>NW_005054336.1:5057411-5111833 GCF_000277835.1 Geospiza fortis | reverse complement strand
TGGAACTGCCTCAGGCTTTCCACAGGAGATGTAGTTTAGGTTTAGCACTGGGCTTGCACCTGGCACTACATACAGGAGGGATTGCTTACCCGTTCACTCTGGCGGCCACCAGACACTGAGGAGGAATCCTAAAAAAGATAAGAATCTAGTTATTGCCATGGCAATTATTACTGTTTCTTTCTAAGCAAGGGGGGGAAACAAAGAGAGGTACTGCTTGTGGGAAGGTTGAAGATGTAGGCTGTAGGACAAACAGTCTGCAAATTCTTTCTCAGCTCATTTCTGGAGAATGGCATTTCTTTCTTTTGAAAGCTGAATCCTGATATAGTGAAATAAAGGAATGAGATCACATCTAAATCTATTTTACTTCCTCCAGAATGTTTCAGGGGAAAACATCAGCATTTGCAAAGCTGTCTTGATTTTTCAAAGACCAAGATGGGGTACACATCTGTTGTTGCACTTAGTTTCTTTTAAGGGCTTATTGGACCCTCTGTAGTATCATATTTTAGCTTTCTTGAATATCCATAAGAAGATTTGGTTCAGAAACTACATTGAAGCTATTGACACAGTATACTTGTGACTAAAGTGCACAGCTGAATTTGTAATTATTTGCAGAGAGCAATTCCTTACTAACCAGGACCCTGGAAAATACTTAAAAATTGTAAAGTTTTATAACAGGCTTCAGCAGAGTGAATAGAACATATACTTTAGTCAGGAGAAAAGGCATCTTTTTAAGAAAAGCAGGCAGTTTTCACCACACTACATGAAAACAGACCATTCCTATGCAATATGTAGTTGAAGGAACTTGAATCATGTGTCTGGCATTGGAAAACAAACAAAATGTAGTGTAAATTTGGGATGGAAAGAAGGAAGTAGTATTATAAAAAATATTGAGTTTTTATGGAAATTGTGAAATAAAAAGAACTTTCTTTGTAATTGCTACTTCTAACAGCAAATTAAAAAAATGTTTGATTGTTAGAAGTTGGAACTGTTGTAAGTGCAATTTTAATTTGTGAAATTCTTGTCATGTATAGCAAAATCACATGACATCAGATAAGGTAAAGGTTCATGTAAGCACCTAGATACTTTAAAAGGTAGTGAATGAAGATATTGATATTTTTGAGAAGAAATGCTTACACTATCTTCAGTTTCACTGGCTCCCATGGCAGGTGAATCCTGTAAAATAATGCAAAAATATTTATTTTCATGTAATAATGTCTCTTACATGCTCTTAAATGTGGGGTACATAAAATAGCAGAATAAAACTAGCCAAGTGCTTAGAATCTCAAATTTTACCTAAACTAGGGCATGTGCAAGAAAAGAAAAAATATTTAACTTTACCTGAGAAGAGGCTTAAGCAGAAGAGGCTGGGAAAAAACCCTCCTTGCAAACATGCATTTTTATAGGGGAGAAACTTTTCAGTGAAGTTAAATTGCAAAGTTATCATTCTTAATATTAGAAAATCCCATTATTTAAACTTTCAACAGCTTCTGCATAAGTAAGGTATGTAAAGTAAATGCATGAAGTATTTTCCTTTTGAATGAGCTAACATATGAGCAATAAAGTTGTTAAAGCACTGAATAGTCACAGGGCTAGTCACAGTTAAAAACAGCCTGCATAGTGCATCATGTTCTCTACATTATGAAAACATTTTGAGTTGTTACAAAGGTAAAGAGAAAAAAAAGTTAAAATGGCATTTTCATGGTAATGGTCACTTAAAAATAACTAAAGCATAGAACCCAGTACACATAAAAACCAACACAGCAAGCTTAAGCTTTTGATGTAGGAGACAAATAACATTTACCTGGCCATAAGTCTCAGAACCACTATATACAGAAGATCCACCCTGTTCAGAAAACATAAATAATTTTCATATTGCAAACAGGTGCTGCCTTTTTTTTTTTTTTTCTTTCTCTCTCCTTACTGTAGGGATCTTCTTCTGGCAGATTAAAGAAATATGATTATTTACTTGGCTATCAGAACTGTTAAGCAACTCAGAGTTATGTGCCTGTAAAATACTAATGTTACATATTTTTAAACTCAAATTCTAATTCCTCTTTTAAAGAGACCTCCATCTTGCAGATAACTCAAAGCTAGCATTGTTGAGAAGAATAACCCTTAAAGGTTGGAGGCAACCCACCTTTTACTACCCTATAAACTTTCAGGCTGCTTAGGTAAAAGTATATACAAATTCACTCATTCCTCAAATAAAAGATCACTTTCATTAGTATAGTGAGAGCTGAAATACAGATACAGCTGTATATTTACTTCACCCAGGGTATTGGCCCTCAGCAACATTTACACAAAGTGGAAAAAAGAGTATTTACCTGACCATAGGATTCACTGCTGCCATCATAAGAAGAAGACCCTCCCTGCAAAGAAAATTTTAAAAAGCTGATTAATTTGATTCTCCCAAGAAAGTGTCTTCCATCTTTCAAGGACAGAACAGAAGGAAAATAAAAGCCTGTCATCTCTACAAAGAAGAAAGAGCACCTACCTGCCCGTAAGATCCACCAGATCCATAGTAGGAAGGCCCTCCCTGCAGAGAAAACAGAAATTTACTGCTTTGTAGCAAATGTTTTCTCAAAGAATACTTTCAGGCTGCTCCTATGCAGGCACAGTGACCAGAATATTTACCTGGTTACCAGAGTAAGAACTGTGGGAAGAACCTGGGCCACCCTGAAAGAAAAACACAGACCAGCTATTTTCTTGCAGATGACAGTTTAAATACCTGCACATCTGGTTCTCACTATACCCTTTCTCCCAATTTTAAGCTGATTTTTATGTGCCTAAGTAAAACTCAAGACCATTGTTTTAAAGTGGAAGAAATCTTCAGGCAGCAATTTTCTTGACCTGCTGAAATTTGAATTCTGCAAAGAAACTGCAGAGACCATTCTGTACTGTTCTCTGTCAAGCTTCACACCACCAGGTTACATCAGGGTTGATTCAGTTTTTCTGCTCTGAGGGGTAGCAGTCGGGTCTGAAATTTAATATGTCATAGCACCCACAATACTGGGAGTGAAGGAACCAGAAGGATGGGAGTCTGTATTATCCTGGTGAGGGAGGAAGAGCTACTACCTGTCCATAGGATCCTCCAGGATAGTAGTAAGGCCCTCCCTGTGCAGAAGACAGAATGGGTTACTGGTTTATATCTGGCTACTCCTTCAGGGAAGATTTCAGATGGAGTTTGTGAATAGGGCATTTTATCTGAATGTTTACCTGGTTACCAGAATATGTGTTGTATGAAGAACCTGGGGCTCCCTGAAATGAAAACACAGACTAGCTATTTGCTTGCAAACAGGATGGTGTAAATACCAATGGATCTAAATCTCAGTCCAGGGCAGTACTCTTAAACAAGAAGGGGCTTCTTATCACTAATTTTTTAGTCAGATGAAAGATCATTCCATGGAAGCTGGAAGCACAATTGAGTCTTTTTCTCTGACAGATTTTATGTTGTAAGGTACAGACAACTGATAGAATTATTAGGTGTTGTGATAGACTCAACTCTTGGGTCTTATATTTCACAGCAGCCACTACATTGAAAATATAGGAAAGAAGATAAAAGTCTGTTATCTCTACAAAGAAGAAAGAGCACCTACCTGCCCGTAAGATCCACCAGATCCATAGTAGGAAGGCTCTCCCTGCAGAGAAAACAGAAATTTACTGCTTTGTAGTTAAATGTTCTCTCAAAGAATACTTTCAGGCTGCTCCTATGCAGGCACAGTGACCAGAATATTTACCTGGTTACCAGAGTAAGAACTGTGGGAAGAACCTGGGCCACCCTGAAAGAAAAACACAGACCAGCTATTTTCTTGCAGATGACAGTTTAAATACCTGCACATCTGGTTCTCACTATACCCTTTCTCCCAATTTTAAGCTGATTTTTATGTGCCTAAGTAAAACTCAAGACCATTGTTTTAAAGTGGAAGAAATCTTCAGGCAGCAATTTTCTTGACCTGCTGAAATTTGAATTCTGCAAAGAAACTGCAGAGACCATTCTGTACTGTTCTCTGTCAAGCTTCACACCACCAGGTTACATCAGGGTTGATTCAATTTTTCTGCTCTGAGGGGTAGCAGTCGGGTCTGAAATTTAATATGTCATAGCACCCACAATACTGGGAGTGAAGGAACCAGGAGGATGGGAGTCTGTATTATCCTGGTGAGGGAGGAAGAGCTACTACCTGTCCATAGGATCCTCCAGGATAGTAGTAAGGCCCTCCCTGTGCAGAAGACAGAATGGGTTACTGGTTTATATCTGGCTACTCCTTCAGGGAAGATTTCAGATGGAGTTTGTGAATAGGGCATTTTATCTGAATGTTTACCTGGTTACCAGAATATGTGTTGTATGAAGAACCTGGGGCTCCCTGAAATGAAAACACAGACTAGCTATTTGCTTGCAAACAGACATTTACATAAGTGAGTCTACTGTGAACTTCTATTCTTTTAAATAAAACTTTACAGCAGCCACTAGAAGAGAATGTTGGTTCGTACTTTTTTTAGAGATAAGGAAACCTGTAGCAGGTTCTGTAATTTCTTGCTCCGGTTAAAAGATTTTAAAGTACTACTAGCATTTAGTTTTACTTTTCTAGTCTCAGAATCCTATGTCATACCTTGCAGGCTCCATGTTTTTATAGATGATCATTACCTTGATGGCCTTTATAAAAACTGCCAGAATACTGGACTTTCAAAGTGTAAAGAGTATTTAGGACAGCATGTCTTTCAGCTCATCACTGAAAGGGGAAGACTATTTACCAGTTCCTGACATTCACTATAACTGCCATTTCCCCCTTCTATGAAAACAGGGGAAGCGTTATTCTATGGTTATACTGCTTCCTCTGAGACCATTTGTAGACTAAGATCTTGTTTTTAAATGAAGCTTGGAGAAAAAGCAGGATAATTGCAATGTGAGGAATCTGGGGATCTTTGGGGATCCACATACATTTTTCCTTTGAAACAAGATGGTTTAAACATGTGTAGCTCTGACTCTTAATTTATAATATTCTCCAGCTTTGAAGAGACTTTTGTGTAACTCACAGCTTTTAAATCTAGAAGAAAGATTTTGCAAGAATTTTTCTCTTCTGCTGAAGATTCTTCAAGGAATCAGAATAAACTGAGTCGGAAGGGACCCAAGAGGATTATCAGGTTAAACTGCTGGTCCTGCACAGGACCAGCCCCAAGAGTCACACTATGTGCCTGAGAGCATTGTCCAAATGCTTCTTGAACTCTGTCAGGCTTGGTGCTGTGACCACTGCCCTAGGAAGAAGATCACTCTCTCTTTTCTGTAAGATTTATGAGTGGTAGTTTATGTGTACGTATACATCTACCCAGAGCTTGCTTTTTTAATGTTATTAGAATGTAACCTGTCCTGGCCAATCTGTTTACATGCTACTGTGAGAACTGTAGCTGCCACGTGTGGAGGGCCCTGGACAGAAAATGAAGATAAGACCATGAAAGCAAAGGTCAAATCTACTGCTACATAATTTATCATAAATTAATTTGATCAGCTGATACGATTGCAAATTGGAAAATAAGTCTCTTGTGTATCAAAGTTGACACAACTGCATTGAGAACTGGTTTTCTAATCTGTCCTATTTTGACGTCTTATTTTCTTCATGTTGAAAATTTCCTTTAGTTGATAGCAACTAAATACACTTTCCTCAACCAAGCTGTGCTAGATTTCTGTTAAAAACTTTTTTTTGGCGAGAATTAAAGCATGTAAAGAAAAATGCTTGTTAGAATGAAAAAAACTTGCCTAAAGGTCTCCACCTTCCTTATAAATATATTTTTGTACAATCATGCAACAAATAAAAAGATTTTTTTCTCAATGAAGTTTCATTATTACTTATTTTAATGGACTAGTTTATATTTTAAAGCATGTAAACCATGATTACTGCTTAGCCTCAATTAGATGAAAGAGGTGGTATTGCGTCTAACCAAAATTGCTGTTGCTATATTTTAAGTTAATAAGTTCAGAAAACAGTAATTTCTTTATACAATTAGTTTGTTTAAATAGTGTGGGGGTTTTTTACAGAAAGAATAATTAACAAAATGCTTCTTGTTGAAATTGAAAACTCTACCCCATTCAAATGGGTTTATGTAAATACAGCTTCAATAAAAGATTCAGAAATACATATCCTAATAGAAGACAGGTTACTTTAAAATCCAAGGTGACTTTAAAAGCCAGGAGCCTGGTAGAGCTAGTCTATAATGTCCACATAAAAACATTCCTTGGCCTTTTTCCTGGACCAGAGGCATTGCCTAAGAGAAAAGTTTATCCAGTGCAACTGACATTGAAATTTCAATTACTCTCTTTATAGGAAGGAACAGTTTAAATGTTGATTTAAGAGATTATATCTTGAAATACGTATCAAATTTTGAAATTTTTTCACAGTATTTTATTGCATCAGTGAGAAAGACAAGGAAACTAAGCTGGATGCAGCTAAGTACTGTGGTTACTGCAAAGTATATTGACTGGTTTTTGAACACAATGAATAATTGGCACATAATAGTTAAGTGACAGAGCTTGTGGATTACCAAGAACAGTTACAGAAAATTAATGGTCAAATGGTAATTATGAAGTTAAATGGAACTTATTCTTTCATTTAATTGTATATAGTTCTACCCATATTAAGGAAATCACCATTAATATTTAGTGTTAACCAACTGGCCATATTTACAGGCAATTGATTCAAAGTACTCCATTATGTAGAAGGAAGTATAAACTCAGAAATATAGTTACCGGTCTATGACCACTGCTTCCATCAGGACAAATGCAACCACCCTACAAATAAAAAAAAAAAAAAGGAAACAATTATTGCTTTGTGGAAATTTAAAATAAAATCTTATTTCAGATGCAAAACTGTTTAGGGGAAGAAAGTCTGTGAGACTACAAGGAAGGTATGACCTTTGCTGGACCTAGAACAAATGAGGGGACAGCACAGATGTGTACTGTTAACATTTGCTTTGGAAGTCAGACTGATAATGCATCTCCCAGTGGGATGTCCCAATGACAGATGACCCAGCAAGAGAGAAGTCTAAGGTAGTCAGGAGAATCCCATAATGCTATCACCAGTAAAACACATTATGTTGAAACAGCGCTAAAAAGTGATTTCAGAGAGCCATTTCTGATAAATTTAATAAGAATAGGGCCACTTCATTTACAAATTAATGCATATCATCACCAATCTTCCATGTAAAACTACTTAAACTCTGATTTCTGAATTTAATTAGTTTAATTAATAGGAAGCTATCTGAACAAGACCAATTAAAAATAAGGAAAATCCTGACCTGATTACTTGATCCACTGGTTGCAATAAATGATCCGCCCTGTGAAAAAAAAATATATTTTATTAAAGCATTTTATTAGAATCTAAAGTACAAAACTATGTGGAGAGAAACACTATTACAAACTCTATTACTTCCTGCACTAATTAACATAACCTGTTGAATTTTTGTGAAAATATAAATTAGGATGAAACCTAATTAAGCGACTTGACACAATTCACAGGGAATGAGCATTAGGGAAACTAATTAAGAAAACTCTTACCTTCCAGAGCTCAGAGATCTGTCTGCAATACTGAATCAAACTCCAAACTCTCTGAGACAGAGGACTATTAATCTACTATTAAATCTACATAATGCTGGTACAGCAGGATTTCAGACCTCTGGGATGGGGTACCAATCCAAGATGTTAAGAAAAACAGAACAAGGTGCCACTCTGAATCAGTTAAATTTCACATAATTCTCTAATACAAACACTGCTGCAGCATATATTCTGTATATCCTACAGAATGTGAAAGTCGGACCTACTTTTGTAACAGAATTACATAATCCCTAAAATGTACCTTCTTACCAAATGCAAAATGAAACAATTATATGTATGACCATTGCAATGAAGAATGCAAGCATGTTTCTAAAATAAGAATCCAAAAATATATAGTTTGTGTTTTTCAAATTAATTTTACAAAATGTTATGTAAAGAAACACCTGCAATTCTTACCTGCTTAGTGGGGTGAAGGAACAGAAGAAACTGTATTCTCTGAGCCTAATATCACTATTTACAACTGTGCAAATTTATAACATTATAGGGAAAATGCTGTCAAATCAAAATAGCATCCTTCAGCACAAAAAAATTACTGGAACCTAACTTTCAAAATTATCTATAATTTATCAGAAATCCCCTTGATATCATGCAGTTGACACTACATTATTACCTGCATGTCAGAGTGGCTGCTATTTGAAGGAGAAGAGGCATTCTGTGAAGAAAAAAAAAGACTCATATCTGTAAGGGTAATAAAATAACATACATAGTTCTACTTGGGAAGAAATACCTAACCCTAAAGAGAATTTGTTGTTTTTTTGGGGACATTAGATCCTTCTTTTTTTGTAGGTAATACACGAGGAGCTACAAGCTTACTACTACCAGCAGTTGTTCAGAAAAAGGGACAGGAATGGTTTACCTGTACATCATAGGCTCTTCTGCTTAAAACATGTGATGTGTCCTGTAAAAAAATAATAACATTTACAATGAGGAGATGAAAATTCTCTGATCAGTGATAAATCTTTTTTCTTTCAATATTATTTTTATAAGAGCACCAGCCCCATTGTTGTGTACATTGAGTAGGAATGCATTATTATAAAACAAAAGGCTATTTGCTCATAAATTTTATAAGGCTACTACTGAGTCTGACTTGCAACTATACAGTACAGATATCTGTATCTCCTATTATGAGCATAATAAAATAGGAAACGTTATTATTCCTTACTTATTATTCTATCTTTCTTCAGCTAAAATGTTAGCTCTCCTTTGCTTGTATGGTACTCATTTAATTTTGACTTTAGCTTGTACAAACTCTGTATGTGCTTAATGAAGAACAGGAATTTGAGCTAACCCTGTGCTTCAATGCATGATTTTAATGTCTTATTTTTTTCATATATATACTTACTTTAAAGAGATTCATTCAAAGAACAAATACCCAAGTAATTTTATTTTACTTTTCCCTTATGTAGGAGGATATTGACTATTATAAGCATGATTAGGGAAAAGTTAGGTACAATTAAGACAGATTAGGTATAGTTAGGACTAAAATCCTACAAGCAGGCAAAAAGTAAAAGAAAAAAAGTGTTACTTACTCGGGCAACAACTTTCTTCTTTGCACAACCAGAACGCTGCAAAGGAGCCACAAGCCTGTTAGTACTTTATAGCTGTAGTTGTCTACATTAAATATTTTAACTAAAATCTACTACTTGTCAGAGTGATGTTTGGAAAAGGAAGATGTCCAGAGATTTTGTTCTATTAGCAGTAAGATTCTTAAAAAGTATATTCTTTGTCTGTTTTCAGTTTATCTCTTTCAACAGAAGTTCCTGCTTAGGGGAGTCTCCCTCAGCTGAACCACTGTAGTTTAGTACACAATCTGTATAAGGATCCTTTCTCTTTTTTTTTTTTAGCATTTCCCATCCTTCTTTGTGAGAGACTTTAGATGCCAACTCTTTTACAAAGCAGTCCAGCCATACAGACTGGATAGAGATAACCAAGGGAATACTAACATATTTCATGTACTAAGGAGGAAGTGAGGAGGCTCCTAAACAGGGCTTGCTGATGAAGGAATTTTTTTTCAGAACATTTTGAATTGAACCTAATGCAATGAATTCAAGAGGAAAAATAGGGAAAGCAATGAAGCAGAATATTGAATGGCTGAGAACTGAAGAGGCAAGTAGCTGATGACAGAAGATTACTCTAGATGGCAGTAAAACAAAAAGAGGCTGTGACAGATGGAAACAGCTTTTCTGTGAACAGAAGCGAGTAGAGAAAATGTAATTTATTTACACATAAATTATTTACACAACACTGTATTTGCTTGGTCACAATCTATTCATGGTAATCACTGTTTCTGCTTGTAGGACAGAAGGAAAGTCTTGACAGAGAGAGTAATAATGGGTAATAGCAGGCAGAAATGTTACTTTACAACAGCAGCATGTAAGTGACATTAAATCTGAATGAGTGAGAAAGCTTGACATGGTTACATGCCTCGTACACAGGTGATTTAATTCCCAAATTATCCAGTCAAAGTGGACATATTATGAAAAAATGTATTAGTATATATTTTTAGAAGTATTGTGCCATTTGAAGTGTGCAGCAGCCTTGAGTACAGAGAAATAATTAACTTTTGAAGGGTAGTATAAAGCAATCATATACTAAATGTGCACAGGTCTAATATAGAAGTGTTTAGTTACTAACATTGTCATTAATCATTAGGATTTGAACACTACAGAACAAAGTACTTACCTGACTATTGGCACTGTAGGTAGTGTCATTCTGGAAAAGAACACATTATTTCCTTTTCTAAAGAATTATTTAAATAAAGCAAGCTTAAAGAAAACTAATTGTTTCTGATATTGCATACAGACATAACAAAAATCACTTATTGCTCCCATTCTCCACAGCATTGTCTAAATTAGTTTGAGATTCTACCATTGCAGAAAAACATTGTAATAACAACCTTAGATTAGTACAAATGTAACATGAAAACCAGTGGAATATCTGTCCCTTCTTCTTGCATTCATTGTATGTACTTAAAGATTTTCTTGCAGTTTTTTTTTAATTAATGTAAAATGTACCCTTAGATTTTGAGAAAAATATCTGTTTCTGCAAAGCCATTAAATTATTTTTTTCATATTTCATTTCATCCAGATAAATGCATTTAAAAGCATTAACTGTATCTGTAAACATATATATGACAATTTTCAGCAAGAGAAGAGGCAGTTGCTGAAACAGCTGTTAGTGTGGAAACAGCATTCTTTCTGGATCATTCTGCTCCAAAGACTGCATCTAGCAGAGCAATATTTTCTTATCTACATGAAAAATGTTATGATGAAAATATATTAGAGAAAGCATACTCACATCATCACAGGCATTGGGATTACTATCATCTGAGAAATCTTGTGACTCCTAGAAGGACATCAGATACCAGTTATTTCCTCACAAAAATCACTTGCTAAGAATACACTTTTATGTTTACTCCAGAAGACAGAAGAGATGCTCATGCAAAGAAAAAGCTGAGTTAAATTAAATTAGTATTTTTATAAGAAAAAAAGGAGCCAAATCGATAGCTCAGTAGTGGCTGACAGGGAATGTTCCAATCCTCAGTAAAGAAAAAAAAAACCCAGCAAAACAAATCCAAATCACAAAGAGCACAGAAACAATTATGTTTTATTAGATCTTTTAGTTGATGTAGGGACTATAATATTACGTAACTAGGAGAAAGAACTACTTACTTGATTATCATAATAGGTGTCTGAGGATGATCCACCCTTTAAAACAAACAAAAAACTCAATCAAAATTCGAGAAAGCTACAATATAGAAAACCTGATTTTGAGCAGAGGCTAAAGTTTATATGAAGTGATGAATAAGTAGTGAAATAAAGTATTACTTACTTGGCCACCACCATAATTTTGTGAATAGGATCCATCCTATAAAAAAAACAAATACAAGCTCTACTTCAGAAGAAACTGTGATTTGGTTCAGAGGCTGTAAAGCTGGAATAAACAATTGCCTAGAATTCCTTTGAACAAATACAATTTTCAAGATATTTGGATAAATTATCAAACATTATAAAAATTCTTACCAGGAGAAAATCAAGGTCTGCCTACCTGGTTGTCACCATAATTTTGAGAGGATGATGATCCACTCTGCTAAAAAAATCAACAACAAAATAATTAGAATTTACATCATTTACATCACCATATTGCCGATCAGATATTGATCAGTCATCATAGAAGTTAAAACCATCATAAAACTTTGGTGGGAGGCAATACTTACTTGGCTACCACCATAGTTTTGTGAGTATGAATCACCCTGGGAAAACAAAACAGCAGCAGTCATAATGAGAGAGAGCTGAATTTTATCTGAGTGAATACAACTGTCCTAGGTTGCTGAGTTCTATGGAAATTCTACGTAACTTCCAATTTTATGTAAGTGGAATTTCAGGACTGATAAGAAGTATGTTTGCAGAGAACGAGTTACAGATTGGACATGAGATGGAGAGACTCTGCAAGAGTCTATATCCCCATGTGTAAGAAAAGTGTACTGTGGATTAGAATTGTTTTAAACATTTTTACCAATGGATAATAAAGATCTGCCTACCTGACCACCCTGTGATCCGCCCTGTGATCCACCCTATAAATCAGACAAAAAGGCTTTAGACCCTCACTCTTTGGCCATGGAATATTTTTGATGAAAGCTATGATACTTGCTTAGGAAGAGTAAGAAGCAGAGGTAGACATTCAATATGGATATAATTTCTAAAGTAACGAGCACAGATTGCCAGTAATGCAATGGTAAATACTAGATGAGACATAAATCGAGGAACCTCAAACATTTAACTTTAAGTAATGTCTAGTATAGAGAGGAGCTCCATTCTGAACACTTTCTACAGAATATATTTTTTTTCTCCTATAGAAAACCTAATTTATACAAATGGAATGAATTTATACAAATTCTCCTGGCAGCATTATCATACAGCAAGCTGTGACCTGTGAGATACAGTGGCCTTGAGGAAAGGTTTTAAATAAAACACTCAGTATGTTTCAATGCGCCCTCCTTAGAAGAGGAATGTAACTCCTTCCAGTGAAATCAGAAGAGACATTTGTAGAAGTATTAGTGTCAAAAGTGCATAATACCAACAGTGAAATACTGAATTATTTAGGTGACTGGGATATTTGCTATTCACTAAAATGAGACTGAGGCTTCATTCAGAACAGTCAGAGAAAAATGAAATTAAAAGTATGATCTTTCAATATTCTAGAAGATTTCAGAACAAAATTTGACCATTTTCTTAAGTCTTAAAAAGAAATAGGTCCCCTAAAAAAAAAGCTATTATAAAATATATACCCATTAAATATATAATTCTATCAAGTTATAATAATAAATTACATAAAATGCATTGTATATCTTGTACCACATAATAATAATAATACATTGTATCAACATCTATTTTGTTTGCATATTTATAAAAATAGTATAGATTTATATTGCTAAAACACAGTACTTGTTGAAGCAATCTATCCAATTTTTCTGTTTCTTGTGACAACTCAGTAAGAATCAAAAGAAATATTGTGAATAAAAAGGAAATAATCTGCTGCCATTTTCTGCCTAATTTTTAACATCACAGGGATGACTTCTTTAAACATAGATGACATCTTTTAGGCTAGTGGTTTGTAGAGCTCCAACACTTGAACTTGCAACATATACACATGTAGATACACATCTATAGTTCACTGCACAATCTTTTTTTCAGGGACTTCAAGGGAAGTCATAAAATATTTTCTGGCTTTTGATAGGAAAAGAGAGGCTGGTGAGCTCCAGCCCTGATTTAAGTCATGCCAGTTAAGTAACTCTGAGGCAGACTTCTTTCCAAAATCTGGCCTTAATGTCCTATTTAATTAGACATTTGAAAACATAATGCTAGAAAAAGGGGCAACAAAGTCCCTGTGATACTCCTGTGTATAGGACGACAGTGAGTTCTAATCTCAAAATTTGTAAGATTACATGGATTTGTGCAATATGAATCTGAATTTGGGACTAATTGAGTTAGTGACAAAACTAATTTTGGATGCATCTTAAAATAAGAGAAGAAAGCCCATTTACCTGGTGGCAGGGATTGCTATCATAGGAGACACCCTGTCAAAAACCAACCAGACAAAAAAGTAAATGCCATTTTTCTTGCAAAGTAATTAATTTCCTTAAAATTTCCCATGCAAAAATTAGTGTAACAATTTTTAACTTTACAGAGGGTGAGTTTAATTTTACTTAACCTTTTAAGAGTGTGGCTTATGATGCTTTCAGAGGCATTTCCATTCATGCCTAACTTACATTAATCCTAATATTTCTGCTAAATACTGCTTAAAATGTCTGAATGTATGATTATCTTTCATTCTGGTTGCTTTTCTCAATACATTTATTTAAATGAAGATTTACTATTGGCCTCATCCATGATCCTGTCCCCGGGATCTCATCACTGAATACATTGTTTTTACACCATTGTAGACGTAGACAAGTTGAAATGGAACCAGGATGAAAACTACTGATGTAATTATTGCTCCATTTGAGCCACTCTCTATTCCTGTTCTTTTCTACAGAAAATAAATGGAGCAACATCCAAAAATTCCCAAGCAAAGACTTTATATATTTAATGAGTAGACAGATTAATCACTTGTTTGTTTTCCCTGCGTAACTCTGAATGGGATCAGCCACTTGATATTGGTTACAATGCCCAACAATATCAGCCTTTCTTGACCTCTGTGATAGTCAAGTTCATGCAACAATGAAAACAATAGATTTCAAAATACAAAAATTATAAAAATTATTAAAAACATGTTAGTATTGCAAAGAAAGCTGAGTATAGTTTTCAAACAGCTTGGAGAAAAAGTCTTACTTGTCCACAACCACTGCTGCCAAAATAAGCTGCAGATCCACCCTGCTGGGGAAAAGAAAAAGAACAGCTCATGATCCAAATATTCTCATTCTCTCTTCTCATTTCCAACATTTTCAAGGGCTTTAGCTGCAGGGCTGCTTCAAAGGTAGAAGACCAGCTATATCCAACTGTGAATTATTTGGTAAAATACTGAGCATGTTGAATACTAAAGTGCATCAGAAAGCTGAGAGCTGAATGCACTCCTTTCTACCGGGAAAAGTGCAGCTCAGTGAGCCTATTGTTGCCAGAGCCACATGAAGAAAACTTCACAGGACTTAATTCTAATGAGATACTTACTATATTATTTCAAGTTAGGAACCACTGGATTCTCAATACATATATGGGAACATCACATACATGCTGTATAAAGACTAATGACTGACTGATGCTTACCTGTCCATAGGAGTTGCCACCTTGAGGCTGAGAACCCTGTAAGAAAGGCATGGAGTCAGTTGTAAAAAGAGCTGTGTAGGTGTAGTTCCAGCACAGCAGAAGCAGAATCACAGAATACCAGAGAGAAAAGCCCATTTCCATTAAAGATTCCTCTCTACTACGTTACTTTTTTCCTCATGGTATTTCAGTGGCACAAACCAAATCAAGGACCACTCAGAAACACTGAGAAGGAAGAAACCACCCATGTCCCAAAGCCCATTTACAGGACAGGCTCCTACAGAAAAGCTCAACACATTTCAGCAACAAACTCTCACTTGGCCATAGGACTGGCTGCCTTGGGAACCCTTTAAATAAAGAGAAAATAATTACCACCTTGACAAAGAAGCTTCTTTACAGAGCTTGGTATCTATGGCAATAACAGCTGCTTGTGGGATTCCCTAAAAGGCTCTTCCTATGCCAGAGGACACAGAACAGCTGTGTATCTGTGCAGCACATTGTCTTATTCCCAGCAGAAGCTGTGGCCCAAATTGAGGCACAGACTGCCAAGGGAAACATCACTCTCAAAAGTCTTCCAGTCATGCCAGTCATAGAGAGACCAGTGAAGAACACACAATGGTCGTGTTCAAAAAAACCCATTGAAATGGATTCAGAGATACATTGGTTAAGAATTCAATGTGAATTGAAAAAAGAATATTTTAAAATTAGTTAACTTGTCAGGGCAATGGCAATTCACTTTCTCAAATGTTCTATTCCAACTAACATTTACCTGTCCATAGGAGCTGCCACCTTGAGGCTGAGAACCCTGTAAGAAAGGCATGGAGTCAGTTGTAAAAAGAGCTGTGTAGGTGTAGTTCCAGCACAGCAGAAGCAGAATCACAGAATACCAGAGAGAAAAGCCCATTTCCATTAAAGATTCCTCTCTACTACGTTACTTTTTTCCTCATGGTATTTCAGTGGCACAAACCAAATCAAGGACCACTCAGAAACACTGAGAAGGAAGAAACCACCCATGTCCCAAAGCCCATTTACAGGACAGGCTCCTACAGAAAAGCTCAACACATTTCAGCAACAAACTCTCACTTGGCCATAGGACTGGCTGCCTTGGGAACCCTTTAAATAAAGAGAAAATAATTACCACCTTGACAAAGAAGCTTCTTTACAGAGCTTGGTATCTATGGCAATAACAGCTGCTTGTGGGATTCCCTAAAAGGCTCTTCCTATGCCAGAGGACACAGAACAGCTGTGTATCTGTGCAGCACATTGTCTTATTCCCAGCAGAAGCTGTGGCCCAAATTGAGGCACAGACTGCCAAGGGAAACATCACTCTCAAAAGTCTTCCAGTCATGCCAGTCATAGAGAGACCAGTGAAGAACTTTCTACAGAGCAGCCAGTTTGCTTACCTGGCCATAGGAGCTGCTGCTGCTGCTGCCTGAGAAACTTGGCCCACCCTAAGACAAGGACACCATCTGGTTATTTCCCTTTCAGTAAGGGGTCCAGCCTGCATTAGCAACAGCAAGCAACTACATCCTAAAGCCATGGAGGGCAGAGTGCAGAGCCAGGCATCTCCTGGCTCTCCTGAGGATGCTGAGTGATGATTTCACACACTGGGATTCCAGATCAATGAGTAGCACTTGCACAGATATTGAGTGTGAATTGACACTTTCAGAGTAAATGTCCTTTAAAGTTCAGATTCTGAGGGCTTGCTAAGTGCCTTCATAGAGCCATTTCTGACATGCTCTATTCTGACTGATGCTTACCTGGCCATAGGAACTGCCACCTTGAGGTCTGTAGCCCTGTAAGGAAGGTAAGAAGTCATTTGTAAACAAAGCTATTTTGTCTTAGTACAGCAGCAACACAAAAGTCCATTTCCTCTTAAAGCTCCTCTGTATTATGTTATTTTTTCCTTCATGGTATTTCAGTGGTACAAAAGAAACTCATGGACCACTCAAAAACATCAGTAAGGTAAAAAAACAAGAGGGTCCTACAGAAAAGCTCAACACATTTCAGCAACAAAGTCTCACCTGGCCATAGATCTGGCTGCCTTGGGAACCCTTTAAATAAAGAGAAGATAATTACCACTGGGACAAGGAGCCTTTTTAAAAGAGCATAATGTTTATAGAAATGCAGCTCTGTGGGGATTTCTCAAAAAGCACAAAGGAGACAGAGCAATATGCTAACAGCCCTGCAACAGGGTGTCCTATTTCCATCAGAAGCCATGACTGCCAACCTTGTGCATATTGAATACTCTTGATGTTGAGCAGTGGCCTCCCTGTGGCCCTAATCCCTAAATCCCATAGCTACCCTTTTGAAACAGTTTTCTGGTTGCATGTAGTGCTACAAAGAATATTGATGTACTTTTGCATCCCTCCTATCCCCAGCCCCCAAGAGGAGGAAGACCTACAGAGCCTTCATACTGGAGTTCATACTATGAATATTCTCAAGTTTTAGTTTGCAATAATTTATGATGCCATTGTGTGAGTATTTTGTAGAATTCCCTCAATTTTCTTTTTTTTTACACAAGCAGCTTTATCTTCATGGCTTTAAGCAATGCTGGAAGGCATTGCACATAGTTCCATGATTTTGATTTTTCATCATTCTTGATATGGCTCAGCAACTATCCTTTACAACTTTACAAATTCCAAAAAACTTTTGGAATTTGAGGTCTAATATACATGGGCTCTGAATCTAGCAGTATGGGGCTAGTGGTGTGGTAATGAGCATAGAATTGCTTCCTCTCAGGGCCTTGACCCTTATGCTCTGAGTGGAATACACTCATTTCATGCCAATCCATCACACATGGAAATGCATTTGTGAACATCAAAACCAAAATTATTTGAATACCAATATCAAATGGCAAAGTGTTAAAAATATTTATACATCTTGACATGGAAATGCATTTGTGAGCATCAAAACCAAAATCATTTGAATACCAATATCAGATGGCATTTTCATGAACAAAAGCCTGGAAAATAGAAATATCTGCACCTGTGAAATCCATTTTTAAATGCAGAAAATAATCTATTCATAAGTTGTGCTGGCCCTGTTTTTAGGGAAGTATATAGGAATATTTATGACACTTTTGAAGTTTACTTACCTGAATATAAGTACTGCTGCTGCTGGTTTGCTGTTTTTGTCCACTCTACACAGGAACAAAAAAAAAAGGTTATTTATTTTTAAGGAGGATTGCTTATGCACTAAGCCATTTCAAGAACCAATTCTGTCCTTCTATCTACTAGACAGTTTGAAAGCTACAAAGAGTTCATTACACCTTTTCTTACTTTATGCCATCTCCATGTGCTACAAAATGCATATGAAAATCCTACACAAATGAAGTGTTAAAAGTATTTATATATGTTGATATGATTTTCTTAATGAAAATTAATTTATAATGTATAGATGTAGAATACCTTTGTGTCATATTGTGTTATTTGAAGTGAGTTAATAATTCTGCCTTTCAAATGTACCTCACAAATTGCCTTAAACCCATCTCTATTTGTATTCACATTATCAATTATTTTTTCATTAATAAGCGCAACAAGGTTTTGACAAAGGCTTTGCCAAGACAAAAATTAAAAATTAATTTTTTAGTTAAAGTTCAACATAAGGAAAAGCCACTGCAAAAAATATTTTGATTTCCAGAAAAAGTGTAGATTATGAGAGGAACAAAAAGTTTTTTATATTTCCACATTGAAAACAGTTAACCTGCATAATCAAAACACTGTACATTTTAAGTCAGAAATAAAATAACAAGGAAATCTTATTCCTTTCTTTGCCAGCATTAACCACAAGTCATGGAAGAAAATAATGCTGTACATTTTGAAAGCAATGGTTTTGGAAAGACAAATTTCAGCTGGGGTAACCTGCTACTGCTCTTTCAATGAAAGTGAGAATTTGTTTTTGTAGTCTGATGGACTGGCATCTAATGGACTGACTAACAGTGGGATGGATGCTAAAATGACAAAGAACACAGAAAAATATGTCTGAATGATATTCATAACACTTTATAATAATGCTTGTAATAAGATTAGACTGCAATCAATTTTCCAAGTGCCTGGTTATCAAGAAGCAACATTACAAAAAACAACAGTTCATCTTAGGCATTAAAAGTGGGATTTGAAAAATGTAATCCTGAACTGGGTATTTCTATTAAAAAATGGACTGTTTAAATGAAAATGAAACTGTGCAGGTTGCAATTTATATTTGATTTGATACTGAGTAACATGTAAGCTTTAGTTCTGGAATTCCATCCTCCTTCCTGAGCAGATCGAGATGGTGAAATTTTGCCAAGTTTGAGAGTACAATGAAATTTGCATACAGAGGTTTTAAAATTTTTATGTGTAGAAAACAGCTGCAATAGTCTTTATTCAGCAACCAGCTAAGATATGCCCTTTGCTGTAGTCACGGAAATGCCCTACTCCACCACTGTAGTTTGTGGACATCTAAGATATCTCTAAGTTATCCACACTTATGTGTTCGCTAAGAGAGGAATTATTACTTAGTTTACTAAGGCAAATCTTCATTAAAAATTCAAGTGTAATTGAGAAAAAAATGTCTACCTGTACTATGATCCTTGTAGCAGAGCTTCCCAAACTCTGAAAAAAAAATCCAGAAACAAAGAAACATAATATAGCACATTTAATTGACTTGTTTAATGCAATACACTTAAACAGATAATATTAATTTGAAGTATTTTGTTTGTGAGACTAGAGGGAAAGGTTGTATGTGTGATGTACTTTGTAACAGTTCTAAACACCCAGCATTAAACTAGTTCATTCTGAGTTCTGAAGGTTTGGGGAGGCAGACTGACCCTACTAAGTAATTTTCTACTTTTACATCTTCTGTGGAGAGCAGCAGAGCACAGGTTATGTGCATGACTTTTCTGCACTAGTAGTCAGCTTGGGGTTTCCAAAGGTGGGGAAGGAAGCTGAGACATGATCAGCCCTCCAGTCTGTCTCACTGTCACCTGCATTGCACATATATCAATACACACAGATCCACTTCCTCATCCAGGCTTTTTTTTTTTGCTGAATTCTGAGGCATGGGGGACAAACGTGCAAGAGTAGCACACGCCATCCTGAGACAACTGATTTGATCCCATAAGAACTATCATGATCCTATAGGAATCAAAAGAAAAAGTATTCTTACCTGAGGGAAGGTGTGACGCTGCAAAGAAACAGAAAAATCTCTCATTATTTTGCACAAGGGCTTGCCCAAACAGAATATTGCAACAGAGAAAGGGGAAAGGGGCCCTCATATTTCAGATGCAATACATAGTGGAATGTGAAAGAATGATATAAAAAGGATGGCATAGAATAAATGCATCTTAACTTTTATTCAAGTTAGAATAACATGTTCTATTAGAAATTCAACATATATAAAATATTACATTATAAAAGTTCACTTCAAGTACCTGAAGGCTAAACTTACTTTTCGTTCCAAGTAAGTAGAGTGGAAATGTAATAATTTAAAAGTGAGAATGGGAGTAAACTTAGAGAAGAAAATTGCAATAGAAACAGAAAATCAAAATTATGTGGGAACAAGAGGCTGCATAGATGGAGAGACCTGGTGTTTGCAGCTAGTCCATTGTCTCTGCAAGTATTAACAGCAATCACAGAACTATGAGGTTTGTACCTATCTTGTAACAAACCTTCCCTGAAGATAGCTATACAATAGGGTAAATCCTGCCTGCCAAAAAATTGTCTCCAGGAATATTTCTTAAAATTAAAAATATTAATATTTGAAAGCTTTTTGGGTCAAAGATATTGTAGGGGAAATGTGTAGAGAAGAACAGCTTACCACAGGTGGGAAAGGGTTGCTGTTGGCAACGACCACTACCTATGGAGAAACCAGAGGAAGCTATTTACTTACCATAAAGATTATTTATATACTGCTAAATATGTCAGAAAAATGAAGAATACTAAAATGTGTAAATTTACAAACTCTGATAATAATGCTACGGAAGGTCCCTTTTATAAAATGGCATTTTTATAAAAAAAATTGAGGCAGATCACCAAGCAAAGAATGACTATTCAAACTATTTATACATAGTTTACACAAGAGTATAAGCAGATAAACAATTTTCTCCAAACCACATAATGACACAGGTGTAGAGGCAGAAGCAGGATTTCCTGCCCTATACCATATCTACTTGCCTGTACTGTGCGCCCTTTTTTGATCCTCAACTTTCTACCCCAAACTAGAATATAAATTTATTTTGTCTCTATTCAGTATTATGCTGTAAAATAAAAAAACCTTGATACTGAGTTAATTCAAAAAACCCCAAAATAAGCCAAATGCAATAATTGTATCTTCTGCTGTGTTAATGTTCTCTCATTAGAAGCTCTCTCAGACTCTAAGAACCAAACCAAATCATATGAATCAATCTGGATTAAAGCCTTGACAACTCTCGACTGAAATAACAGGAGTCATGCCAAGTTATAACTGTAAGAATTTTTCCCTTTGAACAGGAGTGCTTACCTTCTTACTGGAATCTGAACTGCTTGAAGGGACAGACTGTAAAAAATACAGAATTCATTTGTTGCTTAGGTAAATGTATGGCAAATTAACTACAGCACTATTCTCCACAAGAATATTATACTAACATGATACTTGTGAAGTACCAAAAGAAGTAAAATCTGAAGAAAATTAATGTATTGGCAGTTAATAAATGAATAGCTGCAATGAATCAACTAGTTTACATTGTTTTAAAAAGTCCAATTATTTTGCTAATTTTACAGAGTAAGTACTGTATAAAAGCTGCAAATATTTTATCAAATTGAAAGTTGGTTTGCAGGAAAAAAAATTTATCGGTAAGAAAAAAAAATTAAGCTCTTCTACCTTCATCCAAAACACTAACCCAAAACCAAAAAAAAACCCCAACCTTTTAATTCTTAGTAACCATCAAACAAAGCACTGACTTTTGAAAAAGTGTAGTAAAAGTAATGGGTGTCCACTTATAGAATAAATATAATTGATTTTGATGGAAAATAGAAGTAAGGATACAGCAACAAACACCAAATATGTAATTCATCTGATGAAGTTATATCCAGATATGATCATTACTAAATCATTTGAAGAGAGTTTTCCTTTCTCCCCCTCCACAAATTTAATTATTGTTTGGTAAATTTGGGCATAACTACTTAGCTTTTGAATACCTTAGAAAGCTAAAAACATGTTGGAAAATACAGTTACCTGGCCATAAGTAAGACCACTGCTGGATAAGGATGCACTCTGAAATAAAAATATAAATCAGGTATTTATTTATACAATAATTTGCTAATTATTAATTTGTTTTCATGTGAAAAAGCAATAAATGAGACAGACAGTAGAAACTAATTAAAGAATTAATATGCAAAGATTGTAAAGAATCCCTAATAATATTCCAAAATATCCAAAGAAAATAATTTTACCTGATAAAAAGCATTACACAGTAAGAATTCTGACATTTTAGTAGGGAAACAAATTAATGGTTTCTACTAGGTGATATTGTGTATCACCTATGTGTACATATACACCTTAAAACATAAATTATTAGGCTTTGAACTGGCAGTGTAACATCGTTTAATTTTGGGATTTCAGTTCAGAATAATACCTCAAGCTAACAGTATTATTCTGAATATATTTAGGAAGATTTCAATAACTCTACAGAACCGAATCACATGCAATTTTCAATAAAGAGATGAGTTAAGAAGCCTAGTAGGAGACAATCAGTAAAAACATATATAAACAGCTTACATCTCTGCAGGCGTGTAGGCCATATGCACCAGCAGCACCTCCCTAAGACAAAAAATAAACCAGTTATTTCTCATCAGTATTTTCCATTTGTAGCAGAGACTCCCACATGAACAGTCATTAAATAATGCCATTGAAAGCTAGGAGTTACTATGAATATAGTTATGCTGGGGACAAAAAAGAAAATGTAAAAATAGTGCTTACAGGGCCACATCCACTCTTGCTTATTGTGTAGACTACTCCACCCTGAAATAAAACCAGAAGTCAATTATTTCCATATAAAAAACTCAAATGGGCAAGAGAGAAAAAACCCAATGCCATGCTATTTACAGCATGAAAAGCTGTGTAGCTGACAATGTGCATATGCAAGCAAGGGATAAGCAAGTAAAGAGGTTACCAGTTCACTGGCACTGCCTATATAATAATTCTAATTTAGTGTGAGACATCATCTCTATTTCATATAGGTTTCACCAGCTTTGTCACTGGTCATGAAATCTTTCAAAATATTACTGGAAAAAACCAAACTTCAAGTAGTTATACAACAAGATGAGAAACTCAACTCTTAGAAAAGAATATGTATTATATATTTTAAAAATACAAGGAAGAAAACCAGATTTTAGCATATGTATCAAAATAATTTGTATTTCTCTGTATCTGGTAATTCATTACAAGCAGTAAATATTGAAGAAATGGAATATTACCAGATAGTTCACTAATTTATATAACCACTAGTAAGTAGTAAGAAATATGTCCTTGATAATCTCAATTCAAGAGACTGGAGACTCACCCAAAAGTATCTAAGAGTTAAAGAGAAAATAGGCATATTAATGGTAGTGGAGATAGTCAACTAAAAACCAATATACATTGGTTTTATACACATACATTGCTGTGATGAATGAAGTGAAAGTGGTGACAATGCAGACATGCATACCCCAGAAGTTTCAAAAGGCTAACTAGACAGTGATAGCCCCACATGTTCAACTGCAAATACAGTCCAGTACTAAAAGCAATACAGACATTAAACTGGAGCAAGCTATTGAGTTAAAGAGAGTGGAGGTAGTTGAATTTAGCCCAGGTACAAACACACTGTTTGCTGGATAAACACCTCTGCCATCCTGGGTTAACTAGCAAAGAAGATATTTCAGCACAGTAAATCACCTCATGTTACAGAATTTTAGTCATTCAAGGTTACTGAAGGAAAACATGCAAATGCTGGAATTTGGGACTCATACCTGACTGCCTGAATAGCTGCTCTGAGAGGAACTGGAAGGTCCAACCTGAAAAGAAGCCAGACTGGTATTTAATATCTTGCTGAAAAATTATTTTAAAAAAGTGATTTTCAGAAAAGAAAGTTCTACTTGGTGGGAAAAGGAAGAGCCCAAAAAGTAGTTTTCTATTACTTCATTCCACTGATATTAATAAAATTATTTCAGAGATCTTTCAAGACAAATAATCAACACTGTGCCAATCCAGCTGCTATAAATAACATAATTCTTCTGCTTGCATCCTTTTTATTTGACCTCACACACTTGATGTCCATCATTGAGGAGGAGATCCACACCACCACAATCATTAAAAAGCAGATGAAAGCTTTTTACTAATATGACTATGTAATCATGAGCATATTTGCTGTAAAAAAGCAAAGAAGGAAAAGAGACTTCTTCACTGAGCTGCCAGTGAAAGTTTTCAAAGGGGAAAAATCAAATAGCTATATTTTATATCTAGATCATGATTTGCAGAAGGCAAGTAAATAAGTGATCTTGAAGAGCAAGAAAACACTAAGAATAAAGAGTGAAAAAAGAAAACTTCTATTATAGAGCTACTACAGATTAGCAGAGAGAATCTGCAGAAGGAAATGGCAACAAGGCTGACAACCCTTTATACAGTTTTGGATTTTTAATCAAAAAAGATAAACTAACAAAAAGAAAATTAAATTGAGTTACAAGGGGGATAAAGACATATCTAGAAGCAGCTTTTGACTAGGCCTTGGGATCTTGGGCAGCTAGCAGCATGTCAGTGTCTTTGGAGAAGGAATATTTACCATGATGCATCGGCCTGTTGAGTAAGTCCCTCCACGCTGCAAGAGAATACAGCTTCCAGTTACTGTTTATTGATTGGTATAAAAATATCAAATTACTTTAAACAGGAAATCAACTGAATTCACATTGATGGTCTGAGTAAAGAAATCAAGTGTTTAATTGCTGACTATATATTACACATTTTAACAATCTCATCTGCAAACTGATGTTAACTAACTCAAAATAAAAATACATTCAAAACTGAATAAAAAAATGAAAGCATAAATGACATCTTGCTAGGAAAGTAATTTGAATGGTACAATAGAATCTTCATGCTACAAGCATGAAACAACTGGACCAGTAGAAGAACTCTAAAACTGAAGTAACTGGAAGTTGGGAAATTGAAGAAAAATTGTTCTTACCTTGTTACATTCTAATTCTATCATAAGCTATGGGGAAAAAAAACAAAAGAGGAAGCGTTACCAAATTATTCACTGGGAAAAAAAAAGCAGCTTATTGTAGGAAACAGATAATACATTTGGTGAACAGAGAGATTTAAGACAGGTGTTCACTCTTGGTTACATCACAAGTTCATATAAATCACTGCTGCTGCAGTCCAATACAGTAGATTTGAGGAGACTTTCTTTACTTGAGCTGCCAATGTTTATATGTTTCATAGAAGCATAATTCTTGGCAAAAAAAATGTAACCAACTCCTTTCAAGAAGATGCTGCAGTTATAGCTCCCAGGGGCTGAGGCAGCAGTTAAGAACAGCAGAAGTACAGTACAGTTCTATAACCAATTCTATTTTCTTTTTTTTTTTTTTGCTTTAAGACATGGATTGTTTTGACAGATAGATTATTACTTTCTTCATTTCTGTAGGAGAAAAAGAGTATTAACTTTATTTTTTTCATCATTTTTATAAGAAGATTAGGCAGTTAAATTAAAATTATTGAAAACATCTAATGACTTTGTCTCAGTTAATAAATAAATGACAACAAGTGTATATTTTGTATCAAGCCAAAGATACTTTAATTACTGAATTAATTTGTATCATTCAAATACACTAAAACTTACCTTCCTTTTACTTTTTCCTGTCGCATTAACTGACTCAGAATGTGTAGGTGTGAGAGTTTTGCTTTGAATTCCAACCCAAAAGTTCTCTAGATTTTGAACAACAGTTGCACTAGAAGAAACAAAATAATTTATTTTCTGTCAGTGTATTTAATTATAAAATACTAATAAACTCTTGTCCCTCTTTGCCCCCAGCCAAGAATATCCACTGTGCTCTGGTTTTAAGTGTATATGGTACAAGTTTCACAGAATACTTTTCCTTGTAGGGGCTTGTATTATCATCCAGAATAACTTTGAAGATAACTCAAACGGATGCTGGGAACAAGCAGAAGAGGGATAGACACTGTTTGAAGAAGCACTGACACCAGTGAGGAGCATTGGCTCAAATGTCCATAAGAATTGAGACGCTCTGACAATCTGCCTCTATGATGGCGAACTGATTCTCATGGCAATAATGAGTGGAAGCAATTGTGGTTTTGTATTGTTTTGCCTGCTTTTGGTATTCCTCAAGATTTAATGAAGCAAGGGAAAGGCGGCCCTATCATAAATCTGCACTTCAAACAATACAAGCTATTGAATGTTTAGGTATTTTCCAATATACTTCAAGCATGCATTTGTTAGAGTAGGTGGAGTTTTTACAAGGTTCACATCTGCAAGTAATGTAGCATTAGAAGTAGGCTAAATACGTCTTCTCATGTTTTCAGAAGTTAGTTCATAGGTCATAGATGTATTTTAAAATTTATATCAGAAGAATTTACATCAAATTACTATTCTACCACTGTTCAAAATGAAGAAAGATAAAAGTGAATAGGTCGGAATTTCATTTTTTCAGGGAAGGAGTTACATTCATATATTTTTGCTGTTGTAATTAAAGAATTCAAAGTGTAAAAAATGGCTACTTGAAGATCCATTAATAACATTATGCTTAATGGAATTATTTACATATATTAAGATCTTTAGGACATTAACTTTTATAACAACTATATCTTGAAATGGAAATAATTTAATGAACATAGTGTGAAGTTATGGCAAACTATGAAAAAAACTAAGTTGTACAAGAATATCTCAAATAGCAGCACAGGTCTATCTCAATATAGAAAGAAAATTTCAAGGCAAAGAAAAAAAACCCAACTATTTACATAAATTGAAGCTCTCCTCTAACATCATGTGGAGCAATCCATGTTGTTGTAACCTTCTGTTTCACATCTGAATTGGCATTACTCACTGCTGAATTCTGCAATTAAAAAGAAGTACATATGATTATGTAAGATGTAAGAGTGATTTTTAGCTATATTATTACAGAAACTGTCTCTACTACAATAGGTAACACTGACGTCCTGCTACAAAGAGCCAGTGAATTTCTATATCAGGTTCATATCACATATAAAGGATAGATGAAGTTCTTGAGAAAACCTAATCTTTTAAACTCTACTGAAGAAATAGCTTTGCTGTATAAAAAAGATCCTTACTTCTATTATTTTAAAGAAACCCAAGCTCCAGTAAGTATTCCAAAGACCACACACATACCGTCATGTTATGACATTCCAAGCCTTTAGTGTTTGGATCTGTAATTTTAAAAGTACCAATAGGAACATCTCCATCTATTTCTCGAGCTTGTAGATTAAATCCTTTAAACCCAGCATCTCCAAGTGCTTCTAGAGTTACTGTGAAAAGAGGCATTTTGAGAAATGTAAATTTCATACACCACCAAAACTGCCTAAATGTTTACCATGCAATTTGCTTCACTCCAAGGCACAAGATTGCATTGTGCAGAATTCTGCGCAGTGCAGAAATTACTTTAAGTCCTGTACAATTCTAAAAAGAAAACCATTTAAAACACCTTTCTTAATTATCAGGGGAATGACAATAAAGGTAAAGGAAAAAATTTGGAAAGGTGCTTCTCTTTAAAGTAACATGGAATTTATGATTTACTGACAATTTCAAAAGGAATTCTGCTCTACCAAAAGAGCAGTGGCCCTGCTGTGAAGGTGCTCCATTCAGAGAGCAATTTGGGATTAGGGAAACAAAAAGGGGGTTTAAGCCACAATAGCTCCACCTCCTGCAATGTGATAAAATCTGGGATGCAGCTCTTAGAAGAGTGACTCAAAATGCATCACTCTTAAGTAGTCCCATACTGCGTCCTGAATGTCTATTTTGCTGTAGGATGACATCATGTGAAGAACTAATCAGTAGGATCCCTTTGTATTGCAGAGGCCTGATTCAACAGCAAATAATCAAAGTTAACGAGCAACTAATTATTAGTCCAGTTTGGCTAGCTGTCCCACTCAATTTTGTCACAAAAAATTACAGCATAAAGTTAAGATCTATTTATTAGATAAAGAAAAAAGAAAGAAAAAATGCATTTTCAGTTATACAAGTATGTCCATACAGATATAAAACATAAAATATAATATCTCAGGTATATATGAATAAGATTGAAGTTAAAAAATAAATTATCTAGACTGAGAGGGAAATGGGGGGATTTTTATGAAGATTGGTAATTCTGGAAGTCATGGACAAAGATTTTATATCATTCAGATTGTTTACCTTGGACTTCATTTCCTGGCTCAAAGTTATCAAAAGACACAGCAATAATATATGGCGGTGCAGATGTCTGTGGTTCAACTTCATAGTTTGGCAACAGAGAATCACAATCAATTGAGGTATTTGTCTGTGGAAAACCAAGGATTCCAGGCAAAAATATCCCACAGAACAAAAAAGCAAAGCAGGAGTGTCTCCTCATCTGTGGAACAAAAAGACAATTCAGGTCATAGTAACTTCTTTAAGTAGTTGCCATATTTGGCAAATATCAGCTTTTCTCCAGAACAAGAAACAAAGTAAGCCTTGAAAGCTGCTCTTTCTTTGCACTCATGTATTTTGAAGAAAAAAAATTACAATAAAATACTTATATACACTGGCAGAAAAGTGCAGTAAGCGACACAAATATTATAATTTAAAAATACAGAATTATTAAAGGGAGTTTAAATTTTCAGGTCAGCAATCCATTAACAGCCATGTCTGCTGCATTACACCTTTGATGTAGCTAGAAAAGTCCTTAAAGCAAAGTTCCTCCTTGTTGCACTGGCAGATTTAGCTCAGCTCCTTGGCTATGCAAGAACTCAGAGGGAATCCTTGCTCTCTCAAACTGTAGATATAGAGCATGTGATTAGCATGCTCTTCTTTGACTGCTTTCCGTACTCTCACTTTCAAGGGACAAGAAATCTAGTTAAATGCCCTGGAGTACTCTTAAAGATTTTCAAATATTTGTTTCCCGAAGGACTTAACAAAAGATTTCTGCAAAGTCCTCTGGAACTTCTAAACATTTTAAAAATATTAACTAGCTACTGCATGCTTCCTATTAGTAAAGAATGACTATAACCAGTAAAGAAACTATAACCAGTACAGAAATTCACAAAAAATAACTTAGGGACAAGATGAAAGTCCAATTTTCCAGGACTGTCCAGGAAGACAAAATGTATTTTCTTTATAGTCCACTTCCAATGATGGTAAACTGCTTCCAAGAAAGAAAGGAAACATTTCCCAAAAGTATTCTCAGGTGTTTAACATAGATTTTTCAGCCCATGTTCAAAATCTAAATATTCAACTGGCACTGAATAATAAGCACTACATACTTAAAAGGCTTTGAACAACTCACTCTTATGAACAACTCACTCTTCCAGCTACAAAATTGCTGATACAGCTGTTCAATCTCCAGAAGTCTTTAATAATGCTATTTTACATGCTGTCTGCTACAGGATTGCCTCATGTGACACAACACACAGTAACAGGAAGAATGGAGATATTTACTTGAGATTTTTTAAAACGTTTCAAACACAATGTAAGAGATATGTTCAATTTGTACCATCTGCCTGTGTATCTTAATCCATGCATAACTGTGTAAGATCATTTGGTTTTGTATGTGCTAAAGAAATAAGTAACAGAAGCATCTAGAAGTAGGGGAAAAATACACAACTCTGAACATTCATGAATTTAACTCTGAACTTTAACAACTTTAAAAAAGCCACTGAGTCAACAAATAATGAAACAGGTGACTGTGAAATGCTGAAAGCTTTCCAAGTAGGATGATGAAGGTTTGCAAGGTGTCACAACTACTCAGAGCACCAACCAGGAAAGTGATAGATGCAAGTTATCACGTCTCTAAAGAAGATGAAGACTGCACCTCTCCAAAGCCTCATCAAGTGTCACTCTAATGGGATCCCGGTGAGCATCATGTTTTGGTATCAGCACGCTGGGCGCGGTTATCCGATCTCTTGTGACGATTTTGACGTGGCCCACCTCTAATTAAGTTTTAAATACAGCATGTGGGTGCTATTATATCAACAGATGCGGTAAACAGTGATTTAATATGAACCAGTCTGTGTGTTGTTGAAATCTCTGTCTGACTCATGGAGAGATGGAAAAAAAAAGTCTGTTTCTAATTAGATGTTCCATTTCAAAGCGCAAAGTCCTAGTTTAGCTAGGATTGGAAAATTGTCTGGAACTGCACTCTGCCATGAAAGAAAGCCAGTCTGAAATATTTCCTCTTTTTCTTGCTAGAAAAGAGCCAGAAATACAAGTACAGCAAGTTGAAACATGGCTGAGATGCCTTCTCTTTGCATCAGCTCTCTGATTTAATAATTCAAGAGGTATTCTAAGAGCCTCATCATGTCATCTTTTGGAACTAGCTTTTAGATGAGAAAGAGAGATATTAGCATCTTAAAAATTTCCAAGTCCAGACTTGAGGCAGAAAACTTCCATGGGCTCTGAGTTCCAATACATAATCCATGCAATCATGTTACCTTGCATTACATATTTTATATTCTCTTAGTGAAAAATGTAAAAAAACAAAAATTAAATATTTATAAAATAGAAACATAGAGAATTCTGGCAAATAAATGTTATTTGCAAACTTCTAATTGGATATAACAATGAAAAGTTAACTATGTCCTCAGTTCCTTCATCTGATGGAAAAATTATAATTTTTTTTTATCACAGATTCAAACCTTTCTCCCTATGAGCCTATGTGGCCCTCACCTTTCCAACACCTGAGCTGCTACCTTAAGAATCCTATTCCATATTTATTCTAATATGTCTTCAGGCCACCAATTAAATCCCTGCTAGTTAGCTACTGCATTCAAAGTCTACTGGACTTGGGAAGAGTCACTTTGGTGGTTTGCTCCTCCAAAGCCTTGGGCAAACTTCTGAGTAGAGACAAAAGCTGTTTTAAAAGCTTTTAAATATAGAGCATTTAGTGAATATGATAAATACCTCTCCATAATTTGAAAAACACAGTCCTTGCAAGTCCATCCTGCCAACAGTTTAAGACTAGCTCCTGTATACCCCTTTCTATTCCCATTCTTTATGAGCATTTTTCTCCTCCTAGATGCTCCTGATGAGCCACAGACACAATTCTTTAGCCCTTGAGAATAAGCATCACCAGTTAGTGTGCACCCTGTCCACCACATCCCCAGCAACACACCTTATCGACCAAGTGCTGATGCGTGGGCATCCTCCGGTGGCTCTGTGGTCAGTGCGGAGGAGCTGCAGCCGGGCAGTGCTGGTGCCCAGGAAGATGAGACAGAGGAGGAGGAGGGCTCGGCCAATCCGTGCCGAGGCGGGAGCCAGCGCAGCCAATCAGGGCCGGCTGTGCATCCTACCTGGAAATTGGGACACCACAGGTGGGACTGTCCTGGCCAGAGCTGGCGGTGACAACACCCTCCTCACAGGTGAGTCACGCCCCTCTGACCTTTATCGAGGCATCTGGCACTGGCAGGGCTTCTGAGGGCTGTTAGCCTAAACCAGTATGTCAACTAAAATCAAGAGAATTATGCTATACAAAAACCCCTTGCTAATATTTCATAACAATTCCAGTAAAATATTCTATATTAGTCTTATTAATCTGTTACTACGGAGTATTCTGCTGCTGCTTTTTCATTTTCTACTCCTTTTTCACAGTTGGAAAAGACTTGGAAAATTCTAATGACTTTCATACTTCCAAGGATTTTCTCAGAGAAAAGAGTTAATTAGGTTGTTTTTCCTCATGCACTTTGTGGGAAAAACCTGAAGTTATTCCAACTGACCTGCACTCAAAACTAACATTTTTTTTACTCTTCAAAAGATTTTCACAAGGTCTCTACCAGAGACTAGGAGAAGTCCAAAAGGTGAATGACATAAAATAGAATAGAATATTTTCAGTTGGATGGGATCTAATTTGTCTAATTCATGCCTGTCCAAATGCCTCTAAAATACTGACAGGCCTGGGGTTTTGACCACCTCCCTAGGAAACCTGTTACAGTGCATGACCAACCTCTCAATAAAGAAATGTTTCCTGATGTCCACTCTGAACTTCCCCCAGAGCTGCTTTGAACCATTCCCACACGTCCTATACTGGACAGCAGGGAGCAGACATCAGCACCTCCCTCTCCACTTCCCCTTCTCAGGAAGTTGTGGAGGTCAGTGAGGTCACCCCTCAGCCTCCCTTTCTCCAACCTAGACAAGCCCAAAATTCTTTGGTGCTCCTAACAGGACATTACTTTCAGCCTTTTGTTGGCCTCCTCTGAACATTTTCAAGGACCTTAGCAATATGACACACATTCTATTTAACCTGGGAATTTTGTGAATCTATGAGTCTTTGGTAATGGAAATCCTTTAACCCAAAGACTGTTTATAAGAGCCTTCTTTAATCCCTTAATGTTTGTTCATTTAAAATGCATTTGAAATCAAAATGCTCACAGCATTTTAAGAAAATTAGCTAATTTTAAGATTCAGTGCATTTAACTAACTGTATTCTCTTTCAGTTAATTGCCTTTAATGAGTAGCATTTAATTTATATTGTTCCATTATGAAATGCCTTATTTCCTATCTGCTGGTATCCATTGGGAAGGAGATCATAATCTTTCTTCTCTTACTATACCACCAAATTTACCATTAATACCAATGTTATAAATAGCAATACAAAATCATGCTGCACACCACAAATGCAATAGCAAACCAGTAACACCATCAAATAAATTACACAGTAAAGGAATGACAAGTGCTCACACCAGAAATACATAACCAAAGAGATGGGATCTTGCAAATGCATAATGCAAGACCTCCTTCACAACCAGCTAGAAGATACGAAGAGGTAACCAGAGGGATTAGAACTGTTTCTCCAGGCTACTTTGAGCAGCAGTGAGCACTCCATGAATATTTGATTTGACAGTCAGATAGATAAATGTCAGGCAATGAATTGCTGTAATCTTGGTAATATGGTTATAAAGAAGCATAGATAACACAAGCAATATGCTTTTGTTGGTTGTAGCACTAATAAAATACTACTGTGAATAAGCTGGTAAAGACTCAGACCATTAGTTTACAATGCGAGAGTTGTAAATGTGCGTCCCTCTTACACAACACTCTGCTGGCAGTTTATTTCAAAGGAACAGTGTTCCCACTGAATCAAACAGAGGAGACTGATTCTGTATTAATTTGCCTGTACTCTAAAATGCCAGTTTAAAAAATAAAGTCTTTTTCAGGTCTACACACGTGAAAGGAAAATTTTGAGATCATAATTTAAATACTAGTTGAACAAGTGGTAAACTCCCGACTCTAGTGAAACCATGATTACAAAGTTTGCTATGTACTGAAACTCCTGTGCAGAACAACACTACACTGTGTGCCCATGGAATTCCCTGGTGCTTGGAATGCCTTCAATGCAAATTCCCGTGGGAATATTAGCCTCTTTTTTTTTAGATCTCTGATTGTATGGAGCCCTTATGGAGTTAGCTGGTCTTTCTTTCAAATAATCATGTTAGATTTGTCCCACCAACAGTGGGCCAATTCATTTTAGGAAGAAGCCAGGGAGCACGGCATAGAGGCCAGAGCCCAGAACACTGAAAGGAAGGGGATACCTACTGGGCAGTGGGTGAAAATTTTAAAGGGTACATGGTGGACACAGGGGAAGCCAGCTACTCACATAAGCAAAAGACTGTCTTCTTGAATAAAGGACTGCAAACCCTGGCAGAGTTTCCAGTACTACCTTGTTTCTACTAAAAGCTGTTTAAAACAAATCAGAGTAACTAGCCCACTTCCTTCTTCCTCACTGACATCAGGACCTCCAACCACTTTCACGACCCTCAACAGCTTTCTGCTTGCTCTCTGCAACAACTGAGCCAAAGATTATTTTTAATCTGGCCGTTTATGTTGCAACTGGAAATCTTAGAAAGCCTAAAAAACCTTCAGCTAAAGCCAACATACATACATAAATAACATGGTAAAATAGATGATGTTATTTTCATCAGAGTCTGGTATCCTTCTCAAACTGCTTTGATGTTTCCCATAGGCAATAGATATACTCCTGAGTCTTGGCCTGGGCTAGAGAATTGGCAAACTCTTTGCACAGATGCCTCACATGTGCTAGACACAATGAATGTTGCAACAGCTGCCACTCCAAAATGATTCCAGAGAAAATGTACATAACAAGTGCTCTTACAAATATGAAGAGCTGAGTTTATAACAATCTATGTCTTTTGTTAAGTACTCCAAACTGACTCTATGGAAAAGTGAGTGGGAAGGGAGGGAAAGAAACTTCATTTCTTCCACGCACTATTTTTCATAGTTGTGAAAAAATCACAACTATTTCTGAACATCCTTGACTCCTCTTAAGTGCCAGGTGTCTTCCCAAGCTCTCCCTGCCCTTTTCCTTGTTTCCTCCTTGCTTAAACAGGGACGGTCAAGAATAATCCCTACAAATGACAGAAATGAAATTTGTTCTCCTGACATCTATTTTGATCATTTGAGAAATTTCTGTAATATTCCACATTTCATCTCCAAATTAAAGCAGCTTACTCAATTTACAGTATTAGTGCGATAAGAAGATGTTATAATTGTACACTTTTTTGTACAACTCCAGAGTACTCAACAGGAGTTATTTTCAAAAACATTCTAGTCTAAATTTTGTGGTTAGGATTCTTAACAACTATGTGAATAATGATTAAATGAAAAGACACATTTATTTAGTCTTCCTTCAGAACCAGCATGTCTCCTGCCTTATACTAGCATGTCAATATTTACATCCTGTTTCCAAGGACTTAGAGTATTGCCATATTTTTTATTTATAAAGGAACATTTTGCTTCCTATGCTCAATAAATAGATTCCCATCTTGAAAAGACATCAACATATCATACAGTAATATTACATATTGCTCAAAATAACTCTAGATATAAATATAGTGTTATTCTTCTGAAAAAATTATGTTAAAAATTGTAAAACCAAATAAAATTTACATAGTATATTTTGCTTTCCCAAGGAAATACGTTAAATGTCTTCTTGATAAACATTCAACGCTCTGATAATTCAGAAAACCACATTTTTCTAGTGAAAAAAAAGATGTGAAAATTATCATTTCCTACATATTAAAAAAATTCAACCCCTTGTTGTCTTTAATTTCTTGTCTTCGATCATGTTAGCACTTTTCCTATCTGATTTAAATCCTGCCAACACCTGTGTAAAAAATAAGTAATTCTATAAATAACAAAATGGTTCACACCCTCTAAGTCTTAGATAGATGAAGACACTGGGAGCCTTACATGAGAATTAGTGAGCAAAAAACAGGTTTGTCTTGACTTGCCATAAGACTAGAAAGGGAATGATCAAATGGATTACTTCTACCAAACCTTTTGTGCCCCAGTAGAGATGAGGGTGAACAAGACTGTGTGGGGCTGATGGGTGCCATGCATTTACGTGCTGCTCAGGAGAAACACCTGACATGAACAGCACATACAAGAGCAATGTCATTAAGAACATTGCATCACGTTATCTCATGCATTGTGCAAGCTAACAAGTGCCATTGTCCCTATGTGCTTTTAAGGTGAGTGCCTGGGTGTGGCTGCAAACATATGCAATACTTCATATAAGCCACAGTGACTACCATTTGTTAGTGATTTACCAGACTCTACATTCAGATTTAAGTGAATCTAAACATGTTAATGGAATGGAAGAAATTATACTAGAGGGATCCTGCTACCAAGATATGCAGTCCATGAGAAAACTGGAGCCTTAATATTAACAATGAAAATTCACTGTTTTCCCAGTCATGGAGAAGATAAATGGTGTCTCTTACATGCATTACCTATCAGTATTACTGAAAAATTTTTTTACTGTAATTTGTATTTATAGATCCAGAACACTTCAAGTACCACTGAAATATGTTTACAGGTTATTTCTAAGTCCCTGTGGCCTAGAGAATTCTGCACAGTGGGGTTAAGGCAGTGCACATCTATGCCTGTATGGTCCACTCGTTAGGGAGCAGCTGGGATTCAGACATGTAAGTTCAGCTCTAGAGCTTCTGCCAATCCAACAGTACTGGGTCAAAAGCAGCATAGATATAGGATACAAAACTGGATTGTATAAACTCCCTTTGCTGGTGTACACCCAGTCATTAAAAAATGTTGGCTGCTTAGGCTAACTGAATTTTGACTAATTTGGGGGACATATCATTGCATGTCTGTAACAGATACCCATGAGGTCTGCACCACTGTGTCATCAAAAAGGGCATGGATCTGTTATTTATATACCTAGAGCTGCAGCTTCAAAGAGTTTCTTTCAATCTCTCAGGCCAAGAGGGAGATGTCCTTACTAGTGAACATTCCTTTGGAATTCAAAATCAACTTTAAACAATTGCTATTAACTCCTTCAAAAGTGTGACTAAAGGTTAAGTAGATTACTTATCTTTTTGTCAATCTATACAGGTTGTTCTTAGGTAAGAGAATGTGACTGTAGATTTGGGTAGTCCCAGTTTCATCATCTACAGAAGCCGAAAATGTGTCATCCTGGAAAGAAGCATACTTTTCATGGGAAGAGTTGTGCACTACTTGTGCACAGCTACTGGAGATCAGAAAGGATGCAGAGCGAAGAGGGAAGGTATGATGGGCTCATGTGGTTTCCAATAACATCCAATTCCCAAGAAACAGCCAGTTAATAATATATTTTCCAGGACACGACCAACAAGGCATTGGATATTGTACAGGTTTCCAGTAACAAATAGTAACACTTCCACTGCTTTCTTCCTGTTTGCCTCTGAACACACCTCGCAAATAGCTCCCTGTGAGGCAGGGAAGTATTGCTGTTTACACCCCATTCTGTAGATGAGGAAACCAAGGCACAGAGGGATTAAGTGACTCGGCCAAGGTCATATAGAAAGTCTGCTGCTACTCAGGGTATGCGTCAGTCCTTGTCAGCAGTCAGTGACACTCCCTGAAAAGTTCACTCAACCCCTTTCTCTGCATAGGCCAGCATCTTTAAGATTTCATAAGTATCATCTTCCAGCCTAACCTTGACTGGAAGAAGAAAATTCATCAGCCCAGGTCAGAGTCAGGCTGAGCATGATCCCCAGCTTTCTTACTTTTTGATTAGGGCTCTTGATTATCTACAAGATTGTACTTTATTTTTACCTCTGCTAGAAATTCCTACTAAGGGACTCCTCTAATTTAAACCTAAGTAGGTGGGCTGTAATATCCATACAATAAATACATGCAGTAATTATTTTCAAAGATTCATACATATTTCTCTCAGGACACAAACCTTCCCACTTCTACTCCTGCATTTAAAACCCTCCACCATCCTTTCCTATACAATATAAATCAGCTCAAAGTTTCATAAATTCATGCCATACAATGTGGATATATCTATATATATGTATACACACACACATACAGATAGCATAATACCTCCTGTATAGACAGTATTACACTATAGATGGGAATATGTAAGTATCTAGTAAAAAATAGCAGGAATAATCTAAAAGAATTAAACACACATCCTAAAGTGTTTCACTTTTACAGTAGCTTTCCAAACAAAATCTCTGATGTATTTTATGTGTAAGCAATAATGTGAGGAATTTCACACTTATTCCCTTGTGTTTGTGTATTAGAACAGTTAGTGGACTTAATGGGGATTTCTTTAGGTCTAAGAAACTTAAATGAACCTCAGATGTGACCCATACAGTAAACAGTACTTTTGCACAGTTTAAATAGAAATACTGAGATTCAGCCACAGCCGAATCGAGAAGCCCAGGGATGAATCAGCACATTTAAGGCATGATAGCAGATCAAACAGAACCATTTCTTCTATGCTGCTCATACCAGGTTTCTAGTGCTATATCAAAACACTGAGGTCCTCCTTCCCCTCTCTCACCTTTTCCAAATTGAGATCTAGGATTCTTGAATTCTAGTGTGTTTCTAATAAAAAGCAATCCTATGGCAATAATAGCATAGTTGTTCCATTGTATTGCTAGAAAATAACAGAGCTGCTCTTGGTACTTTTCAATAACTGAGCCTTTCAGTTCACTTATTTATAATCTGTTCCAAAACCAGGAGTGCCTTTTATTTGAGGGATAAAGGAATAATTTTGAAAATGAAAAAAAAAGGCATGAGAGCTGGAGGAGTTGTCATCTCTTTCTTGCTCTGTCACAAATTTCATGTATGACTCTAACAAGTCATTAATTTCTATATGCCTCATCTAGAAAATGAGATAATGACATTTAACTATTTCATTGGGAGGCTTAATGGTTGTGAAATTTGCTGAGCTTCTTGGATGGAAAGAAGCTGCTGTCAGAGTAAACAGTAATAGCGTGATGATGTTTGCTGGGAAGGTTATAGGAGAGTCCCTTTGTAACAATATCACAATTCTGCATTACACAGACAAGATTAGCCAAGCAAGTGAGTCACTTAGTGAGAAATTTGTGTTCTCCTTCATTTGTGGTTATCTGTGCACACTGTCTGGACCCCAAAACCAAGACAAATTTTTAATGATCTGTAAGTCTATGGAAAGAGACACTGTCTTTAGAAAATAAAACATCCTTTCTCTACTGTTAGACTCTAATTGCAAACATCAGACTACAAAAGATTTATAAAAATGCCTATGGGCTTTAAAATTTGCTATGGATTAGTACAACCATTTGACAGATCAGTCATAGACAGCAGCACATCTATTGATTCTTTGTTGATTTTCCCTCTGATATTCTGGAAAGCAAAGGAACTTAAACTAATGTGTCTGGCCTTCATATACTCTTAGATGGGAATACGCTGTGGAGGATCTCTAAAAAGCTCCACATAACCTTTTTGGAGCACCCCTGTGGATGTAGGTATCTACTGTTACACACACTCAGCAGTTCTAATTTCCCAAGGCTTCACCTCTCCCCAGTGTCCCATCATCTCTCTTCTTCTTGTCTATATTTGCTGGGATTTGGATTTTTTTACTGAGAAGATGATGGAATATCAAATATGCTTCTAGATTGTTTTTGGCCATGAAAAATGTGAGGCTATCTCCTACAACCTCAAACAATTCATGCTGACAAAATGATTGGTAACATATTTTTGGGCAACAGCTTGAAACTAACGTTTCTGCTTCCACCACGTCAATCCTCATTTCATTTGTGAAAAGGGTTTATACTGGTCACCTAAATTCATTGTGATGTTTTAATGTTGGTAAAACATCAGTGACCATTGTGTTGTTTCCCCCTTCAAATTAAAACATTGCCTCAAGGAAATATATCTGTTTATATACACTGTTTGTAAATAGCCAATATCCACAGCAAGATCCTTGGGTACAGGAAATAAGAAGCCACCTTTTTACTTGAAAACAAAACTTAATCAAGCATTCCCTTTCACCAAATATGTGTTACTAAATAAAAAGGAAGAGCAGAAGCATTCTACAATTGAGAACATAGTATGTGAGAGACAGTGAAAGCTGTTATTGTATCATTGTCTACAGAAGATATTCTCAAAGGTAAAGCATGGCATTCACAGGATTACAGGTGTGTATTACAATCATAGCAGAAATAAAGTCCAATCATAGCAGCACTACAAACTGTAGCACTGGTCCATTCAAATCAGAATGCTTTAGAAATCAAACTGAATTTTCTCTAGGAAACATTATCTGTGTGTAGGAGAGCCACAGTTCAGAAAAAAATATGAGATCTTGGAACAATTGTGATGTTCACATATTTGGTCAAACGCAGGGCAACTAGCTAGATAAACAGCATTTATGATTTCAGCACGCCATTTTGCAATCTGAAATCTGTCCACAGCAACACAGCTGAATAAGGATCCTCTCATACCTGTCACATTTCATGGTTCCATATCTTAAAGATCAGGACATTCCACAGCACCATTTTGGGGCCTACTAACTACTGCATCATTGGAAAGTGAATAATTCTGACTAGGGCCAAAAGGTGTAATTTAAATAGATTTGTCGCCAGTTGCACTTTTCAGTTCTATCACCAAGTGAGTTGATTCACATCAGTACAAGCAAAACAAAAGGCTAATTAATGATATACAGGTGTCCAGAGCTCTTACAATGAGTGAGCAGCTTAAAATATTCATTCTGCACCTAGTATATCAGGAAACACAAATTATCTAATTAGTCAATATCCCAAAAGGAAGAAAAAATTATCATCTACTATAGCAAATTTCAAAAACTCAATCATAAATGAGTTGAAATAGGAATGTGTAGCACATATTGAAAGTGAATGTTTCTGCTTGGTAGTGTCTGAATAATGCTAATGCTGTTAGTATCAGTACTTTGAATCAATGACAAATTAGGAACTATTATGTTAAGATTAGAAATTAGATGCAGGAATACCTGAACAGAATGCTCCACTTCTCTTACTCTTTTCCACCTGGTTTTGTTGGGTGGAAGGGTTTGTGTTCAGTAAACCCTTTGCTACCAGAAAAACCTCAATACTGATTTCTACTAAGGTGCCCAATGCAGACTCTTGCAAGTCAAACCATAGAAGATATGCTACAGGAGAAAACATTAAACCTCTGAAAACTTTCAGGTTAATTTATTCTAAATTTTAAAACTATAAGATTCACCTGTTTTGCAGATAGTCAAAAAACAGATGGACTGGGGCAAGACCTATCCCACACCTAAAACTGATCATCTACTAAAGCTGAGACTTCTCTAGCACGTGTTTATATTCTAGAATCTCTAGTTTTAAAATTATATCAGGGCATCTAAGTTCCAAACATTTGCTTTCAGCAAAAGGAATGCAGTAACTACTCTGTCTAAGATGATCGCGCTGACAGGTCTGGACAGGTCTACACTTGCTTAGAACAACACAGAGATTTATAGCTGAGGATGAGCCCTACTTTTAACTGAGAAGCAGTGTCTGCCAGCAGGACCTAACACTCAGTGGAGAAAAATGTGAGCTTGGCATGACTAAGGTAGGCATTAGAAGATGTACAGCTGGAAGTGGATGAACTGGAATGGGCAAGGTCGAGAGTATTAAAATTTGGCCTATTTCTTCTAATGAAATGCTCAAAGAAGGATTGTACAGGGACAAGCTACCATACAGTTGATCTGTAAAAAACAGCAGAAATAAACCACTCTTCAAGAAAAGCATTAGGAAGAAGGTGCATGTAAATTTAATGCAAATTAGCAATCTTAAAAAAATACAAAAAAAGGTAGGCATTTAAAACATTGAAGGAAGAAATTACAGTTTACTTATTTTTTCCCAGAATCTTGCTCTTGAAATCTGTTTGGCTTGATGAGTGGAGAAAGATATAATACTGTGTATTGAGCCCAGCCAGCTCATTCTCAAAATCCCTAGGTGATTATCTTTCCATCTAATTTGAACTGTGTGAAATTATAAAGGACATACCATACCATGCAGCTACAGAACCTACCATACCAAGACTGAAGTGCTCTTAAATTGGACAAACTCTTATGCCTTGCTAAGAAGGCAGAAACATATAAGCATTAAAATGAGAAAAGAAAAAGGGGAGAAAAGGGCCAGCAAAGTCAAATATTTGACTGGACTGGGCTTCCCAAAGTAAGAGTTGCAAACAATACACATTTTCTACCTCAACATTGGCAAAGCTTCAGGTTTGAGTGACCCTAAGGTAGCTCTAAAGGACTGAGAACACTACTAGAAATTACCTTCATATGCAGCTCTTTCCCCATCAGCTTTTTGTAAGAGCAATTAGAGGTTTTTGAAAGTCATAAGCTTTCAATTTTTTCCCCACATAAATCCCCATTACAAGACAAAGGCAGAGATGACTAAAAAAATGATCAGTGGCCTAGCTAGCCTCTGAAACAAATATGCCCTTTTTTCCTATCTCAGTATTAAATGTTTAATGGGCAACAACAGGAAGTTAATAATTTCAGAGCATAAAAATTAGCTTCCATTATAATTCATATTTGCAATATATGGTGTTAGTAAGTACAGAGTAGAGAAATTCACTCTTCATTATTCATATATGTAATAAACCTCAAATTGTAATGTCTAGGTGCTTAGCTGCAAGGTACCTGAAATTTTATACATTTATAATTTATATTCTGGAAAAGCTTAAGTGATGTTTAATTGTAGAGGGCCACTTTGGCCCTCTACAAGGGTTCATCACAAAGTTCAAAGGCTGACACTGACCTGGAGCCCTAGAGAAATGGGATGGCCCTTAATTTGTTATGAATTAATATTGTCACTAGTGGAGACACATCACAAATTTTTCTGGCCTCTTGGTTAATGGTAACCTTGATTACAATTCCCTCATTGTGGAAACACAACCTAGTTGGACACACATGTGTCTCAGTGTGCTGTGGCAGTTGAATGTAGATGACGTGGAGAGGAGAAAAAATTAACAGAAATTCTAGACAAATTCATTTTGGGACATGCAACTGATAGGCTTTTGCCCCCCACAAAAAAGGAAAATCTTGTCAGCATTTTAGGTACTGAGAACAAGGGTTATTATTTTTCCACTCCCCTAGGTTTGTATGGTTGAATTTGCAACCCTGAATTCTCAGTGCTTTTGCTTTTCTGGCTAAAGGGGAGACTGCTGCTGTAGAACTCCCTTACACCAACACTGGGGTTGGACCAAAATCCAGTGATTCCCATGGCTTTGGCTTAGGATGTCAGCCAAGCTGCTGCTGTTGATCTGCAATGCCACTTGTGGAAATGAAAAACTGAAATTCCTGTAAACAGTTGAGAGACATTTCACATCATTAAATAACAACTTATTAGAACTGCTCATGTATTCTAAAATTGTGAATAAAAATAAATTAGAGCAGTATTTTGACTTATTGCTAGAACAGGAAATGTGTGTTTAAATGCCTTCAAGACACAAACTTCTAGGTGTGTTCACTTTAGTCAGTCCTTTTTGACCATCCTCTTGTGAAACCTTTGTGAAATTTTTTCTTTAAGTTTTGCAATACAAGACCGAGAAACAAAGGCCGCAGCATTACTAAAGTAGACCCTTTTCACTATGGTGAAGTTTGGAACAGAGCAACAATTAGTTTTTTACTGCAACATGGGAGAAGGTTTAATCCACACTGTCCTACAGAAATAGGGGTCCAGTAAGGCCCTGAATTTCTGTCTAAACAAACACACATGGTGGATAATTTAGATAATCTCCAAAATCAGGATAATAGGGAAAAAAAAGAATGGGACATCACTGAAAATTGCTTCTATTTATGGCTCAGTCTCCAGTATTTAACAACCACAGAAACTCAGAAAATAAAATGGAAATTGCAGTATTAGTGGCACTCTGATTTCAACCCAGCCACAGCTATTTATTTTGAGAGAGAATATAGAAAGAGGAGGGAGGGTTTTGTGAGGGAGCCAAAGGAGTGCTTCATATTTCATCACATCCTGTTTTCAACAGTTTCATTAGACTTACCCTACAATTAATTTTTGGAGCAGATCTTGCAGCACCCTAAGGATATCTGCTCTTTCCTGGCTTTGTGCTGCAGAATCTCACACTGAACTGATGATAATTCTAAGCCATAAACTATTCTTGAGTTCATCAACAGTCTATAAAGCAAATTATTTGCTGCATTCCAAAGTTCTAGATGGCACATAAGTCTTGACGTGGAATGTTGGAGAGTTTGTAACATACCTTAGTAATCTGATCTTGTTTCTACTTGATCAAATATAACTTATTGATATTATTTTTTAGTTTAGAATGACAAAAAAATTGAATTTTTAAAAAAATTTTTACTTGACATGCAGAAATCCAGTGGCTCATACAAAACTGAAGTGCTAATGAAGAATGAAAATTAAAAGCATAGCATATACTATATGAGTGTATATGCTGATATATTCTCATATAATGTAATTTTCATTTACAAGGCTAAAACTATCTTTAGAGCATGTTCAGTGTATTAGAAAGACTAGAGGCAAACTAATAAGCACAGAATCAGCTATTTCTTACACTATTTTTCCTAACAAAACTCTTTATTAATAAAAGTATTTAATAATGAAAGGTTGAATTTAATGTTAGAGAAAATGTATCATTATCTCTGTTGAATTTTAAAGTAGCTTTCTTTTTGTGGTATTGGATGAAAACAGGTTGCTAAAAATGAAGCTTGGGAACCAGTAACAGCAATGTCACCTATAGTACCAGAGGATAATGATAATTATACTCTCCACTTGCAAGCATATCAAAATTATACTTAGTGTTATGAAAATAGGAGGGTGTCTGCTTCAATCTATTTGCTAATCTAGATGAAGGACCCTTCTTTGCTCAGAAATGGTGTGACAGGAGAGGTGTGGATACCCAAGGAAGACTATTTATTTACATGGCTTGGGAAACACCAAGTTAGGTGTGCCAGGCTTGAGCAACACCTATTATCATTTCTGCAGATAGCTTACTGCACTGAAATCAGTCCTGTGATAATTATTTCAGGACTTGATTAGGTGGCATTGCATCAGAACTCCATATTCTACTTTATATCCAAGCCATTTCTGCAGTTCCAAAAGAAGATTAATCCCAAAGCATTTGATAGTAGTAGGATGAGAAAAAATGTACTTTCAGAAAATGATAATGAAGAACATGAGTGGGTCAGGAAGAGGCAGGTGGCACTGAGCAGTGACACTGCTCATGGTAGGCTTATTCTTTAATGGTAACATATGAGAAGTCTGATGTATACCAATATCTGAACATTGTTAAGTTGGTAACTGAAAATAACAATAACTGTTTTGTCTCCGTTTATTCATCTTTTCTTTTCAAGTATCGTAAGGAAAAAAAAAACTTGCTTAGATGGCTCAACTGGCTAATTTATATAAACAAAAATTTCTCAATGACTTGGAACAAGAGGCCTTTATTGGATGTGAACTACTTGCACATATCAGGCATGAGCACTGTGTAGCACAGCTCAATTTACTATAGCTGATGGTCAATAATTTCCTTATATCTTCATCTTGTGAGCTACTTCCAGACTATTCAACAGATTTGTATGCAACAAATCATATACTAACACTAGCTTGACATATTTTCAAAATTGATGTATAAAATGGCTATTCAGGAACTAAAATTTCCATCTGCATCTCCAGCAAGCAAGTTATGTTTGGCTTATGAAAATAAGTCAAACATAACTCAAATATACAACCTTTTAAAAAAATGTATAGTAATTACTACTGGATTACTTCTAGACCTTCTGGTACTTGAAGCTATGTATAAGACTAAAAAATCTGACTTAACATCTTTAAAAGATGACCACATAAGTGATCTTTTCTACAAAATGCAAATATTGTCATAAAGATGCAGCAATTGGAACCACAGAGAAAAGAATAACTGAAGAAAATGTTTTTATTATGGCCTCCTTTCTCAGACAACCATTTGATTCTCACCACAATAATAATGACTTTTTAGGAAAAAATATAGAAACATATAACAATTACAACAGATTAGTTCTTGAAAGACAGAAAAGGTCTGCTCCCACATTACAGACTTTGGAAAAAATACTGTCATTGTTACCTGGTTACTTCTGATAAACTACTTATGCTAGCTTTGTTGTTGGTTAAAAAATATAAAAATCAACCAGTAGAATATTTAGCCTTATAAATCAAGGAGATTGGTAAAGATGTACCTACTCTACTCCTAAAAGCATCAGTATCTTAACTTAAGCTTAATTAAATAAGAATTTAGTAAAGAGCTATTGATAATTGAAGTAGAAAAACATGAATGTGATCACATAAAAGGACACTGCTTTTCCCTCCTACCTGAGAACTTCCTTAAGGTGAAGAAATTACCTAAAATTGAAAAAGTCTCCCTTATGGCCTAGTCTCCTTACCTTGGACTGGGTGTAGGAAATATGTTTTGTAAATTTGATGTAGATTAAAAGTCTGAATACCAAAGACTGAGCAAAAATATTTTGAAAACTTTGTCCAACAAATGAAACAAATGTGTCACTGTCAACTAATACTTCTAACAGAAATTCAATGAGGAGATTTTAATGATCCAAGATGGAATCTGAGAATGCAAACTGTAGTCCAGAGTATATGACTGATTAGGGCAGCTCCATCTTAGGCAGCCCTCCTGATTGTAAGCAAGGTCTGTCTGCATCTATGTAAATGCTATAGTTCAGACCAGGAGTACATTTCACATCCCTCCTGAAGCACTTGTATTCATGAATTTCACAAAATCTATCTTATTCCCCTTTTTTAAAGGTACTTTGCAGAGGTCATTCTAGTGCATCCAGCCTTGGCAATAACTATACTGTGCCAAATTCTGCCTCATCCACCAGGTCCTTAATTATGCCAAGTCAGCATCTCTCACTAGCTGTTCCCACTCTTCTATTGAGAGATAGTTGTCATATGGTATCAAGAAGGACTCTTCTATGTGTAAGTTAAATAAATTCCTGGTGGCAATCTATTTTTACATTTAGACATACATTGTCTAAATGCAAATGACTGTTAAAATATTTTAAGAATCTGGAAGTTGCTTCACTCATTCATCTAAAATACCTTACTTTTGTGACCTGAACACAAAGATTTAGTGAAAAACATTTAGTGAAAGATTTCTCTTGTGTTTCTTTGCAGCAGCCGCTGATGAGCCAGAGCAAGTGGGTAACATGGAGATGCTGCATGGAATTTAATCTATTGGGTTGAATTCCTACTAGACTGACTAATTTATTTCATTTGATAATGAATTATCATTTCCATCATTTTGACTCTTTAAATTTGTAAAAATAAAAAGACATTTATTAGATAAATAAAAAAATGTTTGCAAGAAGATTTAGTAAACTTACTGAAACAAGGGTTATGTTTGCTTATGGCATCATAATCCACACAAGAACACCTTCTTGGGGCTTCCAGAGAAAGCCTTAATACAAATATATTAATATTCTGATAGACACTTGGAAGGCCCAAGAGAAGCCCACTAAGAAACTGTTTTGCTGCGGCCTTTCTCAGTAGAAGGAGTTGATTGTTATTGTTAAGTATTTACAGGTGTCCTCTAGCTGTACCAGAACTGGGACATGCATCTTGGCACTGAGGACTTGTCAGTCAATCAGAGTCTAGATCGTTCCAGAGGTATTCCCTGTTTCCCAAGCCCTTCCTTTCACTCTTCATTGCAGTGAGAAGTCACCACAGGATATGTTCTCATGTCACCTGTGTTGCACAGAGTTTTCCCTTTCAAATGCAGAGGGAGGTGAATTTCCATTCCTTCAGCAGTTAACACTGTAAGGAATAGTCAGGTAACAATTTTTTTTCAGTATTTATAACATTGTTTTCATGGTGAATTTGAAATCTGCTACAAGAAAAAAACCAACTCACTTTCTATAAATAGTCAGTTCCTAGAAGCTGGAACAATGTCTCCCTTTTATTTCAAAATAGTAAACATTCCTGAAATCATATCTGAAATACTTAGAAGTGCAGTATATTTAGAATATCTACATTTTCAGGCACTTCTCTACTCACCATTCAGCAATTGTTTGACTGGGATAGAGTTTAGTAATGCTTCCCAACACAATCTGCACAATGCCCACAAATTCATCATCAAAACAAAAGAACCTGGCTTCTGTTTGGGATTCCTATTGCATGGTAATGGATAATATTAATAGAAGTACAGTAATAGAATTTGTAACAGACAAAGACTCAGAGCAACTAATGTAATACCTGCTTTAGTAGTGCAAGTAGCTCTAGTTTGCAAACACTGCTCACTACAGTTAGCAGAAAAAGAGACAATGGATCTAGAGGCTGAATACCAAACATGTCTACAGAGGCTTTTTGACGTATATATTTATTCATTCCTAAAGCATTTCCAACATCACTGACTCTTCCCTCAGACAGAACATGGTCTTCCTGTGTGAGCTGTGGCTTGTACCAAATTCCTATTGGCAAAGTCAATTTGTAAACCTTCATACTCTTCTGGCAAGACTTTCAGTCCTGAGGCTTGATTTACCAGGCCAAAATTTTCACTCCTATAGACCATAATTTTAACTAGGCTACGAAATCCTTTTTTTCCTCAAGTAGTCAAGAATCAGGTTCTTTAGTCTCCCTTTTTCAAGGCAAAATGTTAACAATGTTAACAATGACATGTGACTTCCTAGACAAATTAATAACATGAGAATACACACAAGTCCTAGTATTTTGAAGAGGAGAATCTGTTTTGGAGGACAACGGGAATGCAACTTCACAAAACCCTGTCATTGTTTCAGCGTCACATAACCCTGGATATAAAGTGCACACAAAGACAAGAACATGGAAGAAAATGCAGAAATTAACTGAATTAACAACAAAGAGCTACAAACAGGTGAGGGATGGGCATCTAAAAATGCCTGTTTTACAGGGAACATGACTCACTGGGTACCTTTTTGTGTAATGGAACAAGGGAGTCCTTGGTGTGTAAACAAGCCGAGCAATTTACAAGACCAGTAAAGAACATGTGTGCTATACAGAAAAATACTGCTGCCCTCAAGACAGCACATTTTTCTGAAATAAATAAATAAGCTTCACACTAGTACTATTCCCTTCCATATACTAGTCAAGAAAATGCTTTGAACTTACACTTTACTAAATTACAGGTAACTAGCTCATTAACTAAGGAAAAGATCATGTGTTTTTGAAGTGGTCGCTCTTGTCCTTGCATTTGATCTTCCCCTGGTCTCTTGTGTTACTCATGATGTTAAGCCTAAATGTAAGATTATCACCTTTTAGAGGCAAAGACCAAGTATTAAATCTTTAAAGCACAATGCATCCTAATTAGGTATAATCAATAATAATTATAGTTGTGTAATGGAAAATAGGAAGGTGAGGAAAAGGAAATGGCTGAGATCACAATAATTACTTTCTATTAGGACTGGTAGGGAAAACTAATGTGAGAAGCTGGTCACTTGAGAAAACAGATATGTATTTATTTGTGTTTTCCTTGGAGTTGAAACAGCTAAGTTAAATTATACCAAGTATACACTGAACATGATTTATAACGTTAACAAACTCTGGAAGCAGAGTGCACTGTGTGTATCTGAGGGGGTTGCTGTGGTAACCTCTTTGGAACGCAGCAATTACCGCCTACCTGGCAAATTGGAAGTATTACATTCCTCTGCTAGCAATCCACTCCTCCATTTAGCCAGAGGTCAGGGAGGAGAAGGAGGTGACTGTCACGGAGGGAACAGTCAGAGTCACAGAGCTTTCTACCAGAAGGACAAGATGCACTAGATGTTAAGCTCACAATATAAAACAGGGAATATATGAAACGTGAAAGCCTGTTATACCCATGAGATACAAAATAACTTGGACAAAACCAGAAACTGAGCTCCATGACATTTCTGATCTAATGTTTTATGTTCCTACAGAATGCAGGTCTAGGCCACTCCTGGTCTTCAGTGGGATTTTTTTGTTAGGATGGTTCCACAGAGGAGCTGCTGACCATCAAGGCTGTTGTGGGTACAGAGTCCCTCCCTGCTGGGCTAGACCTGTCATGATTTGGCGTACAGAGAGCCAGGGTAATCAGGTACTGTGTAACATGTCCCACAAATTAAATTGTTAGTCCTCTAATTTTTAGTCCTCTTAGTGCCCTGCACTAAGAATCTACTGCCCTGACTTCCTAGGGCCATCAGATCACTACAATCAGGGCACTTCTGCTTATGAGGGCTGATGAATAAGTTTTCTTGTGTTCCTGCAATCTGATGTTCCATCTGCTAAATAAATTCCTTACAGAATGCATTATTTTTTTGTGATACATTTGAATACAATTATGATACATAATCTTCCTTATGGAGAAGTATTAATTTACTATAATCCATTATTATAAAGACCTTCAAGCTTAGTATGATGCTATCCTCAGTATGAAAGACAGGCTATTTATTAACATCTTATCACCCTTTCACAAAAGAATAGCATCCTTATAGCAACTGTAATTATAGAGATACAGCAATATAAATATCCTTAATGCATCTTTTAATTAGGTTTAGTAAGTGAAAATATTTGGGAGAGTCAACTCAAGGTCAGTTGTCTAAGGACCACTTTGCAGTGATTCACCACTCTGTAGTGATTCACAAAGCGCTGAGGGAGAATCTCCACAGCCACTCAAGAAAATACATTATCCCAGGTGCTACAGCCACACAGTGCCATGTGCACTGCTGAGGCACAAATGTGCCTTTGCAGCTCTGCTGTAAAAGGGTTAAACACCCACACCACAAAGGTGCTTGAAATAGTTCCCAACATTATTTCAAGCAAAGTAAGACAAGTGAGAATGAAGAAAGGGCTGCAAAACAGCATAGGAAAAGGGTAAAAAGAAAATGGAAACCCATCTCAAGTCAGAAGTACCTGAGGAAGAACATACATCTCCTAGATAGTTAGTCCACAGTATTTAGCAGTGGGGCTAGATACTTTCAACTTCAAACATAAGCTACAGAGAAACAAGAGGGTTTTTAGGTAATTTTTTAAATATTTCCCATGCTTTCTCTATTGATGTGGAAGTAAAACAAAGGTAGGAGTTTGTGGCTTCCAGTAACAGTAATAGAAATGTGGTTTTTTAGAGTAGTAGAAAAACCTGTGGGCTACACATCCAAAGATATAAATTATGGATTTTTTTTTTAAATCAACCTGCTTAGAAGTAATATATAGACACAACTTTCATGAATTAGTTCCTATATGCCATGTAATTTTCTGCAGAACATGGCATGGTGAATAACATCTCTAAAGGTATTCAATATTTTAGCTGTTCCATTGTATTAAACCATATGATGATGTTTTGGAAACTTCTGTGACACATTTCAGCACTCAATCTGCAGACCATGCTTGAAGCAGAGCCCAGAAGGCTGTTGTGTACAGCTAGGTCAGACATCAGCACAGGCTATGAGGTTTCCTGAAGGCTAAACATGTGATACGACAGATGTTAGAACAAAGGAACCGTAAATTGTAGGAGATTAGAATTTATTTTTAAATTGCACAGGTAGTGCAATTTAAAGGCACAGCAGGTCTGCTGCATAGCATGGTGAAACTTGGCATGGTGTGAAGGGCTGTATAATCCCTGGCACACGTACAGTGGGATTACAGATCAAGCACATACAGGTGGATCCTGACAACTGGGCAGACAGAAGCATCTCCTGAGAAGGGCTGTGTTCAGACAAAACATCAGTGTTACTGGGGCACAGTGGGAGTGACCTAAGCAGGCAGAATTAACACTGTACAGGTGGGAAACTAATTCTGGACTTCCTGTGTTTAAATGTCTGTGCTCTGCTGAACTTTCTGCTGTCTAAAATTATGACCATTATCAGTCACTCCTCATCCATGTGTTAGCAACAGGAAGGTTTTTTTTCTTTTAATAGTACCCTCAGCAATGGAAGCAGCATTTAGAAATCACATGCAACAGTGGCAGTGAAATCAATGGTTCTCAGCTTAGAAGACAGGTTCAGCTAAGTAGGATTTGGGTTCCCAGTATTCTTATTTTCAGCAGAAAGTAGTTATTGATTAATTGTGAGGGGCAGTGAAAATGAGCAAGCAAGAAACAAAGATAAAAACTTTCCAAAAAGAAGTGTGTCCACCAAAAATTCTCAGAGTGCAGCAATCACAATTTTCCAAGAAGGCAAGATAAGGGCACAGAGACACCTACATACTATGCCAATGCCCCTTCAGTTAATTCCGAGCAATCCTTACATTTTTAGCACTGGAAACATACAAGTGTGAGTGGTGTTTACTAATCTCTTTCACAACTATTTACCATCCTATTTCAAAGCATCCTCATGTCACTTTCCTGAAAAGAAATGTAACATGGTATTTAACAAAGCATTCATAGTGAAAAATGCTAACGATGTAGTATCCTTGACTTCTATTGCTTCCCCCATTTCTGAAAATATAAATACATCAAACAGATACATGTTGAAAGAGAGTATTTATTAGCAGCACATTGAGTATATAATTATAGCAAATTAAATAGAGTACGCTGAGAATTAAATTTATGAGACAAAAGATACTATTACAGCAATTATTATTCTGAGTTACCTTCTGTATATGACATCAAAAGACTTTAAAATGTTACATTCAAGCACATAAAATCTTTGAGTCTGATGTAGTACTTACATTTCCAGGGATTTTTATGACTTCTGGGTGAAATTCACAGTAGCATTTTAGCTATGCTGAGGAGGAGCGAAAGATAGATAAATTGAGTCTGCTTTAAGACACCATAGTGAACTGGCTGAAGAGGTGGAAATAGGGCTGACAAAATAATGCCAATTTTTCACTTCAGCCAAGTGAAAAATGTTTCTTCAGCCCCTACAGTTCTCCTCCCCATGAGATTTCAATATTTCAAAAGTTTCTAGTCCTCAGAAGTGAAAACCAGGTGATAATTGAAATGTTTGGAAATTCATCTGTGGTTACAACTAGTTCCTCAAGCTGCTCTTCCCTTCAGTGGTCAGAGCTCCTGGTCAGGGCAGTGCTGCATTTTGTAACAGCAGGAGAGCCCTGTGGCTGTGCTGTCTGCTCCACTGAAACACAGGGTCATACAGATGAGCCAGGAGGCCCAGACTGAGGTAAACTGTAGCTTCCCCCTCTCCACAGTTTTTGCTGTACAGCAGCTTGCAGACAAACCAGAAATCAGAACTTCCTCTCTCTTCTGCTTCCTCCTTTTGAAACACTCCACAGGTGAGGAAACATCCTCCTTGTCCCTCTTGGGTGTTCACTTAGAAGTTCCTCTCCCTTTCTGTCATAACCCATCCTCAACCATCACCCCATCTCTGACCTGCTTGAAGGATTCACTGACCACCAAGCAGTAGGGTTGCTCTTCAGACAGTCGAACTTTAAGTTAAAATTCAAACACTGGGGTTCTGCCCTCCAAGAGATTCTTTTTGAAAGGGCTATACTGCAGCTCTCTCTCTAAAGAAATGTTGAAGTGCTTTATAATTTGGATGGCAGCAGACACAGAAACACCCACTCCCCACAATTACATGGAGCCTTTTATGTTAAATGAAATCAGAGAGACGGATAGGAAGCAAGATGACATTTAACATCAATATCCAGTTTAGAACAATTGCTTCATAACCAATAAAAAATATCTGCTGAAATTTGGAAGAAATGCTTAATTACCTAACTGAAGGGTTCTTAGCTACAAAACTAATAAACATTGTCTTTTTAAATATTATAACTTTCAGACTTCTCTGCTCAATCCTCCAGCACAGACAAAACAAGAATTTCTAATTACACAGGTACAAACTTCCAAATCCTAGTGCTTTTAGGGAATTTTTATAAGGTCTTATTTGAAAACATGATGGAAATAACCAGACGAACACCTGGCTACTGCTACCACTATCACTCCCTGCCCCCCAGTCCTCAACTAGGTTTTATTTGCTTTTAACATTCCTGAAGAGAATGTCTTCAGCAATTTGATAAATCCAAAGTATGAAATTTTACCAGATTTTTGGGACTACAGCAGAATTTAGAGTATGTTCTGATAGACTCCAGCAAAGGTACCGAAAAGGAAGGCAAAACATCCCTCTGCAGGAGGGAGAAACTGCTGTAAGGAGCCTATTGTGACAATGAACCCCAGCACAGTACAGACTCCCTACCCTAGAATAAACAACTGTATTGCATTGCTACATCTGATTTATGCTTTTAACTGCTGTTTGCAGAGGTGTATAAACTGTCTAAAGAAAAAATTATGCAAAAATAAATCCGCAATTATTCAAGGCATAGAAATTAAATAACTCTAGATTTACTCTGATCCAGGCAATAGCAGCATCTAGTTCTTAAATTTAACCAAATGGTGCCTGGAGGTCTTGGAAAAGCTCTGCAGTAACCTAACTGCTCCAAACACATGAATCTGGCCCTGCAGAGGCCTGCAGGGAGACCTCCAGCAGTACTAGCCAGACAGCCATTACAAGAAAACAAAACCAGCTCTTGAACAGCTGTCCCAGTAGGTCTGATTACAGGCTTTACAAATTACAAAATTATCTTGAACATGTGGGTGTTCCCATCCAGCTTCAACAAGTGGAATAACTGCTAGAAAATGCAGCCCGTTAACACACAATGACTGCCACTAAAAAATATCCATGCAAAAAGATACTTAAGTTAAAATACTCGCAGTTATAGTGAAAGATTGTCCAGGCAGAATTATTTTCAGTTTTCACATTAAATTTTTTTTGTGCATAAACAAAGCATTTAAGGAAAAAAAAATGCCAGCAATTACAGAAGCATTAAATGAACTATGATGCAAATAATAAATAAATGCCTAACATACACCTCATTTCATATCCTAGCATTTCCCATTTTTAGGAGATAAACAGATTCTTGAACTTTGCAATAAAACAGAGAAATAGACCACTGGATCTTTTAATACTGAAATATTCATTAGTTCCAGTTATCCCTTAAAAAAAAAATCAAGCTGTCACTAAACCATAAAGATGCATTCCTTTCCCACTTCTCCCACAAGAGGATATATTAACGAAACATTTTATAAACATTTAAAAATGTTTAGATTTTATTATGATTTTGACGTGCAGGAAAGGAGACTTGAGCCGTTAAAGGCCAGCACAGCGAGTGCA
>NW_005054336.1:5020985-5057344 GCF_000277835.1 Geospiza fortis | reverse complement strand
AGGAATGCAGAACCCTGAAGGGAGCGAGGCCTGAAAGGGCCGGCCCAGCAGGGCCAGTGGGGCGAGCTGGCGCCACCCTCTGCTGCCAGGCTGGAAATGTTAATGTCTGTCTATAGTAGAGAGATGCACTATTCTTACCCCGTCATCCCCAGCTTTCTACTGAGGTGTTCACCTCCAGCCCACCCTGCTAGTCCCTGGATTACCATACGTTCAAGTAAGATCCCTTCTAACATATCATCCCTGACACTTTAATCAGTCATTCATATCCACAAAATTCACACACTAACTAACCTCAAAATCCTACCCCAGGTTCTCCTTAGGTATAATACTGCAACACATCTTGGCAACACTTAACCCACTATTGCCCTCCAACGACTGCTCTAAGACACTATTGCCTCATTATTTGGTGCTCTTCAGGGTGTTACACAAGCAGCTGGGAGCCTTACTCCTGCATTTGGAACCCATTTCTCATTGCATACTGTTAAACCAGGTACCCCTCTCCAGGTCTAGGCTGCATCTAGGACCCTTATAGACAATGGCCATAAGAACAATTACAAAGAAATCTTAAAAACAGCCCCTGAATGTATCCCACAAAAGAACAGATCGTTCATTTTGTAGACACCTTCTCCTTGACATGTCACTTGCAAGAATTAATCTTTCAGCTTTCTCAAATTATATGGTTGTGACTCTAAAAATCACCTTAAAAAGACTCCCACTATTATAATTTAATCCTACTCTAGAGCATCATGTTTTAAAAGAATTGTACTTATAAGTCTGTAAATTATGTGACTGCAAGTATCTTCCTTTAGAACTGATTAGAAGACATCATCTTATATTTCTCACCACCACACAAAATTAAGCTCCAGTTTATTTGCCAGTCCAAACTTAGAAATACAGAACTCCAGAAAAACTTACCTCCTTTAGTATCTGGAGTCCACATCATCCAACTTAAGACCCTTGCCAGGCTGCAGCATCATTCTCTTCTTTCATGGCCAGTTTTCATCCTCATTGCAAAAAGGCACTATATGAAGCATAGTCTCTCTGTCTGAAGTTGTACTGAGATATTGCTGTGGCACACAAAGGGAAGGGAAGTGCTCATGGATCTCACAGATTGCATAAGCTTACGCGAATTGAACAAGTTTATTATTTGTCAAACATAGTCAGTGGTACTGAACTTTGTGTAATATGCTGAGATTATTATTCATGGAGTGAACAGCTGCCTGTGGCTGAAAGGTTGCAAACAGAACAGACACATGGCAGAGATTAAGATTTCTGAAAGAAATAAGGTTCAAGGAGGTAATACACAATGAGACAAACGTGTCACAGGCCAACGGGACTGGACAAGTGCTTACAGAAGCACAAGAGCCTGGAACAGCACAGATGGCTCAGACTGCCACCTGACTGGCCACAGTCTGCTTTCTATTATTCTCAGGTTCACTTTTGTACCACCACACATTAATTCTACTTCAGAATCTGACCCAGTAGAAAACAGTTATCACTAAAACAATTAACAGTCACCTTAGTGCCTCATTCAGCCACTCTGAGATCAACACTCCCCATTAAAAATGGCCATTGGTCCACTTGATCACCTGCACTTTGATGCAAAAATCAGAACTGGGAAGCCTCTGCTTTAATTTAGTCAGTAACTTCTGAGAAATACCAAATGCACAGGCAAATCCGGCGGAATGTGAAGAGAGCTGATCTCTCCCGTGTACCCCTACAATAAACAACAGGTGTACAAGCTCCCAAGTTTGCACGAACCCCCAGATGCTCACAGGCAAGTACGCTTTCCTTGGAACTGTTTCCAGGCACATTCAAAAAGCAAAATAAGCTGTCAGCTGGGGCAGGTTTCGCCAGTTGGGCTGGGGCCGTGTGCCCGCGGGCCCGGCAGGGGGAAGCCTCTCAGGGTGGCGAGATCAGCGGGCTCTTGAGGGGTCCTGCCTCACCGCCCACAGCAACGCGGGCAGAGCTCCAGGGTCCTGACCACAGGTGCTTCCCCAGTTGCCATCTGCAAGCTCCAGAGCAGCTTTCAAGAGAAACCTGCCAGCCACCAGTAACATTTCATCCATCTGTTCCCCGACTGAGCTGCCTGAGGTGCCAGGAGGGCTGAGGCAGCAGCTCTGACCTTACCAATGCCCCCCAACACCTCAGTGACTTGTCATTTTTGCATTTCCTTACCCAAAGTATATACAATAGAATAATAAACTACTTCCCAAAGAAAAAGCTTGAATAGAGAATTAGAAAAAAATCCTATTTTTATAAAGCATGGAATGAAATGGGAACACTGCAAAACATATTCGGTATACCAGGCACCTGTGCTGTGAGACTTTGATTTTACAAAGCAGAGCTGAGAAGTGAAAATGCTTTCTCCACAGTGATAGGAGTTTTACTCCAAAAGTTAATCATTGTGTCACTTGGGTATCTGTAAATCAGTTAATCAAGACTGTTGTCTTGGTGAAGTCGCAATACTGTGACTTTAAACAAATTATATAAACATCCATAGCAGAAGGTCTGCTAACCCAAACCCACTCCAACTCAGCTAGGGCAGCTGATACTGACACCAACATAAGAACCTCAAGTTTATGCTTTTTTCCTAATAAGCTGATGTTTTTGTAGTAAGTGTTGTTAGCACATATTAACATTCACCTTGAGGAGTTAACACTCTCCCTTGTGGGTAAACCGCAAGAAGTGAACTAGCAACATCAGCTGCAAAGTCTGACTTAAAAAAAAAAAAACACAAGAAAAGGTTTACTCTGAATTAAAGAATTTTATTTTGTGCATTTCAGAAATGAATAATGACATTTTCTAAAATCAGTTGTTGCTGTGATAGACAGACATGTAAAGCTCATGTTTCTGTTTTACATTACAACATGCAGTGTGAGAATGACACATTAGTTTACTTGAATTCTCAAGTTAATCATCTTTGAATAAGTCAAGAGCTATTAACTGTGTGAGCATTGGAAACATTTAAATTATTTCAACTGGGAGGAAAATCAATTCCTAATATAACATAGATTAAGAAGCACCAACTGGAACACAATGGATGCACAGTTCTTACTGAGTTATTTCGTTTAATTCTATTTTACCAATTTTAAGTTTGCCTTACTGCAAGTCCTTGAGTGTAAACTATAAATGATAATGATACAGCTCAGGATCAGTCAATATAAGTCAGCTATTTTTAGGGGATTATGACTTGATCTACATGGATATCAGCTCATTTTATGTTAAGAGTTAACATTGTTTTCTTCCCTCTTCATTTTTAAACTGTCTGGCTTGACAAAGTGTTGAGTAGCTTTTTGAGGAAAAAAAAAACCAAAACCCCAAAACCAATAAACCACCACCCCCCCAAGAAAGTTAATAACCTTAAATCTTACTTTTGTTGCTACTTAACAGCAAAGTCAACCAATATATATTTTTCCCTATTTAAAATATTTGTCACTAAAACTATGCTCAACTAATCAGCGCAGAAGCAACATTACAAATGGGCATGTTTAGAAGTTGCACAAGATATGTATTTTTGTGTACACAGTGGTGATTTATCTTTAAAATTTTACTATTAAATTAGGAAAAAACCCTAGCAGTGACAAATATGCAGTTTCTATCAGCACTGCAGGTTGCAAAACTGGAAAGCAATCTGTACATAGCATAGGAAGATTTTGATGAAAAATTACTCATGTTTTTTTTCCCAACACTTAAAGAGTGTCATTGCCAATGAATATAATTTTGACACCTGGTGGAAATCTTCAACAGTTATAGCTCTTAAGCTTCACTTCCAATTTTAAAATGTTTTAATGAAGTGAGAACAAATTCTTTTCTGACATTTTGTTCCTGTTTTCTAAGCCACGGGAACCATAAAACATACCTTGATATAATACACAAGAATTAAGTATCCAGGAAAACAGTAAAGCCAGTGAAACAGTAGGACAGAAACCTCAGTATAAAGAATTTTGCAAAGTTCAGTGCAGTATGAAAAATACTTTCTATGCCTCTTGCACATTAAAAAAATAATCTGTAGCTGACATTTCAGTAACATTTTTGATCAAATGACATTTCTTATGCATTGTGTTGAGAAAATAAAAAATTCCCAACCCACGTACTGCAGCTCAAAAGTTCAGGTATAATATAGACGTTACCTATTCCTAACTTCTAAGGACTGAGCACTTGAGCAAGGGAATTAAAATCCTTATTAACCTTTCAAGCAAACAGTATATGGGTATAGCCACTTGCTACAATTCATCTCTTGAACCAGTTAACTTGCCTTTACAGTATCTACCTGAAATACATCTCCCTGAACAAGACAGCATGTGCACCGTACTTGAGACAGAATACAGAAACTTTGAAGTACAGACATGATAAAACCTTGATCTGTGTTTTAGTGCATTAAAATTATATCCTGTATTTATTTTTTCAGCATTTGTTGTCTAACATTCAGAAATAGTGCTTTTGCTTTTCTGCCTTGTGGTGTGGGAGGTGTTGTCAGCCTCACTCTCTGCCTGTTTATTGCACTAAGATGAAAAAATTGTATGAAGAGTTTGAGAATTACCAACTGCTCTCCTCTCAGTTTGTGAACCCTGAACTTAATAAGTACATGCAGGCATCCAAACATGAAAAAACATGTTTTCCATCATGTTCACTGGATTGTTCCCAAGGACACCACACAGTATGCTTATTGTTATTGGTGCAATTTCAGAAAGCCCAGAAGCCTCATCTTCTCCTCTCTAATAGTAGGCTACTATGTCTTTTCATTGTGTTAAGCATTTCTACCTGATTAACAGAGCTAGGATTTTCCTAAGAAAGAAGGGCTCAGGTGACCCTATCTCTTCAATAAATTAATTTAATAAGCAGTCAAGCACTTTGGCCTTCCCTAACATATAGGTTGTGCATTGTATGCACACTTCTTTTGAATTAGCCATGGTGAAAACCAGATATAAATGAAAAAACAGGTTTGCTATATGGCTCATCGTATTTAAATAAATCTAAAGACAGATTAACATAGGATGTTACCTCGTTATTGCTTGAGTTAACTCTCAAAGATTTCAAAATTTTATATATAACTTCAAAAGTTGATTTATTACAGTATTCATACACTTGATTTCTGTGGTTGCTTAGTGGAGTGTTCAATTGAACACATACAGAAACATCCCCATTATACAGTTCAATGGAGAGATAATATATTATGCCTTCATTAATGCATGGTGCTGGAGCACAAAGCATACCAAACTTAGAAAGCTAGAGGTTAATCTACTCCCCCTTAAGCATGCATTTGCAAAAACATCCATTTGCTCTTTAAGAGACGAAGAAAAAAAAACATAAGAGCTGTGCAACTTATTTTTAGCTCAGGAAGGAGAAAATTTACTTTGTTACATTAAGATTTTGTTTTGAAAAGGCTAAAAAACCAAAGCTACTTAAAATTAAGTTTGTGCATATTCTTATAATTGCTCCTTACTAAAAGTTGCTGCATCGAGTGTGCACTGCAGTTTTATTTTATTGTCATGCCCTGATTTTCAAAACACCTAAGCCCCACACAGTTATAGGGCACAGAAGCTGCTGGCATTCAGCATCTCTGAAAGTCAGGACACAACTTAAGTGATTGTGCAAAACAGTTAATTTCCCTTGTAGTGTAAGCCAAGTGTTCATTTATGCCCAATAATAAGACCACAGAAGTTTCACCAGATCAATCAAAATAAACTTTTACAAGTCATAAAGGATTTCAAGGATAACACCAATTGACCAGGCCTGAGTTTCACAGCTAAAAGGACAATACTGCCCATTCTCATTGGTTAGTTCTGGAAGTCCTTTCCAGGATGATCTGATAAAAGAAACAGAAATGAGTACTGTTGTTAGATTATAGATTGAAAAAAAAAAAGAAAACATTTCATGTTAAAGCCTTTTGGAAGATAAGCTCAGTAGGAAACTGAAAAGCTTGACTAAAAGTCTGCTCTCCTACAAGCATAGTATAGCCTTTAATAATTGAGACCTAATACTTTTTTCACCTGCAGTTGTTAATTGTAGTGGAAGTGTCTCTTCTTCAAAGCAGACTCTCTGCTACTAATAATAACTGAACTTACACAACTGGTGTGCTGCTCCTGTTTCTCATTCTGGTAGTTTTGCATTTGGAAGATGAGATAATGGTATTCAAACTATACTTTAAATTGATTATACTGCTAAAAAGTGACAAGGGCTGGAAGACAGCATGAATACATAAACCTTCTTTTCCTCTTTAGAAACAAAAACCCCTCCAACAAACTAGCACACTTGCAAAAATACAAATAAAGCCTGTTGCTACATTAATTATTTTGTACAGAAACAAAGTATCAAAACAGAGTATTAAAAAAAAAAGTACGCTACTTTAATAAGACAGAAAAAGCAAAGAGGGTTGCCAAACTGCAAGTTATTTCTGATACTACCAAACAAGACACTTGGTCAAGACACTACATAAGGCAAAATACTGCTTCACAAATCCTTTTTTCTTCCATGTGTGGTCAGACAAACTCTTTTGTCATAAGTCCTGAATTATTCTTTTGGGCACAAATAAATATATGTTTCATGCGCTGCAGAACAGATTATATGGAAGAGATATCAAGGGCAAGGTGTTTTGTTTAGTTTAGTTTGTCTCAAATCCTTAGTAAATAAAATCGACAGCAAAAGAGGAAAAACAGTCTGTGGGTTTGGTTTGAGGGAAAACTCAAAATGCAAGTTCCTCTGTCTCTTTAGAAAACCAAGGTTATTGGTATGACAGCTTCAGAATCTTAATTTTTTCACTTAGAACACAATAAATCTAACAATATTTTGCATCATTTTATCTGCTGCAATTTTCATCTGTCACTACTTGCCCTTCAACTATTATGTTCTACAAAGTTTGTTTTTAAATACTTTGATTTATTTAAAAAATAACTCACTGACATTTTTTCTGAAACTGACTTCTTGTATGAAATAAGATGCTAATTTTTGTGTATGATTTATTTCACCCAGTCTTCACATGGATAAGTATTAGGAACTCTGCTATCTGTGAAAGGCACTAGATATCACCTGTATTCAAAATCTGACTTGAGACCTGCAATTGCACATATAGCGGTCAACTTCCTATCTAGAACTAAGAAATCCTCTTTATACAGTAGATCTGTACTCTTACACGCATTTGGATGGTGGACACCACTAGCTTGGTATTTTGAAGATTTTTTATCCGTGTTTGTTGTTACCTTACCTTTCAAGATGAACATAGTGGCGAGAAAGAACATTCTTAATCATGACTACAGTTTTTGCATATATCTCTGGACCAATCAACCTAGAGAAATACAGTTTGGCACGAAGAAAATATCCAATTGGCCACAGCCATTCCTAAACAAAGAAAGAAGGAGATGATTATCAAAGCAGTTGGTTTGAAAAAATGACTACACTTCCTCTAAAATTGAAGGAAGTAGCTCTTACAGGTCCTTGGTGATAATTAAACCCTCTGGCTACATTGTAGTTGTCATTGTCAAGAGCATTATCATAGACTCCACAGTACACCATATCACTGCAAAAAAAAAAAAGTATTATGCAAACAAAGTCTTAATTAAAAATGATACACAGAAAATGAAAACAGACATTAACCAAAACACTTGTCATTCACATTTATTGATGGTTAAGTTAGGGAGGTCTCCAATAGGTTCTGTCCTTTACATGACAGTGAAATTGCAAATAAAGTTTAAATTTATAGGAAAATGGTCAACATCTTGAAAGGACTTAAGAGTCATAATTCTACCCTTTTACTCAAACTGCAGTGCTGTACATTGTATCAAACACTCTATGTCCCAAGATGCAAATTCAACATTTTTGGTGTGATACCAAATTTGACTTGCTTACTGTGAGCAATCCAAAACCACCCAGCCACTGCCTACATAAAGAAATCAATTACATGGACTTCTAGAACAGCAAAACACTTCTACTAGGAGTACTTCCTGCAGCCTTATTTCATTGGTATAAATGAAGATTTCACACTATCACCACCACCTCTGCCCTACATCGAATAATTCCTACTGTTCTGTTTATTGTCTTCAGGAATTACCACTTGATATTATCTCTACTGTACTTACTCTGGGTCTAAGGTTTTCATGCCTAATGGACCAAGAAGCTTTTCCTCTGCTATCTGCAAAGCTTTCCAAGCTCTCTCAGGTGTAAACAACTCAGGGGCCTAATAAAATAATAAAGATTTAATGAATAATGTCTATGCATATACATACATAAGGCTGTGTATAAAAATGCAGAAGACAACAAAGAGCCTGAGTTTTGCATTACCGAATCAACTTCTGGAACCTGAAAGTCAGAGTAAGCAAGAACACAGAAGGTATCCAGTTCTTTTTTCAATTTTGATTTTAGTTTATAAACCCTTGACAAATATCATTACTGAAGCTCTTTACAAATCCAATGAAGATAAAGACTCCTTCCTTTTTAGCCAATTTGATGGGAAAAGCAGCCTCCCAGACCTAGCCATGAAAGATATTCTGAATACAGTGAATACAGCAAATTGGCAAGTCCTGTCTTGATATATTTTAGGACATAGTCCAAAATTGATGAATATTAAAAGCATGGAAAAAAGCTGCTTTCAAAAAGTTATTCCAAGCAATGTATGCTCCTGATAGAATGCCATGCAGACATACCTTAGTTTTTTTTTATAACTGAACTAAGCTTGCACTTAAGTGCAAAGTCCTCCTCCCACTCCCCCACACTTACCACAACCATTGCTATTGCAAAATTTGGCCTGAGTTGGTAATCACACCATGGACTTGAAGCTCCATAGCTGTCCTTATAAATCCCACGTTTGTGTACAAGATTTGGGTGTTTTTCATTAGGATCTGCTGGATTCTCAGACACAAAGAACAGCTTTTCAAAGTGTCCTTGAATTTTCCTGTCCCACTCATCGTATGTGATAATCTCCTCCTTTCCTGCAAGATATTATAAACAGTTTTAATTTTCTGCAATCAGCCACAGTGACAACAGCAGAAGTATACTGCTTGAACTCTTGACACTTAATATAACAGGAGCAGACCAAGAGCACCTCTCTCAGTTTGAGATTTCCTACATTTAGGCCAATTGTACAGATCACAGGAACAACAGCTCACTGAAATTTCTAGTGAGACTAACACAACATCAGAATCTGCACAGGGTACATATTCACTTGGGCTGGCTAAGCTTAAAGTAACTTTGTGATTAGAAGAGTACTCCTCCAAAAGATAAGGGACTTCCTATGATATTTATGTAAATATTCCCAGCAAGGGGTTTTCTGTGTTATGAATACAGACACAAAGATAAAATAAAGCATCCTGCATGATTTTACTTCGCATTCTTGTAATGAATAATGCAATCATCATAATACACAGCAACCTTATCACTTATACCCATTTTGAGAAAAGGTATTCAGGCTCTGAAATTCCTTTGTAACCCACAGAATAAACTATCTGAAATATTGAGAAGACAATATAAACTTCCAATAAATTTTTATAATGTCAAAATATACTTTCTCAAGTTTTTGCCCTTTTACCCCTAAATCTTCTTCTGAAGTTATATGGTCACTATTTCATTGTTTTAGTTATTTTTATACCCCAGTAATACAATTATAAGATGTGTCTGTTTTTACCATGTCTTTTTACAGTGACTCCACGAAATGGAAATATGTTTTTCCCAGATAAATCCATCAACCAGCGAACAGCCGACTTGCACAGGCCAACTATTTCCACAGCAGAGCCATCTCTAAAATAATAATGATAAAAACCCCTCATTATTTACTTTAAGAAGGCTATTAAAGCTCAATAAGTAACTGAAACAATTAAATTCATAAGTCTCTTGTTTAGACAATTTATTTTTTCTTATTTTCCTAGTATTCCTCTATTTCTCAGTCAAGGAATGAACTTCATTGTAAACTGGGTAGCAAATTATCTTTTTGTGTCCAACAGCCTTATTTTAAAGTGGTATTATCATACCCAGCTAAATAGCACAAATGGAAGATAATTTTCTACCAGTGATTAAGAACATGAAAAAAGGATCAACCCCAAATGTGGTCCTCTGATGTTAAAATGTGGTCCTCTGTGCTCAATACAAAGCTTCTCAACTGCACATACACTTCTGTAACTTAGGTGACAGTTCTGCCATAAGAGGCTATTCAAGTCAAAAGTGAGGGATTAAAATTAGGACTAAATGCACTTACTGGACTTGCTTCTTTTTTCAGGTAATATTCAGGTAATCAGTATATGCAAATATTTCATACTGTATCATACTCAGCTTTACTGTCTACTTGATGGAATTTTCTCTCTCATATCACCAACTCAGCTTCTTTTGGAAAGTACCTCATCCGCTCTTGGTTCCTAATTAAAATCTTTGACTCGTCAAACAAGATAACATTTTCTTCAATTCTTACCCATGGCAATTAATTTGAAACTGATACTGTACTAAATTCAAGCAAGGATGCCTGCAGCAGTTTGCTAGCACATAATAAAGAGCCTATGTCAAAATGCTTAATCTCAACTCTTAAAATGTAGATGCTGTAAATATTTTTGAATTCAAACTTAGAAGTATTCAAACAACACAATTATCAATATATAACTCAGATGAGAAGTTTGAATAACAAAGTACTGCTAGTACAGCAAATATACACTATTTCCTAAATTACATTTTACTACCTGAATTCAGAAGTCAACTCTTGGCATGGAGCTAAGACTGTGACAGAAGCCATGGGCTTCACCCACGAACATAGCTGCCCAAGAACACAGCTTTTGACTTCAAAATCAGCACAAAGGAAAAAAATCCCATGAACATTTTAGTCGGTAGAAACATTTAGAACATTTGAGCAATAACCTCTCAGATGTGTCAATAGAACTCATAGGTTCTGCAGAAGAATTTAAGTTAAAAAAAGAATTAAAAAACCCTGCCTCAATCCTGGCTTTCATACCTCGGAGTAGCTGGAATTCCTGTGTTGCGAGCCTTGTCGCTCTCTCCCATTTTATCCATCCAAGTACCACAATTGAAGCGGTTTCCTCCAAACACAAAGCCAGTTTCATGGTCAATGCCTGCAGTTACATTAAAACGCAACAAGAAAGAATATCAGGCGTTAAGTTAATTTTTTTAGGCAAAACAAAATCTCAACTACCCACACCCCCAACCCAAACTTCCTAACAAACAAAAAGGCCTTCCAACAAGAGACCTGAGGTAGGTTTCTGAAGGCAACTGTACTTTAAGTGAAACTTTAAAGGTAACTTGCACCATAACATATGACCAGTTGCTAATAATAAGTTATTATTTAGGCACTTCAAGAATATTACATATATATATATAAAAAGTCATACAGTTTAGTTACAATAAATATATATTTTAAAAAATTCTCAATAGAAAGAGAAAATAAGAAGAAAAGGAAATACAAAATATACTCATCAACTTTTGCTGTTTTGCACAGCAAGTGTTCTGTGTATGTTACCTTCATCTCTCATTTTTTGGTCAATCTGAGGACCAGCATTCCTTTCTCGGAAATTTATGCCTTCCATATGTCGTTGCATTGCTTCCTGTATTACTTCATAAAGTGGCTGATCCTAGATTCATTACATGTTTGGATGACATGTGAAAAGCAAGATGAAAAATGAGTAGAAAGCATTTCTTAAATCTCTAGTTTATATGATATTCCAAAGCAACTCCCACACCATCAAACATTTTCAAGCAGCATTCTTGGCAATGGCAATAACATTGTATACAACTTTTCATATAAACATTTTTCAAGACAAAAAGCAACAAAAAGATTTAGAAGTCGATGGAATTTTTTTTCTTCCTTGCACTTGGTCTAATCAGGCGATGCAAGAAGTGCCTAAAATGTGGAATTCTTGTGCTATAATCAAATTTCACCATAAACAACAGATAGCAACAGGTTCTTGTAGCTAGAAAAAAATTACATCCTTTCATTAAAACATTATAGTTTTGTTAAATAGTTCAATTAGAAGAATTTTTTACCACAGTGCCTGCAGGCTGAGGAGAAGAGTCATCTCTTGGGTACATCCTAGAAACAGGACACCTGAGAATATCTAATCCATTGGGAACAATTTTACAGTACTCCTGGATGCACTGAAGCCACCACCACACAGCATCACGACAGTTGTATTTGGCATGTGTCCCCCCACCGAGCAGATTGGGAATAAGACCATGTCTTAAAGTCCCAGCATATGCTAAAATGATATTTCTAGAACAAAAGAAAAATCACAGTCTTGACTAAGTTGTCTTCAAGGCCATTGTTAGACCAAGTATCAAGTACAAAGCATACAGGGTTACGATAATAGCAAGAAGACAAACAGCATTTTAATAATAGATTCCAAAAGTTTGCTGTTGAAAGCTACAAATTACTCAATTTAGTATGAACTTCTTTTACAATAAAAAAACCACCCATTCCCTATCAAATTCCTCAACATGAATACGTTTAAGTCAGTTTGTACAAAATATACATCATCTATTCATACGGAAAAGATAATTTTCTTTTTAATAGGTAGTGATATAGATCCTAAATCAAAATCCCATTGAGGTCACAGGGAAGGTTTTTATTGACCTTGTATATGATTACCCTGGTATCCATTCTGATGGGTGGGGTGGAATGGGGACGGAGGGCAGGAGTAGATGGGAAATTCCTATTAAAATACAGAGAGATGACAGCAACTGAGGTTATGAGAAGTTTCATTTGAGAACCGTTGCGCATACCTTGCAGAAAACATGGATTCCAACTAGCTTGAAAAGGCAAAATAAACATCCTAGTTGACTGCAGATCTCTCTGCATGACAAAGCTAACAGGTGGACAAATGTACAGCAGCATAAATACATGCTGATTTACACCAACTAATTTTTATGTTTCTATTATGTGCCAAACTCCATTCAAATTAATATTAATCAAAATACCAAATTCATCTGGCTTATGTATGGCTCATTTGTCAGGTTAAATATTTATAGCTACCAGATAACCACAACGCACAATTAGTTGATATCTAGTATCAACAGAACAATGCTTGCAGTTACAAAAAAGACATGACAGACCTGCATTCATGCCTTTCTGTTTAGAACAGTATTCTCTTTTGCTACTTCAAGTTTTTACATAAACAATTCTGAAATTATTGCTTAGCAAGAATGATGCAAGTACTAGTGAAAAAATCACTTTGCTCAAGGACAAACAGTAGCACTGCTGGAGTTAAAACTATCTTATCTCTACAGAACATCAGCTTTGTATCAGTGCTAAGAAGGCAAAAGACTATTTGAGTAGTATTTTTAATCCCACTTAGAGGGAGCTCCCAAATACGTCTAGTGCCATTAAAGTTTTATACTGCACATCAAGTGTTTGAAACATCTTGTCCATCAGCTCAGGTTTTGAGAGCATTGCTTTTTTTCTAAGCGTCTACAAAGCCAACATGAACCAAGGCTAGGCCAGTCTTACCTTGCTTCTAGATAGCGCCCAGTAACTAACAGTAGCCCTCTTAGTGCAATAAAAGTATCCCTTCCCCATGAACGAAAAATTCCAGAAGAAAAGTGAGGTAAACCTGAAAAGAAACATCATTATTCATTTAATTAATTGATATAGTAGAAATTTCCAGGCACACATGTACAAAATAACCAGAAGTAAAAAACCAATCCTCATATATAACTTTTTCCTAGATTGTTAATTTGAAATATCTTAATCTCCTAGACTGAGTTCTTGATAAATACATCCTATTCTAGAATAATGTCTTCTAGAATTTCAAGATCACACAAAAGCATTTCTCATACCACTAATAGTGACGTTTTAATTTTTATTAAATCACCTGGCAACTTAACCAAAATCTAATTAAAAGAAACAGAAAGAAAATTAACCAAAAAATCAGAATTATGATTGGAACATTTTGTTGGAAAGAGTTTATGCATGAGGGTTGTGGCATCTCAGCAGCATAAAGGGGATGAGACTGTTCTCAGACACTGTGAAAGACATTCTGCCTCTCTTTTCCAGAAGCTTAGAGATCTACATTTTACTGCAGACATTATAACATGCAGCTTTAGGAATGTTCCTAACTGACAAGGCATAATAATTGCAACAGTAACATCCATACTTGTCTTTTCTGCCATTTGTTTCCTTTTATGATCTATTAAACAGAAACTCCACATGGCCAAGTTTCAAACCGGAAGTCTCTTGTGCATGCTCAGTCACTTTACCAAAGTATTTGCTAATTCTCAAATATGGCCTCCACATCTCTGCAAATTTATAGTACACGGCAGCAGCACTTGAGAATGACAATCTGTGTACAATTTAAAAATCTCAGGCACATCTACCAGTGAGTATGTGAAAGGAATATTTAAAACCAAATCCTTCAGTATAATTAATCTTTATGACCAGTTTAAGGGAACACTGTGTCTCTCTGCTTCTAGGTTACACTGAAGCAGGCAGATGGAATGTTATTAAAATCCAGAAACTAAGAGCAATAAAGCTACACAAGAATGATGGCAAAAAGAAGAAAAGCACTCCACTGAGAGAGATGCCACAGCATCTGTGGATGCTTAAAAGTTTCCATGGCTTCAGAAAAGGAATGAGCCAACTCAGAACCAAAATAAACTCATTCTAAGCCACAGGAGATAATACTTTGGACATAGGCAAATGCCCATAGGAAGATTGCCAGATGCTGGCAGAACATTTGGAGGCATAAATACTACTTGCTGATTGCTTTTATGCTCTTTCCTTTTGGAAACAGTTTTAGATCAGGAGTTCTGGTCTGTTAATGGTTCTTTCTGAGAATGTGTAAACCATAAATTCACTCTTGTTTCTGTATAAAAATTCACTTTTTAATTTCACATTTATAAAAGACAGACTAAAACCCCTTATGATAAGTATACTTATCTCAACCAAGTCTTCTGGAAAGGAAAACAACATTTTTTAGATCTCTGTGTATGGTAACAGCAAATATAGCAAGAAAAGTCTCAAAATAAAGCATTTATATATAAAGCTCTCCTTCCCAACCCCCATGAATACTACTAGAGAAAACTCCCATAATTTTAACATGAGCAAATCTTTACCTTAAACACAAGGCAAAGTGAGTGAAATTGAGAGCCGTATGTCAGAAACAGTGTATAAAATGTAGCAAACATGATGCAGAAGATTTTAATATAGTTACTAAAAGCAATTTAACTGTTTTGGAATACTTATTTTTTTTTAAAGGCTGTTCTCACTTACCAGCTGCCAAAGAAACACAACATTGTTCTTTCTGATTTGTAATCTCATTCAGCCTATAGGGAACATCATGTAAGGAAGGAGACAGATCTGGCAGACAAGGGTATTTTCCTATCCCACATAACTGAATGGAACCCAAGGAAAGGTGTTTAACAAATGTTGATCCATTCTGCACAAAGCTGTAATTCAACAGAATTAAATTAAAATAACTTCGCATTCAACTATAGCGGTCCATAAATTGTACCCTTTTTCATTTACAGAAGGCTATGACAAGCATTACTCGTAAGAAATTTAAAAAACTAGCAATGAAGTAATACTAGCATTTTGCATTAACTGATTTTTTATCTAAGATTTAATTTGTAAATCATGTTTTCCTAAAATGGGTGCCCAATATTAAGAGTCAAATCTTAATTGATTACTGCCATGGAAGTGTTTATAACATGTACTTCTACAAAACAGTTAAAAACAAGAAGTTGTTTTGGTTTAGTTAATGCCTATACACACACCTAAGATTTCAAAAATATGATAGAAAATATTTTACTATGAACAAAAGTTTGTCAAAACTAGTCAGTATTTTTAAAGTTCATATTTTTACATACATATACAAAAAGTGCAAATCAAAAATTCTGTTAAGGCATTCCCTGAAATAGTTGATCTCCATTCCTGACTAGCTGATCTCCAAGCATTTCTTCAGAAAATGCATTACGTTCCATGATTGCACAGCCATACTAGATTCTATTCTCATTTTAATGTCCCTGTTTTTACAATACATATCCAACATTATTAACTTGGTCAGTATAGTCATAGCGACAATGAAGCCTCCATGAAATGAGTCTCCCTTCCCTTTGCAAGAAAAAAAGAAGTAGACTCTGATGTTATTTCAAAAAGTAAGCAGAGTGCTTAGATAATGGGGAGTAATAATGAAGAAATATTGAAGAAGGCATCAAAACAATCTGGTATTTTCTTAGTTACCTGAACTTTAAGGAATCATTGCATTGGTACTAAAATTATAGCCAAAAAAAAAAGCCTTCCAAAGCCTGGCAAAAAATATGCTGGTTTAGGGTTTCCTCCTCCTACTGTGCAATCCCAACAGTAGTTATAAGTTAAAACCCTGGACAGATGTCTGAACACTCAAGTCTTCCAAACCACCACTGGTAAGAAGATGGATTTGATAATTCTCTACCAATTTTTCCCTTCTACATTAGAGGATTATGAAAACATTCAAATTGCATTCTCCAGCAGATAAAATTTAAAAGGTTACAATGTACCCAGATGCCTTTATAGCTCTGATAAACAGGCCAAGCATACCTCGACATCTGATGCCATGCCACGTCCAGAAGCGTTGTGTACGCTCCCACTAATATGGCATCAAAGTAACATGGGATGAGGTAACGTGGAATTCTCTTTAGGTAGACAAACATGGCCTTCAACCATTTACCAACCTAGTAAAATACAACAGAATTAGAACTTCATCCATCGAAGTTCAAAAGCCAGTGCCTTCAGGATCCATATTGTTACAGTTTTTGTACATGTATTACACCCCAGCTGTGCTGTACCCTACTGCTCCAAACTTTCTCAGAGTTAGGAAATGTGTTATAGACAGTTTGAATTAAAAAAAAAATAAATTAGTAATTGGAAATGAAACTAACCAGCAATTTAAAACCCTGAAGTTACCGAATAAGTATTTTTACTCACTTCTGCACAGGCTCCAGCACGTGAAATCAGACGATTACTGACATAATCAATCATCCAGTCTCCAGATCTTAAATTATCACAAAATGGATGACCCAAATCATTCTTTGGTCTAATGTCCGCCATCACTGACATTAACCCTGAAGATACAAACCCAACTCTGTATTAAAAGACATTATCACAAACAGCAGTTACAATGCAGGAGCAAAAGGTACATAGCAACAGATGCTTTAACTGGATTGCTTCTCTCCATCTGCACAACCAGCTACAACCCAATTCTAGTTTCCTCAGCATAAATCCTAGAAACTTATGAACATCATTGCAAATAGCCAGCATGATGGAATTTGTATGTTTGATAAATGACAGACACTTCTCAGTAATCTAGTAACACCTCAGGTTAGATTAACGCAACTTTTCACTGGAAGTGTATTTTTCTTTTACTTTAGAAGTCAAGGCACTGGTGTTAAAACACATCCTGGGCTGCAGTGTTCAGTTTCAAAGCATTGAGAGAGAGAGGTTTTGCTCTAGTATGAGATTTCCTGGGTACAACACCAATTAGTAGCAAGATCAAGCAGAAAAAACTTACTTTTTATACCAAACAATGGCAGCAGCAACATAACAGCATTATTGTGTGAGGTGATCTAAATTGAGCAGCTCTCATTTACTTTTTTTACTTGACAGAAAAAATAATGCTGAAACTATTACCTTGGAGGCCTGCATACTTTAGGGATGACCAGTTTGGTATATTGTAACAGCCTCCACCATCTTCCTGTTCTTCTGCCTCACATCTATATAGCACTTGATTTAGTTCAGCCAAAGTTAGTTTAGATGCAATTCTGAAAATACAGGGGACAAAAGAATAAAACCCAAAATAACATCAGTAAGGAAAGAGGGAAAGGATTTCACAAACAATTCTCATTTCAGACTTAAATTAAAATACTAAAATATATGCAGTTCTCTCAATAGTTCATCTTGGAAATTAGAAGCCTAATTTTTCAGGTTTTCAAGATGCTCTCAGATGTTTCAGTGTTCATTTAGAAACACAGTATTATGTTCAAAATCACACCCAAACAATCACACCCTATCACTGAGAAGCAGACCGTGTTAAAAAGTCTACTTTAGGCAGCAATTACACAAACTGGGAAGTTTTTCAGTATTAGCTCCATTTATTATTACACATATAAGAAGATCTCTCATAGTTTTCATTGCACTCTGACAATTCAAACTCCTCCTATATCACCACCACCAAAACTCAACAACCCTCAGTAAATGTACATAATATCCTCAGCTCCTCTAGTAGCTCTCTCAGTTCTAAGCCAGAAACTTAAAGAATACTTACGAAGAAAATGGTGTTTTTAATATTGGTGCTGAGTGATCATCAGGAAGACTTCCAGATTTAAAATGAGAGCTGAACTGGATCAAATGATTGCGGAGTATCCCCACAGCCTCTTGTGCCTTTGGGTCCAGACTAACTCTGTAAATAAAAATGCACATCTTGTAGAAATACAGCACATAGAAGAACTATTCTCCAGTCTCCTATCACACTTTTCAAACCCACACAGCCATATGGCAATGATAATAACGTACCTGAATACTATTACACTTCCTGGTGTTAATCTTTCAAATTCTATTTCTTGAACGAATTCATTTGGCCCTTTTATAGCAGTTCCAGCTTGCTTTATGATTTTACTGTCTTTTATCTTAAAAAAGAAAATAAATTTGTAACTGAAATCCACTGTCTTTTTTTCTAATATAAAATATGACAAATTAAAAATATTGTATCAGAACATGGGTGAAGGAGGCTAATTACCTGGATATGCTCTCTGAGTTCCATTGTGAAATTAGGCAATCCATTTATAAAATGCATATCTTTTTTGTAAGGACTAGCACTTCTCTCAATGGTCCTTGCCTCAAGTACTACTTCGTCTATTTTTCCTAGAAAAAGTTAAACCATGTTGCAGCTCTTAGGGTATTTGAAATGAAAAAAGTGATTCTTTTGAAATTATGAAACAAAAGCTAAAATGAAAAAGCCAAATATTCAATATACAAGTCGCTGTTGCACAGTAGAAGAACAGAAACATATTGCAAGTATTTTAAACACCTATAAATATTCTTTACACACTCATATGCTGTACTGCATTTAAAATGGCAATTTTTGTTATTTTATAATAAATTAATCATAAAATCAGATGTCTTTTACTGGTCACCAGCTTTCTTAATTTGCCTATTGTCTTTTAGGAGACTATGCTAGACTGCTTTCCAAACTGCAGCTACAGATGGTTTATCTTTAAGCGGTAACAATTTATTATTAATATACAAATTCTAATTTTCTGTATCCTTAAAGTAATTCACAGACATAAGGTATGCAAGTCTTGTAAATAACTTAAAATATAATGTGACTGATTTTAAAACAAGCACACAGATGTATTCAAAGAACTAAGTATATTTAATAAGCCAGTTTGGAAAGCTTCTCTTCAGAAACATTTCCAGTAATGCATAGAAGTCATTATACTTTGCTACTTTTGAGTACAGTAAATACTCTGCATAATTAATTATGTATTGCATACATACACTATGTATTAATATATGTAATGCATACATATTGTCTTCACATTATCTTATTCAATACAGAGATTTATCAAGATGTATTTTCAAGCTACAAAACCGCTATATATATTTGAAAGCTGAGCAACAATGGAATCAACGAATAGGATAACATTTTAATCTTTTTTCCCTGTTTAACAGAATAAACAATAATCCCCCCAACTCTGTACAATTACTATGAACTATTACTAGCTCACAAACAAGACCATAACCCTCCTCCCCCGACAGGGAACTTGCAGCAGGATTATACTCAATATGAATGTTTCTGAAAACCCTAAGCATTGCAAGTCTATTATTGGTTCTTAAACCACTTTTGGGACATACACGTTAGTACACAGAAAAGGAGCATTATATACTGAAAGTTCTCATATGGATTTCATGAACATGTGCTTGAAGTTAAAAAGCATGAATAACTTGAATTTTTTATACATGACAACAGCTTTTGGAAAGACGTCTGTTTACCTGGGATACACATTTCAGGTACTTCTTTACTGTAGAAACAAGTTTTAGGATCCCTGAAGGCAGTTCGACACACAGCCACAACAGACTGGTGTGTGTTAGGGCAGTGTCTTGTCACTGCAACTATATCTTCATCAACTTGATCTACATACACCTAGAAAAGACATAACATTGCAACTGTGCTCACTCAGATCACACATATAAAGAAATCGTAGTGTTACCCTCACTGCTTGCCTGATTAAAGCCTTTAGCCCCCAGCTCCTGATGCAGCCTGTTTATGGCCAGCCTTCCTGCTAGAATTCCTGTTTGGAAATTAACTTCACCAGAGGTCAGATGTGCTGCTGAACTCCATTTTGAATAAAACCTCTCTTCAGATACTACAGAGATCTGTAAAAAAAAAACAAATTTAAGCAAACATGAAGTACTCTGGGAAATAACCACACCTTGAGGTCTGAACTGTAGAAAAAAATTCAATCTGAATCTGCACAATCTGAAATAATGCCAGTCAGCAAACTGCTTGGAATTTCAAACAACATTAAAATATGTGTTCTAGGATGAGAATAAAAGGTATTTTTAAAGGTAGCTTAGGAGTTGAACTGGAGACACGTACCTGGTGTGGTACTAGTTCATCATAGCCTTTGGTACTTCCTGTAGCACAGCAAGCCATGGAAACAATCATTGCACTAGGAAGAGCATCATATGCAGATCGGTGCTACATCAAAAAATATATAGGTAATAAACAGTGAAACCAAGAAAATTCAATCCTCCCAATTCAACATACAGAAGATGCACTCAATCTAACAAAAGAAATGCTAATCCCATGGTCATCACTTCCTCAATTGTAATACAAATTATTGGAGAAAATTTCTACAAATTAACTAAGAAAAGCAACTTAGAAAAATCATCAAAATAAGCACTCCCTGCCCACCACTTTCTCTCATTCCTGCCTGTAAACAAGCTCAGGAGAACAGGTCAATAAGCTGCTTACAGCAGCTGGATGAAAGACTCAAACCAGTTTATTCAGGAACTTTTTATACTTGTCCCTTGAATGACAAAGTCTTGAATGCCAGAAGGTATTGCTACAAAATTTTTTTCTCTGCATGAAAGCTTGAGCTGAACTGCATTTGTTCTAAATATTGCTCAGGATATCCAGATTGCATCAAGACCTCCCACAGTTCGGAAATAACACTCCTGAGAATATTAAAGGTAATTTTTTTGTTGTTGTTCACGTGCTCACCTGAATTGGACATTCATTATCATGTGTAATATCCATAAACAGTGCATGAGCAATAGCTGGCATCAAAGGCCTCAAACGTGGCTGAACGAAAGATCCGACAGGCTCACCTCCAAAGCGATAGACCAACCTCCCCTCTTCATGGCTATTGTAGGCAGTCATGGCCTCTACAGAACAGAATACCTAAGTGTTTGCATGACAATAACTGCCACACACACAGCACTCACAAAGATGTTAATGTGGCATTTAGAAGTTATTATTTTGGTGTGTTCAATCGTAAAAAAAAATCAAACACATATAGCTATATTCTCCAGTGTGGAAACACAGCCTTGGGATATTCAATTTACTGTAACAGATTAAGGAAGAGAAAACTAATTGGAAAAAAAGGATAAAAAAGCAGAGATCAAACTATTTCTCACAGGCTTTAAAAAACTCATGCAATAAAAATCAGACATGATGCAGGACTTACATAGCAGAACTGTGCTACAACTCCTTTTTCCTTCACTAGATCAAGAATGAAATATTTAACCTTCTGTAAACTAACGAAGGAGGTCTCTTATTTTATGGCTAGTATTTTCTTTGCCAATTTTCAAAATAGTCACAACACAGAAATTTAAAGTACATAATCCAGTAGAAAACTTTTTCTTGAAAAAGCATGTCATCTATAATCTCTTGTTGGAAAGAGACCACACACGCAGCAAGCCTACCTCTTATTAAGGAGGTAATGCCCAGCCTATTCACAAAGATATTGTCCAGCTCCTCATTTCCTGTGAACAGTTCAGCCACTACATACAAATCGGCTCGCAATTTTCTAGCTGTGTCCAGCATGTACTGCAAAAAGCACAGCCAAAAAAGCCACAGAAAGGGGAAAGGTAGATACAAAAAAGGACAAGTTTCAAAGCTAGGCAGGGATTGGACAATAGGAAAATGCCATGCAGCAAAGATAAACAGAAAGCCAAAATTAAGGAACAAAACAAGTTGTTACACAGAAGAGGACACACAAACATAAGCAAAACCAAGAATTAGCATACAACACAGGAGAAGTTAAACAGAACATGAAGAAAAGGTAATTGCATAAGCAAAGAACATGAATATGTAAGAAAAATAAAAAAGCATACCAATGTTAGTTTCACATTTAAAACTCCAAACCATACATGACAATCCTACATAATTTTCAACTGCTTATTGTACCTCTAATCAGGCTGGTAATTCCCAGGCGGTTGACAAAAACATTGTCAATGTACTCACTGCCCGTGAAGAGTTCAGCTATCACATAAAGATTAGGTCTGACTGATCTGGCTGTTGCTAGCATCTCCTATAGATCACAATACATTTTTAATGCAAGACATCCATTGTCAACTATGTACACACAAGCATTAACATGAATGTTAACAGAACATAAATGATCATTCAATATATGCAGCACATTAAAAATGCTGATAACATGAAAGTTTCAGAAAACCCTGGTTATATTTTACAGATAATACTTATGGATTGAGTAATTCTAGGAAATTTTCCGTAGGCTTTAAGCTAACTACTACTTTGTTTTAAAACAAAATCTTAGCTCAAAATACAAGAGCAAAGGTTGGATAAAAGAGACATCTACTGAACAAAGAAATCTGAGCAGCACTTCAGTTTGAGCCTTTGTAGTTATGTTCCAAAAATAGTAACACTAAACAAAAGAATGGCAGAAGTTTTGAAAAGCTACTTACAAGTTGTATGGGCAAATCAACTTCTTTTAGAGAGCTCTTCATAGGTTTAGGTAAGCTCTGTTACAAAATTAAGACTAGGCACCAACAAGATGCACTACTCCAAACCTATTTAAAGCTAATTTACTAGGCAAGTACAACTTTGGGATGTAGTCAGCTCCCTGGGAAACGAGAAGCACTAGTCTCAGCAATACACCTGCCAGATGAAACTTGTTGCAGGAGTTCATTACCAGCTTTTAAATTCTGTGAAGTGAACCACTTCTTGTTTAATTTAGCAACAGCAAAATATATATGGGGAAAAAAACCCCAAAAACCTGCCAGACTTTCAATCAAGTCTTGGCAATGACTCCAGCTCAAACTAACATACTGGATACTGGCAGTCATTGCACTACATCCACAGCTCAGTGAGGGAAAAGCCAGCCAGGTCCATCCACATCCACAGTATTTCAGCTAAAGTAGAGAAATAAAAGATACAAGCTATATAAAACTATACCAACTCTACTGTTTAAGGTAGCTGAAACCATTTCTGAACATCAGCAGACAAGAAACCTTGATTTCATGCAATGAGGAAGATTCATTCCCAGTTAAACTCTGCCACTCAGTCCTGCACTGTTGCTGTGAGATCTGCAGGATCTCTTTCACAGACAGGAGCTGCTTTCTAACAAACATGTTTCATTTTACGTACCTCAGCTACATGAATAGGCGTTGAGTGACAGTTGTCCAGACGAACACCATGGAAATACTTGGCAGTGATTTCAGTGTATTTTTTCATATGTGCCCAGAGGTATGGGCAGTCCTCAGGTTTATTACCGTAACGCAGTTTCACACTGTCTCCCCAGCAAATGAGCTCTCTTCTCAAGTACACATTTGAACCTGTAAAGGAAATAAATTCACTTCAGTGTGTGTGTATATATATATATATATATACACACACACACACAGAGAAAGAGAATAGAATGTGCAACAAAATGAAAATGTGGCATTATCTACTGCTGAAGAATACAAAAACACTAATGAACAGTAAAAATTCTAACAAAAATCATATCAACTCAAAAATCTATATACACTATACTGAGGTAAAATTTCACACTCTTCCATGGGAATATTTAGCTTCTATAGTGATACTGCAACAATTCTTCATATTGAAATAAAATTCCTTTTAATTCTTCAAAGTAGTATAAAAACCTGTACTTCAGAAAAAGAAAAAAAAACATCAAACAAACAAGGAAAATTAGTAGTTTTGTTTTTCACACTGGTAAAATTCAAAAGAGATTCTCATTATGTTATCATAATCTGTCACAGTCACAATTTACAATTTTATCTTCTATTAACAGCAGACTCTGATGAATTTCCAAAGCCAGTAGGCAAAAAAAAAAAGGAACTGTAAATTACCACAAATTCCCAAAACATTCATGTAAGCACAGCCAACCCTTTTCTTCACTAACAGCAGCACAGCCAGACAGAGAGAAAAACGGTGTTTCTTTGGATGTACACTGCGATTTTTTCAAAGGATCATTTAGAGAACTGGCTGCATTTGTTTTGCAATTCCTTTATGGTGCCTTTGTGTACCACATTTTCACATTGTGTTCTAAGTTGAATTAATGTGTGGCATAAAACAAAGGTATAACACAAATATAAAACACTCACAACCCTGTAGCTGAGTTACAAGAGAAACCTCAGTAATGGAAATTAAGAATGCTAACTTAAAGCCAGCGACTGAGAGGAAAAAAAAAATACAAAAATCTGTCCAGAAGAAACGGCAATAATCTGAAGGCAACTAAACAAAAACACTTTGAAACCACTATTATCTCAATCCTCGAGAAGAATAAAAGTAAATAAAATTTAGTGAAAGGGGTGTAGATTACTTTGCAGAAATTAGATGTTTGCTAACTGCAGATGACTCTGGAGATCATCAGATTAGGTTGTAAAGCAAACTCAAACTTTCAGATGTTTTTTAATTACAATTAAACTGGCCTTTGTTTCATTTAGTTTATCAAGTGAATGGCTTCTTTGAACACAAGTTTTTTTTGCATTTATTGGATATCAACACTGTCACCAAAGGAGTTAGAATGCAGTATTTTAGTGCATGGTGATTTCATGCCCTATTTTACCTTCACAAGTAATCTGCATACTTAATTTGGATTTACTGGGTCATCTCTTGACTGCCTGACTGCCACTCAGTGGACTTTTCAAGGATCCAGTTTTTGCTCACTAATGCAGTAAAACACTATTCACCTTTTCATTGCATTAGTTTTTCTGCCACACTGTCATTGTCTCATGGAAATGCCAACAAGCACTGGTGTTGGAACAAAGTACAAAGTAAGCAACAAAGACAATGACAAAAGTGGGGAGGCAGGACATCCCCATTTCAGTGGCAGAAAGCTGGTAATTTCCCTCTCAAATCTTGTAAAAATGTACCTCAAATTCCAGTTCTTATAGTTCATCTGTATGCTGAATGGGAAATTAAAGTGCTATAAGCTTAGTATCTGCTATTCTGCAGCTTCATAGGAATACATCTGGAAAACAGACAGATTGAATAAAATCCTTATTGCTTTGGCTAGAGTATCAAATAGTTTGTAGGAATTCAGATTTCCTTTACAAACCTGGTTCTGCAAAGTTTCTAAGAGGATCATCTCCCATAACCCAGCCATTATGAGCCATGAAATAACAAGCTTTATCTGGCTGATGTATCATAGCTTCCTCTTCCTCCACAGTCAGCTCTTTGAATGGATATGTAAAATACCTATGGAATAGACAGGCAATTAAAAGAGAAATCAAAGAGAAATTACATATGGTAACCTAAGCTGCAATTCATTGTCTTTGAAATTGAAGTATCTGCTATGAAGTGGCTGGTACATAACACAGACAAAAAAAGAGAGCAACTTGCATAAATGATGGAGAATTTTCTATTTTGAAGGAAGCTTTGAAGGAGCAAGAACAGATGTTGCCACTATCTTGGTGTCAGCTGGTAATGTAAGAGTAAAGCCGCAGCTCTTTAGATACGAGTGGCATCAAGCACATAAAACATGAAAGGTGTAAACTTTGCTAGCTCCACTCCTCTTCCACCTACAACAGCAATTTACACTATGTAAGGTTTTGATGTGCTCTGAGTATTGTCTCATGCTTTCTGATCACATTTGTTTCTGAAATAGCTATTGCTGTTGCTTAAAAAAACCCTGTCAATTTGCTAAGTGGCATTTGTTCATGTCAAATAAAACCTGTATTTCTACACATAAATGTATACTTTTATTGAACTTGGAACTTGCTTTCCCTGGATAGATTCTAACAGTTTGCAAACAAACAAGAAAACATGTATATACCTGGTAACCAAGGGATGTTTTCTACTGATAGGTCCCAGCTTAGGACCATTACAAGCGATTCGTTCATAAACCACAGTCCCCACAAGGCAATTGACAGCCTGGAAGTAATTGAATTATGCATTATTGAAATGCCTGCATTTATTTGCAATTTTAAACAATTCAGCATTAAAACAATAATTTCAACACCTGTTCTTGATGGTGACAAGTTTGTCTGTATTGCTCAGCATTTAGTTCCTCAATCCTCTTGCGAAACCAGTTACAACATTCTTCTATTGCAGCTGGTCCATTGCTTATCAGGAGGACATAAAAAGCAGAGAGCAATTAGAGAAAAATATTTTAAAAACATGCAGCATAGATTACTAAAAGGAATCAAAAACTAATTTTTCTTCGTGTCTGAAAAGAATGTCTTTTTTTGGCTTTTTAAGTTTAGCTTCATTTAGATTTTAACTTGTAATCAGTAACATGGTACCTGTGTGGTACAAATGTTGCCAGTGCTACGTTCATATCTACAGTACAGCCAAGCCGTCTATAATCAGGGTCCTGAAGTATTTGAAGATGCTGATTTGGATCAGATTTAGTGCCCATTTTGCCTGAGAACAAAACAGAAATGAGTACTCAAAGTAAAAACAGGAATTACATTTAACAGACATACTATTTTTATAATTCTAGCATAACCAAGATGCAAGTGGATGAAGGTACTGAAGGTCTTTAAAGATTTTCCTAGCCCTCAAAGCATTTTTGTATGCCTAAATCAGCACAGTGGATGTCTCACACAACAAAAAATAGCATTATCTTGTTTTCTGTCTAACTGTTAAGCTTACCTAAGTCTCTTGAACTATAAATACATAATTCACATGCTTCAGCAACATGATCTTCCCTTACCTTGAGTTAGAAGAGTTTTAAATTGCTGCACAGCTTTGTTAACATCCACTTGGAAAAATTCCCATAGTTTCAGTTTTGGATATATATCTTCATAAATTATTTTACGTAAACACTGTAAAAATAAAAACATGCATTAGTTACTAGGGTTGTTTGTTAATATAATTAAGAAAAGTTAAAAGAAAGGGGAAATAAGGGCTTATTTCAGTAAATCCATCTGCAAAGCATATACCATTTTTTGTGTATTTACACAATTCTAGAAATATTAAAGGTTTATTCAGCTATTTATGCAGTTCATTAGCTTATACTTAGTCACTTACATTCAAGTGCTGATCATTTTCAATCAAGGGAGGGACTCCTTTGGCAATACACTTTCCATCAGCCACCATACCAGTCAAATGCCACAGAGCTCTGTCCAGGACCCATGCTGGCTTCAGGTGAGGAGAATTTACAAGGTTATAGCCACATTCTGGATGCATCCTGAGCCATTCACTGTTAGTAGCTTAGTGAAGAAAGGGTGGGGGGGAAAATCAAACAGAAACGTAAATACATAAGCTGAACCCTTCGTTGTATTTTGTAAAAATCCTAACATCGAGAAGCTGAGGTACTATAGCACATACACTTCATTTATTCACATTTAAACTGAAGTTTCCCATGTCAACAGAAAATCCTATCTTGTGCAGAAATGTTATTACTGATTGACCATTATTACTGATTTTTTTTGGTCAAACATACAACTGCAGAGACTGTAGAAAAACTTTTTGTTAGTTATATAAAGATACGCAATAGTATCACCAATTCTAAAACACCAAAAAAAAACCCAATTAAATTTTGGTGCAAGAAATACATCAAATACTGAATGTAAGATATTGATATTCTTGTGTGTTGAAAGCCAAAAATACATCCCAAACTTTATATTATAAAGTTGTTTCTTTTTTAATATTCTTCATCCTGTCAAGATGCCACATAGAACTAGAGAGGAAGAGTGCCCACATCCCAAAAATAATTAATGCAAAATATAGTTAAATGGGCATTTAAGAAAGGATTAGCTGTGATACTGATGCCCAGAGAAAGAAGCTGAGTTGTAGGAAGCAACATCACTGAGTCCTACACAGCAAGATGAGTGCACTGTCTGGTGCATGCAAATGGAACACTGATTCAGGCCAAACACTACACTCTGTGTCTATCTGCCAAGCTTCCCCTGCAGCATCAACAAGCAGCAGAAGATTGCTGAACATTAAAAATTAACTTGGATAAGGTAAGGAGCCTTCACTGGAACACAGGTGTAGTATGTAGTATTCTAATATAGACAGCATGCATGTAGCAGTACAGGTAAATACATACATAGCACAGAATTTTCATTTTGGAAGCATAATAATGAAGAAAAATCCCAGAGTTAATTTCTTTCTATTTTTGAATCTCTTTTGCTATGCTGTTTAAATGAAAATAAATTTCATATATTCTTTTGAATGAATATTTCAAACTGAAAATAAAAAGAAAACCTCACAGAATGCCTAAGAACAAAAACCAGGTTTTCAGAAAAGCTGAGAAAAACAGAAGTAGTACTTCACACATGGGAAAATATATAACAAATTATTATATTGAAACCATGAAGAGTCACTGATGTGTCCAGAATTACAGCAGAACAAATAACACTTAAAATCCCAAGTTTACTTAGTTCAAAGAAGTTAAAACAAAAATGTCAAAGCGATAAAGAGAAATACTACCTCAGCCTATAGTGTGAACAGCTCTTCTGAGCACCCATCTTGTATCTCAGGTTATGACAAAATTTCATTATTATAAGGTCAAACCTTTTGTGGAAATTAAAATCCTTGTGGTTCAAACACAATCTACTACTAAATCCACCATGTTTTAAAGTTATGTAAAGCAATATCAAGTTTAGGCTGTCAAAGGCTGTTCCAGGCCAAACAGATTATTCCCTCCTACTCTTCTTATCCTTTACCACTTCTGAAAAAAACTTGCTTCTCCAAAAAGCAAAACCAGCTTGTTCTATTTCTTCTAACAAGAACTATAATTTACTATAAAGGAATTTCATAAGCAAATACAAATAATTCTAAAAAGACAACACATAATTTAAACCTGAAGAGTTAGCATTAAAAAAAAGTCAACAGGCCTTCCATTAATTCTGGTATAGAACAGAAGGATGTTTCCTGATCAAAAATTAAGTTCCAGCGATTTGCAATGCAACATAAGAGAAATCTAACTGCAGAAGAAAAATTATCCAAAACATCACTGGTGATGATATTTGGTACAGCTAAGGAAAAAATGCCATAGTAAAGAGTATGTGTATAGAATAAAGTAAGTATAGGAATATGGAAATTCCAAGATGAGGAATTACAGAAAACTTTCTAAAATTCATTACACTCTTCTCATAAAAATCCAAAATTATTTTCTTAACTAACTCATTTTTTACATAAATTAAACACAAACTTTACTTGAAGGTAAGATTTACTCAAGCGCTATATTTCAATTGTACAACATTTGCCTCTTGTGAAAGAAAAGTAATACATAATTTACTTCACTTTATTTTTACAACTTTATATGACTTATTACAGTCATGGAAAGCTCAGAAAAGGAAAAAAAACCCTCTTTCTTCTGTCTCCTAGTGAAAAGTAAATGTAAATATATTTCTTATTTGAATATACGCAGTTGCCAGAGAGGGTTTGCAAGTTTATCTGTGATACTCCTGCAAGATGCCAAAGGCTTGGGGACATTTTACATCAGCACATGACTTCACTTTTCAAGTTGAGCCACAGGTGCTGCCTTTCATTAGAGCCTCACAGAGACATCCAGAGCTGATTCCCACTGTTCCCTGCTGTGCCCACAGTGTGGGCTTCACACCAAACACCTCAGGCTTGATGCCTGATCCCGCAGGTGATGCTGCTTGGCTCCCACAGGGCCAGAGGGGAATCAATGCCATTTTTATACAATGGTCTCCACTAGAAAGCAGAAACTACCAACAGATAGAACCCCTGTAAGCTGAAGGGTCATGACAGGCAACAAAGTCATCAAGGATACCTTGCTGAATGATCTAAGAACCACAATCATCTGAATATTTCTATACTCTTAGAAGACACTTCTGAACATCTTTCCACCATAGTACAAACATTGAGTCATCCATCCCAATGAAGATTACTTTAACTCTGAATGTAACTGGAAAAAGTCCTTCTACAAATGTAGCCAAATAACATGACATTTTCCTTCTCAAATATATTCTGATGTGTAACTACTGTAGTTGAGATCTTTCTGTCCATCAAAAAACATTCTCCCTAGTAGCATGCAAATATACACTGTTCAAAAATGAGACGATCTCAAGCATTGCTAAGAGAAACTGAACATCTAGTTGAAAAGCGTAAGAAATATTTTATCCAGAACCAGGAGGAGGTTCAAAAGTCTGATTCCCTCAGACACAGAGCCAACGAGTATAATTAGTAACTTTTCAAACAGACAGGGAAAGCACTGTGTTCCAGACTGATTTGATAGGAATGTTTGGCAAAAGTCAACACCAAAGAACTAAAGCAAATAAGGCTTGAAATTCGCAAATGATTTTTTTTTAGGCATTTTTGAGCTTCAAAAGACATCAATCTACATAACTCCTTTCTGTAGTCTCTGGTATGAGAATGGTAATTATGATCTTTAGGATTATAGTATGTAGTAGCAACTGCATTATAAACAAAGAAAACTCATTATCCAAATAATCAACAAAATCACAAATTATTAAGCACTACACTTTAAATTTCATCAGATCACACAGAAGAAAATCCACTGTCCCTCAAGCAATTAAGAAAAGTAACAGCTTTGATGTATTGACATATCTATGCTTAAAAAAAAGCCTGCCCCAAACACAAAGCTCTCTTCTTTCTTCCCCCACAGACTTGAGCTGTAACATTTTCCCCATTACTTAATCCTACCTTCTTGTCCCAACTGTTTCTAGTCTGCATGTTAGATCCAAATTACAGCAGTTACTTTTAAGCAGCTACAAGCAAAATACCCTGTTTAACAAGAAAGCACTCTGTTTATGCTCATCAAACAATTCATAACACAGACTCTGTTCAAGTATACGGGAGCAGCACACTACAGGTAATGAAGATAGGCATACTATATAACTACAGATACACAATTTATTAATTCTTTTTAAGAAGGGCTCTCCTCACTCTTTCAGTAGCAATAGTAAGTTCTGTTATACCTGTTACAGAGACGTATCAGTTATAATGGCAAGGAGTTGTCCTGGATTTGAGAGACTCAAAGACAGACAACTACATTGTTTAAAACAGCTACTAAAAATGGGTTAAAGAGAGAGAAGTTAAGGGAAATAACAAAATATAAGACCAATCTGGTTACTAACCCATGAAAACCATACCTGTATGATTGTAGACTACATCTGTGATGCAAAGCATATTCCATTCATTTTTCAGTTTCTCCACAAGCGCTCCTATATCACTCCAAGTGCACTTTTTATTATGGTTTGAAAATTCAGGGTTTACTTCTAACTGGTCAGCCAATGAGTAACATGATCTAGATAGTCCAAGCATCTGTAGTGGCGTAAAATGAATCATGTTGTAACCTATGAAATAAAAGCCCATTTATTTAATGAGAAAAAAACCCCAGTCAAAGTTAATTGAAAGAAGCATAATAAGCTGCACTTATGTACTCAGAGCTGCTGTTTGGAATAACCAATGTAAATTAATCTGAATCTTACCCTTGAAATTCTATGTAACACAAGCTTTAAAAACCACCCTGTCAGTTCTACAAACTTCCAAGTCTATCAAAAATGAAAACAATAAAAAAAGTGGTTTCTGATATTAGGAAACCCCTGAATTTCTGCAACTCTGCCAATATTTTAATCAATTCACTGACTTAATCTGTTAATGAAATTGAATATAGTAGAAAAAATATTATTGACAAAGAATCTATTAATTGTTTACACTGAAGCTCTTCCGTGTAACTTTGGGTTTTGCTCATAAAACAAAAACTTCTATCCTTGAATATGTCTATTAGCATTACCTGTTTCTTTTGCCACTTTCAGCCTATCTTCCCATTCATGAAACGGTCCCAGACACTTAGCAAGGTATGTCTGGAGTGTAACACAATCCAAAGGCAACACATGATTATCAGCTCCAACGTGCAAAATGGGATCCACAACTATGTAACCACCACCACTTTTTTCATTTCTAGGAAAAAATAATTTTCATTGGTATAATTAACACCCATTACCAGCCTGTTTCAGAGAGAGAATTCAAATAGCATAGGTTTTCAGAAACACAGTGGCCCAGTACAGTGGCTGGAGGGAGAGGGGGAACAGGACTGCATGACATATGAAGGAAGTAGTAAACTCTTAAATGTTCATCTCTTATGCATCATCTCTCTACTGGACTTAATGAATACAAATGGGATACAGAGCTTAAAACTCTGGAAAAGTGAGATACCTTTGCTATTTCCTGAGATGGAGTACTGGTTCCTCCTTTTGGCATATGGAAACACAGAAAGCACAAATGCCCATCTATTACATGTAGATCTACATTTTGAGCCCCATTCTCAGGAAGGTACCTGAGCTAAACATCTTAAGCCTGGAAGAATTTAACCACCCATCTTCCAGAAACACAAAATAACAGACTACAATTATTACAGACAGTGGCATTCTCTTCTGCAGTTGTCCCATTAAAACAAAAGACGAAGTAAAGGATCCAAGTAAAGAAAGCCAGAATCTCTGTGCTAGAGAGAAAACAACCCTCAAAGTCAATGAAGAAAGTACAAAATAATCATTGAGACACTCAGAATGCTGACAAATTTGACAACCTGTAAAAATAGATTGCGTCTCCAACATTCACAGAAAGTTGATCAGCTTGGCTCTGTATATTCTTCAGAATATCTCTGCATCACAAAGTACTATATAGCCACCAGTTACTGTCTTTCATTGGTGGATTCTAATTGGTCCCTTGGCTGCAATTTGAAAAATGAATGGAAAAAAAAAGGGGGGTTTTCAGGTGAAGATGTACACCAAGGGAGCAAACTGCATTTGGCTGCAGGTATACAAATTTCACTTACCCAAGACTAAAATAGTACTGGTATGACCCAGAAATTTGGAGATCCAACTTGCAGTATTTGTCAGAATCATCTTCTTTTCCTGTGGGATTGTGCCATGACAGTGTCCTGAACCTGTGGCGATCAAATACTTCTCCAGAAGCTGGATAATTTGTATACACAGTAACAGGCTTGCCCTGAAGAGTTGGGCCCAATCGGAATTGTAGCTCAAACCCTCAAGAAAAAAAGAAAAAGACAAAAGGTAAAATCACTTGATCAGGAGAACTAGATATTTCTGGTCTCTTATTACAATTCCTAATTTGCTACTATATTAATAATACCATTGTATTTGCTAAGAATTTCAGTACAATTATAAATCTCTACAGCATAGAATCATAGAACATCCTGAGCTGGAAGGCAACTCACAGGGACCACACAAGTCCAACTCCAGGCACTGCACAGAATTGTCCAGGAATCACACCATGTGCCTGAGAGTGTTGTCCAAATGCTTCTTGAACTCTGTCAGGTTTGGTGCTGCCACCACTTCCCTAGAGAGCCTGTCCCAGGGCCGAACAACCTTGAGGGTGAAGAACCTTTTCCAAACATCCAACAGAATCCTCCCCCAGCACAGCTCCATGCCATTCCCTTGGGCCCTGTCACTGGTACAGAGCACAGATCAGCGTCAGCCCTTCACAATGGAAGCTGCAGACTGCAATGAGGTCTCCCCTCAGACTCCTCTCCTCCAGGCTGAACAGGCCCAGTGACCTCGGCCACACCTCAGACGGTTTCCCCTCAAGGCCCTTCACCATCTTCACTGCTCTTCTTTGGACACTCTCTAATAGGTTCAAACCTTGTATCGCAGCACTCAAAACTGCATCATCTCTCCCTTCCTTCCTAACATTGTTCTTGGCGTATTTTACATATATCCTTTTTCCTTTACTTACATGGCACCATTCATCTTCTTTCCAACTTGTTTGTCTTTGCTACATAAAGTTTTAAAAATAAAATACAGTAAAACACCATGATCATCAGACTACACACAGTTTTATGTAGATTTTGGATTACATAGTCTTTAAGTACTTAGTTTACCAAGTCTATACAGTAGGCTGACCCATAAAAACATCTGAAAAAAATTAGGAACACATTTAAAACCACACAATATTTCAAATACCTTCATTATTCACTGAGGATTCACTAAACAGGTAAATTCCTTATGTTTTAACTGAAGAATTATATATACTCTTGTTTGATCTACAATATACAAATTGTTAAACTTTCAGAGAGCTCAACAAACCTAAGGGAGTTTTGTATGTGTGCTTCAGGTCTCACACAGACATCGAAAGAGGCTTAAGTTTAAGCTTAAAGATACTTGTGATAGTGAGAAAAAATTAAGTTAAAAAATTAGAACATAAAAGCATATGTACTCTACTGAGTAAGACATAAAAAATTCTGCTTAGTCAGGAGGTTTTAGAAAGGTTTCCACCCGCAGGTATGAGGCTCACCATCACAAGTGGCTCAGTACAGGGCTCATTCAAGTGAACGAAACAGATGTAAGCTCTTACACAGAACATGCCAGTCACGTTGTTAAGTGCAGTAAATCACCTACTCGCCCTAGCAGCCTACAAAACTGCGAGTAAAAGAAACCTGAGTGCTTGCAAAAAAGGGGAAAATTATTAGTACACAGATAATGAATAAGAAAGTCTAAGAAATTCTGGACATGGAGTTACAATACCTTAAGCTGAAAAACACTACTTGTTTATTAAATAGAATCATGGGGACTCTAATATCAGAGTTCAACGTCTGAATACATTTAAACATAAGTGTTATCCAGCTTTGTGTTTCTCTGATTAACAAAATCACCACTACACCAAAACCCACCAGGCAAAGCAGTTGTTTTCAGATCTGAATGTCTGCCAGGTAAAATGAAGCTCATTTGAATGTAATAGATATAGGTAAAAAACCACTTTTGGAAGGTTAAGTACACTCTCTTCAGTACTGGCCTGACATTTTCTTAGAGGGATTACTAAAATTAGAGCACAGGGATATATGCCACTGATATCTTATTTCCTCTAGGAGTTACACTGACATCAGAAATGCTGTGCTCAAAATTAGCTATGCCCTCTCAGAGACTGCTACCAGCAGGGGCACTTTGAATGTTTGACAGCCATGCATTTCTGCTTCCCTCCTTTCAAGAAAATTTACACAACTTGATGGATAAGTTAAAAATGGAAGTTAGGATCAACTCTGCAGTTCTCCACTCTTGACATTTCCTTACATTAGGCTGGTCAGAAGATTTTGGAATCAATATTGTTGAAGAGAATTTTTATTCTCAATAACCAAAATCTTGCTCCTTTATGCTCCTAGATTAGTAACACACTGTAAAAAATCTATAAAAACTCTCACTAAAAACTGTTGCACTGTTAAAAATGTTTTTTAAAGACAAGGGCTTTAGTTTTATAGTCTAAATTTGCTAAGCAGCACAATAGTAGACCAATTAGTAGATAGTTTTTGGTTTGGGACATTTTTTTACAAATAGACTTAAAAACACTCTCAGGAAGAAATAACATCAAGTTCTTTTAAGTATGCAGCATGATGCATAGCTCTAAGAATCTAACAAATCTGATAACAAGATTTAGGAGTTGTTAAAGAGCTTATATTCTGAAACACTACCTCAAACCTGCAGACTTTGCAAAATGCAAGTATTACCAATAGATTTTAAAACTGCAATATTAAAACATGGGGTGCTGCATAAGAAGATAAACATTGGAGACCTTGACTTATGAGGACTTTCTCAGGTCACTGAAGTACAGGCTATAAAAGGAGAAGTCCTGTCTAAAAAATGCTTTGCGCTTCAGTCCCATGAAGACTGACGGCTCTTGGCCAATCTGCTCTTCATTTCTCAAGAGTTTAAGAAGTCAGATTAAACTGTGTGCGGAGTCCATGGAGCTGTGCAGTAGAAACAAACCAAAACAAAACAACCCCCAAACCTAAACTAACAACACCCCCCACACACCCCCAAAAGCCGTCCACTTCAGGATGAGCTCTTCTTTCCACTACCACCCAAAGACGACGACGAGGTCCCGGCCATGTCCTTCTCACCCGGCCCCGGCACCCGGACCTACCCTGCTCCAGCCTGAAGAGGGTCTTGTCCAGCTTCTCCATCTCGCCGAGGTGCAGCAGCCGCGTCTCCTTACCGCCCGCCATGGCTGGGCCCGCCCCCCCCCGGCTCCCGC
>NW_005054336.1:5010633-5019740 GCF_000277835.1 Geospiza fortis | reverse complement strand
CCCCGCCGAGGGCCCTCAGCGTCCCCGCCCCGCTGCCTCAGGGCCGGCAGCCGGCTCCATCCTGATAGGCTGCGCTGCTGAAAAAACATTATGTCAGCCAGAGTTTAAGTGCTATATATGGTGTGTGGACAAGACTACAAACTCAGTGGATCTGTCTTTGACTAAGAGGTTGCATGGTTTTAAAAAAAAATCCCACACACCAGAACAACACACCCCCGCCGCCTTGTTTTGCAGCATACTGTCATCCGAAGTGCTGACACCATTCAGCCCCAACCACTGCTTTGTATTGCAGAACACCTGGGACAATTGCTCCAGGCCTCTCACGACCGAAGTTATTAACTGTACCCCAGTGTAAAGGTCAGCCTTGCAGCTTTGGAAGGTCAGTCTATTTTTATTGCCTAGAAATATGTTTTTAAAAAAGTGCTGCTCAACTTACAGTCACTGTGTTATACCGAGTTTGTTTTTTCTTTTTTAGTCCTTGAAGGTGGAATATGTATTTTGTGGAATTGGAAGGAGTCTGCAAAACAATTTAGGCTTAACCATTTACTTCCAGCCATCCCATGCATACCCTTATAAGTGTATTTTACTGCAAGGTGTTTATCCAATTACAGTGCATTTAGGGAAAGTCCAAAGGTCTTGATATTCATGGAAACGCTTCCACCCATTTCAAGCTGAAGTTTTTTTATCATTTGGTAGCATTTCTTCTTTATTTTCTCTTTCACTTGCTCCTCCCTCTGAAAATTTCAAGAAATCTGTTTGTTCCTCATTACAGTTAATGTTTTCTGGTATTGTTGAGAAAGGTTTTCATGTTGGTGTAGGCATATATGTCAACTTGTATGCCTTTGACATATATTAGGTTTCCTAAACAGAATGGGGCAAAAAGGAAAAGCACCTCTGTGGGTGCAGTTCCATTAAGAGTCACCTCATCAAGGCTCATTCCGATATAATTCAGATGTGATACATTCTGAGTTATTTCACATGTCTGTTTCCTGCCCAGTAGGAAATAGACATGTGAAATAATGTCTATTTCCCTCCCATTGTCCTTGTCTTTTCCAGCCCTCTTATTCTTTAGTCAGCTTGCTGGCCTGTGTTCATATACAGGACAGACTTGCACCTAGCAGAACCCTGGCTCTCCTGGCATGCTGGCTGTTTCCTCTGAATTGGATGTGTCCCAGAAAAAAAGATGATACAACATAGGAATGGGAAATACAGGAAGCTTCAATAGTTATGGAAGTCATAGGAACAAAACCAACTGAGGTAACTGAAAGAGATGTGGACATCTCTTTTCTAGTGTCCTCTGCAAGCTTCAGTAGCTTGAAGTGACTGCAGTTGATCTGCCACAGAGCCTTGCACAAGTGTCTTTTCTAGGCTTGCTGTTGTCCTATCACATACTGAAAATGGGCTGGGATTTAAAATTTCATGAGCTGCTTACGTAGAGAGCAGCTCTAAGAGAGGGAGACTAAGTAATGCCTATTTAGCTAAGTCCTAAAGTGCATGTTGAATACTCTGTGAAAAGCAAGATAGGAACTAAAAGGGCATTATTGAAGGCAATTTCTCTCCTGTTACGGAGTTTTAAAATGTAGTTCTTTTGATTTCCTTACTCCATACAGAAACTCACCCTACCCTTACTAGGTTTTCATTGGCGCCTTTCCTCTATAGTATGCATTGAGACAGATTTTGAAATGAAAACAAGTTTATAAAAAAGAAATTTTTTTAGTGTCTTGGACAAAAATCATTACAAAACCAAGCCTGAGCCAGTTATTTTGACATAATTTGTGACTGTAGCTAAACCAGATGTCAGAAATGTAAATAAAGGACTTGGTTCACTACACAGCAAAAAGCTTTCCTAGGTACTGTGAAATCACTTAATAATTGGTATAATTTATATATTTATAAGCACTTATTAAATTTCATTTGCTTTCAATTCAGTACTAAAAAAATACTGTTTCAAAGATAATGAATGTTGCAGGTCTCTTGATGAAGTGTAATCAGGAACAGAGCAGACTTCTCCAATTCTTTCTCCATTGCCATCATCTCTTCTGCTGGCCCATCCCTTACAGACTTTGGGTCTGTGTTCATTTAGCATATGTCAATTGAGCAGTTTTTCTCTGTATGGAAGCCAGCAAAACATGACTGCACAAGTGCTACCTTTGAGCATTGCACTTTTGTCTAGAACACAGCCAACACCAGCTGAGCATTTGCTACACTGGCATCTAAGGGGTGATTTTCACAGTGCCATTTTATCTTGTTTGCAGTTTTTCTCTGTGTGATTATGATATACCACAGCAGGAAATGATCAATAGTTGCTTCAAAATAAGAGTATATACCGTATCAATATTAATCATCAGGAAATAATTTTGCAGCAGTTTCAAATCTACTCGTACTGGAATTCTTACATACACCTTCCTAGTGGTCCTCTTTTCTTTCCTCCTGTTTTGCAACACAGTGTTACAGAGTATTTATCCTAGTAGTGGTGTCAATACACTTTGGGGAGCTTGTCACTAGGTGTCACATCTCACGAATGTCATAGTGGTTATGCCTGTTTTAAAGGGTAAAAAGTACTCTACTTTTAAAGGGTAAAAACAGTGTGGGAACTTGGAGTACTTACATGGTGGCAGTAGTTTTTTATTTTTAGTAACAGAAAAATAGTTCCCAATAACAACAATAAAAGCCCACTAGCACAGAAAGAACTTAGCTGAACATCTTACTAAAATTAAAAGCAGATTCCTTTGGCCTGCACACAGGAAATATGAGACTTTATAAAATTTAAAATGAGCACATTTCTTTTCGATGCTCTATACTCATGCCCTGTAAATTCATGAATTAGCGCTGTGTTATTGTTCCAACAATAAGAAGCTTAAGAGGTATTGAGTCTTCTGTCTAGCTTTTGTTTTCTAATAGGGATTTCTCAACCAGAAATGCAAACTTGAAAGAAAGTTCCTTTTCTTTAAAAGTGTATCTCTGCAGTTTGGTTAAACTTCAGTCTTTTCTGAGTTAGATCTTTGCTATGCAGTAACTGCAAACAAGTGCTTTCTTAGACAGTTAAATGCTCAGCAGAAATCTGGATATGTTGTTGGACATTAGAATCTAGTATTGAGTGAAAACATTCATGAGAACATTGATATAATCACCTATAGCTTTTTTTAAAAAGTCCCTTCTAAATGGCTAAACAGATTGCAATAGCCTGGTGGGCAGTGAATAAATGATAGGCTGGAATAAAAATGTCTATTTAAGTCAGAAATCATATGAGATGGAGAGGCTAGGACATGAACCTATTTAGTTTGTCCTTACTGGCCTTTCATGTATGGAAGTGTTTGACCTTTCAAAGATTAACATTTTGGGTTTGTTTTCAGTTCCAGTTTGGCCATTCTTTTACTGTGTGGCCTCAAACAATCTATGCTCTAACATCTATGGAAAGTTAATTTTTAATCAAGTTTAATTTTTAATAGAAAATTCAATGCAAATATCTTTAAAGAGGACCATATAAAATGTCATTAAAGGTAGCTTTTCACATAAGTGCTTAAGATGCATTTGACTGTGCTTTAGCTAACAGGATCACATTGGTTTGATATTAATAATCTGCAAATGTGGGACTTGGCAAACAAAACAGTCTGAATTATATTCTGGTACCATTTAACTTAGTGTAAAATTGATTCACATATACCTGGCCAATTTTTGTTGTAGAAGGAGAACTTATCATACCAGTGTGCTGAACCACTTCTGTCTTCCTGTGAATTGTTCCATATAATACTAGTGAGATATGCTGAGATTTAAGACTTCAGTAGATCTATTCCTAAATGAACTGTAGCAAAATCTTATTGAGCCCATCTATTTCCTCCTCAAAATAAATATTCAGAGTGTCTCTTGCAGACTCCATGTCCTTTATGATGTTCCTTCCTAATATATCAAACTATACTGAGAATATCATGGATATTTTCCTGGTCCATTAAAGTAATAATCCCTAATCTTATCTAGATAGGTCTTTGATTTCAAATGGTAACCAACTGATTTTTCTTTTCTGTTCTATATATTTGACATCTGATTTTTAAGCAAAGAAATAATTACATTAAGTTATCTGAAAGCTAATACTGGGAACTGTAGTCCTGCTCTGCAATCTTTCAGCACAGGCAGAATTCAAGCCAGGGTTATTTGAACAGGGTAACATGGGGTGATATATTGCAGAAGGAAAATATTTCACCAAATGTATGAGTACCACAAGCATTTGTTTTAAAAGCTATTAAACATGAGCAGGAAGAGCAAGGAAGATGATATAACAGTGGTTTGCACTAGAGTGCTACAAAGCTGGAATTCAGGCTGGCAAATCTTTTGCTATACAGCAATCAGACCACAAAAACATTTACAGTTGAACCATCTCCAAATGCTGCTACCAGAAAATAAAAATCCTTAGTGTTTGTCTCATTGATATCATCAGGTCTTTTGGTCATTCACAAATTTAAGTTTAGGATTACTGATGAGAAGTAGTTCGCCCATTACTGGGGAGTGGTTCCTGTGTGAACACCCAGAACCTAGGAATTACAACCTAGTTGTATTTTGGGACAAACTGCTGCTGCTGTCCAGTTTTTATGAGTGTCCTACCTGTGCACGAAGCACTGAGTCTCCATTTCAGCTGGAGGAAAGTGTCTCATACAATACAGCTTTGATATTTTGCTTCTGACAAAGTTTAGAACTTTCTTGGAGGTACTGGCTTCCAAAATGACCATGTACTAACCTGACTGTGCAGGAGGCAGCTTTCCATAGCCTGTCTGGACTGGGTCTCTTTACACCCTGCTTGATATTCCGCTGTGCTCATCAGTTGAGGATTGCTGCTTATGGGACTTGAAAACTGGTATGAAACAATCTTCTCTCCCTTACTCTTCTCACAACTCACAGTGTTGCATATGCCTTTTACCAACCCTGTTATGGTCTGACCTGTTTATTAGCTTTTGAAAGTCTCTGCAAACCTTTAGGTGAGACTTGCTAAAGTAAGAGCTAAAATCCCTGCAGCCCTTCCCATGGGGAGTACTCAAACATCATGGTTCCCCCACAGGGCCACTGGGCATGTACTAACTGGAATGTTGCTACAACTAACAGTGCTGAGCATCATCCCTCCTGCAGGACTGCTTGTGCTTGAACCCAAAGCAACTGCAAAACCCACAGACATGCTGGGTCTGAACAAAGAATGTATTTAAATCCATGAAGGAGTCAAATTAGGAGCTGCTGAGAAAAGATGAAGAAATGGAAATGGGTTGTCTGAGAAAGGATTTCTGAGATGAGATGAAAAAGGGTAGGAAAATTAGTTCCTAATCCAAGTGAAAGGGCAGAGGAAAGAAGCTGGGGGCAGGGGCGCCAAAGGAGGAATTGAGATTGGCTGGCAAAGAAACTGATCGTGTCAGAGAACGTTGTACAAGATTTCAATTAATCTTAGCTTGACATTATGAATTCTGTAATCAGGTCTAAAGTGCCTTACACTGAAGCACTTACATACAGGTCAATGCCTTTGCCAGCAAGCTCTTTGCTCCCTGCAAAGCAGAACAATAAAAACGTATCACATCTTGCTGATATAATGAAATTAATAATTTTAAAAAGCATCATAGCAATGGTCAGAAAATACAGAAAACTCAATAAAGTTAATAATGCAGTACTTTAATCAGATAAAACTTGATTGTGTGCATCAGACAAAGCACTGACCCACATCACTTGAACGGGGGGAAATGTTTTTACTGAAGTCCTTTATCAATTTACGTGTGTTGGGCAATACTTAGTTTCAGATAAGCAAGGAAGTACTTTTTAAATAAAATCTATATAAGTCATAGTGGATACATATTTTGGTAGAAAGCTATGGGGCAGGGACTTCAGCTATTGTGTCAGAATAAAGATGCAAAACCAAAGCAGGTTTCTGTGCAGTCAACTGGCAAATCTTATTTGACTGATTGACTACTGCCACCAGGTGGCTTGTTACAGTCATTGACTGAAAACTGTAAAATGCCTTTTACCTCTAGGTAAACAAGTATTTTCATATAAATACGGTTCCAAGTCTAAATTTTATGTGCAACATAAAAAGATTCTAAAATGAATGTGATTAGTAAAGAATTAAAAAATGCATACAGTAGAAGGACATTTCTGAACATAAGGGGAATACTTTAATCTAATTTGTAAATTAACAATAAATTGGTAAATCAGGTAAGTATGAAACAGTGCCAAAGCTCAAGGGAAACTAAATTATTAATTATGGAGAAAAAAAATCTCATCCTACATTATGACTTTATCACAATTTATTTCCTTTTAGATGGTGAGGATTGTTTCAATGAATCAACATTCTCCTCTCTTTCGGAGGAAAAAAACCCACCATACACAAACTGATTTGGTAGGAAGAGTTCTTCATATCTAAGATAACAATATTGTTATTAATTCCCTAATAAATCTTTAACTAAGACAATAATGCTGAAAAGCTCAAAAAATGCTGAAAGCTTGTAAAATCTTGAAATACATGGTTTTATATGTGTAGTTTACACAAGAGAGAGGTGAGTAAATATTGGTGCCAGGACTTTTATCTTCAGAGAAAGCTTAGTATCCAGCATGTATTTAGCCAACTCCAATGCACTTTTCAAATATGTTTCAATATTTCAAAATAGGTAATGCTAGTAACAAAAAGTTCTTTGATCCAATTATCCATAATCAAAACAATCTGGTAGGGATGCAACCTCTTTGCACATCACTCAATTTGAACTCCAGTGATGATTTATGATGATAACTTGCCCATAACATAGACCTCAATGCGCATATATGAAACTTGAGCAAGGTCTGACCTAAAATGCCACAGTTTTGCTGAATAGTTAGTGTAATACCTAGGAGGAAAGTTGATTAGAAAGAATTATATAGTAGCATGGGTTGTCTTCAATGGCTTACTGTTTTCCATATAGCTTTGGGCTTAAAAAATAGAATAGCTATCAGTATAAACCCTGGACTGCACAATAGTTAATTTCCAAAATTATATATATTTACTTAATTACTTTCTTGGTTCTTAAGCAAGAGAAATTCCCCTTTATATTCTTGGAATGAAGTCTTCTCTACAAGATTCCTGTTGCTTTCAAAATTACAACCTTTCACTTACTTCCTTAAGTGCCTATAATAAACCATGCAAAAAGCCTCATCAGCTTCTTTTCATGTTAGATGTTGTTCCATTAGTTTGCCACTTGACGTCCTCATCCTCTGGCACAGGTCAATAGTAGGTTACACAGCTTTATCTCTTCAGGCTTGCAGGAAGGTTCAAACCCACCCCCAGCCCTCTATGTCTCTATCTCATTTGGTTAAGGTAGAACATCTGCTCTGAAATAAATATGGAATGGTTATGAACACACAACAGTTGCAGTACACTTTACAAAGAAGATGCAGCTGTGGACTTTTTCTAGTTCATATACCCTAATGCATTCTGTTTACTTTATACTGGATATGACACGTAACAAATTAGTAAGCAGTACCCTTTCATAGAAACATTTTCATTAAGGCTGCGGAACTCTTGATTTTACTGTTTTTTTAAGGAGACTGGTGTGTTTGAAAAGAGCCCTTTCAGACAGATTGAGGGTTGCCTGTACAGTAGTATGGGGACTTGTATCCAGTAGTTACAGAGTTGGTTTTTCTTCTCCCTGGTTCTCTTGGTGTTATCTTGGTTTTCTTGCTTTGCAGCTCTTTAACAATAGCTAACATCTTTTGAAATAAGAGAAGCTATACAATGATAAGCAAAACAGTATTCCCTCCCTTACCCTCTTTACTTTTCACATAAAAATGATTTTTTCTTCTTAAACTCTGATTACCATTTCCAACAGAATTGTAGCTTGCATTTTCGTCCCTTCTCATGAGTCTTAGTGAGGAAATTACTTCCATATATACTTATATATATTATAATGTTTCAGACATACACACCCCATTCTGTCAATGAGCCAAGATCCTAAAAGATCTCAAAATATTTGTGTATTAATTCCACTATACTCTGTGAAAGTTATGAACCTAAATATTGTCAAGAATACTGGTCCCTTGGTCACCAGTTTTCTTACTGTAAATATATTTGTGTTATTATTTGTCTTACTAATAATATGTCTGTATTAGTTAAAAACACACAGGCACACAATAAAGCATGTATGTACTTAGGCCTGCAATTCTATCAAACTCTTTCATATATGGAAACTTAATGAATGTAGTTGGAAACAGAATTATTTTTTTCCCCCAGCTAGGGGGAAATAGACGTATTTCACTTCCACTTTAAGCTATTGCTTATGCATTATGTTTCTTCAGTTATTGAACACTGAGTGTGATCTCAGCTTCCCAGTAACTCCCATGACCAAGATAATACAAGTAACAGTCACATAATTTTTCTGATTAGGTGAAGTAATCCCTTACTGTTTTTCACGTTAAATATATTTTTTAATATGTTACCACAGGGTACCTCTAAAGGTTAATCCTGCTTTTATAGAAATTGAGAAAAGAGTGAACACTAACAGAGCATTTCCTAGCCTGTCATATTTTAGTAGATAGTTATTATTTTTTAGAAAATATTACCAAATTAATAGTACTAGGATCTCTAGAACTGCTCAGAACTACTAGTAAGCAGCTGATCACTATAGCTCTCCAGTAAAGGTGTTTTTAAACACAAACACAATATTTCTGTGCTGTGGGAGGGCAAAAATCCTGTTGGATTTCTAAGTAATTGTCTTTTTGTGTCACTTCGTGAGCAATTGAGAACTTGGATTTAAACAATATAGCAGTCAGAGAAGCCTGAGTAAGCAATTGCAGTTTCTGCCAGCAAAGCCCCAGTTACAGCCAGTATTTATTTGCTTTCTTGATAAGAAAGGCCTGACTTTGCAAGCCTGTGTATGAGACCACCTTTCGTTGCACGGATAGCGCCTGTAAGCTGTAATAATGAGTTCTGTAAGCTTTGACAAGGGCAATCTCAGTAAAACTCTAGCTGTTAACCCAGGACGGCCATCCAGGCCGCCGGCGGTGGGAGGCTGCATACAAATGAGATGCCCTAACACCTTCCCGGTCCCTGGCTGTGGGGGCTCCCGGCGGGCGGCGCCCGGGGCGGGCACAGGGAGCGTTCGCGGCCCCGCCTC
>NW_005054336.1:4969009-5010619 GCF_000277835.1 Geospiza fortis | reverse complement strand
CACTCGCCCTTTTCCCCTGCAGCGGTGCTGGAGAGGAGAGCGAGGCTCCCTGGGGCAAGGGCATGCGGGGCTGAGGAGCTGCAGTACTCTTTGTAGTCGTGCTTTGGTTAAACTGATGCCACCCATAGAACATCTGCAGCAGGTATGATATGAAGCAAAGTAAAATCTGGTGGCGTTTTTAGGGTACCGTGTAGATGCTGCCTTTCATGCAAGGTTTCTGAATTGCTTTAGAGAAAACTCCTAAACCTGTGTGCCTTAATGAGTCAAGATAAGCTTTTATCTGGAAGCCATGCCACCCACGTTCCTCTGGTATCTTTTTTGCTTCTTGTTGTGAGAATATTAGTTTCTTATTTTGTTTCTTTTTAACGTGCATAGGTAGACGGCTCTATGGTATTTGTGACACTAAATGTGCTCATGCTGTAGTTGAAGTTACTTGTTGAGATAACAAACTACATCTTTTTAGATGTGTCTCTCTTTGAGCTCTTCATAGAGATAAAAGTTTGCAAGGTTGCGGCCATGAAGATTCTATGCAGAGCAGCTGCCCAAGTAAAATCATTAAAGCAAACAAATGAACAGGGCAAAATCCTTGACTCCCGTTCATTCTTGGCGAGATACATGGAAAAAAGAGAAGGTTACCATATTTTATGTTTATTCTTCTTCTAAAAGAAAGCATCTCTTTGATAGGGAGTAAATGTATAATGAACTTTAAAATCATGCTGCAAATTTATGTCAGCTAATACTTGGAGGAAGAAGGTATCAAAAGTTGGTTGTAGGTTCCCCCTGCCTGCCTGCCCTTAACTGCACCAGAAGATAATTAAGTAATTACTTAGTATGAAACTCTTTGAGGTCTGGGGAAGTGTCTGAAAAAGCAAATGAAGCTGCAGGGTCAGTGTTTCATTACAGCTTCATGCATTTCAGCTCAAGTGTGGGGAAGGTGTATAAAATATGTGCCTGAAGTAAAGATGCTCTTATAAACCTTACTTTTTTTGGTGTGTGTTCTGTTCTTTTTTCAGACAAGCTTCCTGGATATGGTAAATGTTAATACAGTTAGATGCAAACTAAATAGAAGATATTACAAAGTCATATAAATTGTTTTACTACAAGTAGAGAGCCAATGGCAGTTTTACTCAGGCTTCGTTACTGTAACAGTAGGACTGGCTGTACGGTAAGTACCTATGCTCAAACTGTTACAAAAAATAATTTTGAAACACATGTGCCCTTGAAATTCTCTTTCCTAGAAAGAAGACAATGCTGAGGTGTGTATTTTTTGTGTGCCTGGGGTGTGTGTGTGTGTGTTTATATTTTAAAAGTAATGAATTATTATGAATATGTTTTCTGTCCTTGCTCAATCCAGCTGTCTTGATATAGCCACCTTTAACTGAGCAGAAGAGAACAACCCAAGATCTTTTTATGAATTGAGAGAGAGGGTGAATCTTGGGCACCAACACTATCCTTTTTCCCTTTGTAGGGGTTTATTTCTAAAGGAATGTGTCATAAACCCCTTATATAAATATAGCTTATTCCCCTTCAGGTGGTTCTTTCCTTTTTTGTTCACCCTCTTGTCTGATGGTGCTCAGGAGAAATTTCTGTCCATGTAGTTTTGTACCTTTGAGCTGGCAGTATGTTTGCCTTGACTGTTGTCTCATCTCTCCCTCCTCTCTGAAGTTAGTTTTAGATTTCACACTAGGCAGCTAATGAGGTTAAACAGCTGAAAGAAGATAAGTTCTATGAAGAGATCCTGAGTTGGAGTGTGAGCATTGTGCTTATGAGCTACTAGGCTACCAGGGCTACCTGCAGGTACTGTAGAGTTGTTTTCAGCACAGGAAGAAGGAACTTACTGCTCTCCCTTTATCCAAATATTTTTCAGATTTTGGTTGGTTTGTTTGTTTGTTTGTTTTAATTTTATTAATCTGTACTTAATCTTTTTCTTCTGTCGCCTTTTGAGTCAGTTGAATCTGACAAGAATGTCTTGTTTCCTTTACATCCCTACCACATCCTCTTCTACTTAAAGCAGAGTACTACCCTACTCTTTTTCTTGTCTCTGTGATATGCAGCCTTATATCTTCTTGTTTTGAAATTTTCTCTGGTACATATAATTGTACTAAACCTTCATCTTTAGCTTTCTATAGGCATCTTTAACTGATGTATGAAAAATCAATTAGAAGGAAATACTTGAACTAGAAGTTAAAGATATGATCATAATGTTATCTTGAATATTTGGGAGGAGTTGAGTATCGAGAGAGACTAGAATTTTTTAGTTCTTGAAACCTAGCTGTTCAACACACTGTTACCTCTGATTTTCTGCTATTTAGTGGTGTAAAGTTGCTGAGGAGCCCATATGTTGAAGTACAAATATATCATTACCTTGAAAATTATGGATTTCCATGTATGAGAACTTTGGAAGAGTTCATGTTGATGGCTCCTGTTGTGTAAGATAATTATGTGCCTTGTCTTCATTTGGCTACTTTTTAGGTGTCGAGAGTTCAGTCTGAAATGGCTCTGTGTGTTTCTTATCTTCCTGTCCATCCATGCTGTCAGGGAACTTCATAACCTGATACATCTTATCACTTGTTGCAAAATGGGCATGGCCCTTCCAGAAGGCTGACCAGCTTGCCTGGTCTGTGTTCCACCAGAGCTGATAACTCACTTCTTGTGCCTAAGGACTGAAAGAAAATTTCTCTCTGTTCTCCTGGCCTTTTGGATGTGGAAATGCTTTCTTTTGTTGGCTAAGGTGTTCTGTAAACCACAGTACAGCTGTAAGCCCTGCACGCTACTGGAGCAGCAAAACAATTGCCACAGCTTTTATGAAAACAGCATTGTGGTGGGCCAAAACATTGTATGATGAAAGCTGAGGTTAGGGGTTCATAGAACTGTTTTAGGATCTGGAGTCCTACTATCCCTTGTCTTTCATGTATGCTGTTCCCTTGACAAGAGTGTGACAATCCAAATCCATTGTTTGACTAATTGTCTAGAGGTCCAATATCCAAAAGGAAGAGTTCAAAGAAGAAGCCTTGTGCTTGTCTGCAGCAAACATACATATTTCTTTATCTAAATCTTCATACCAAATTCTAACTCTTGCTGTATAGAATTTATTTCTGGCATTTGGCAACTTTAGTTTCCCTGCAGAAGGAAGAACTTGTTATTGGGGAATTATTTGTCATCTGTGTGGAAATAGACACGGGTTGTGGAAACAAAAGGCGGTCTGTAATGATGCAAAATTTGAAGCTATGATTAATAAAAATGGGCTTGATACTAGCTGTGTAGTTCCTCAATACTGTTGACCTTTATATACATGTGAAGCATGTTTTAAGATCCATCTGTCCTGTGCAGATGTTTAAGGAACTTGAATTTTTCTTTTTGAGAGGGAGAACAGGAGAGGGATTGACAAAAAATTTTTTTCTAAAAAAGTGTTGTAAAATGCTTGGAGGGAAATAGTCCGTCTAGTGGATGGAGGAATCCACTGACAACCTGTAGATGGCCTGAAATATGGTATCTGAACATTCTAACAGTGTCTGGCGGTTATGAGAAGCAGAAGTTATTCAGAAGCTGGGAGTGGTGTCTTCTCATGAATGCTTTTTTTGAACATGGTTTTGTATTCTATCATTCAACTGATTCCTAAAGAGGAATGGTGACCTGTGATGTAAATATTTATTGTGTTTAATTTCCTGTAAACTTTATTTTATACAGATGGAGCTGCCTGGTTTTGCTGTTGCTGTTTGCGTGTTTGTTTGCCTCTATGCATCTGTGGTTGGCTATCCAAATGGAAAAGTAAGAGAAGCCTGTACTAGCATGGTACCCTGTCATGGTGGCTCTCCTCAGCTGTCACCTGAGCACACCATTACAGTGAATGGGACTGAATTTAAACCAGGGGACAACATAGAAGGTATTGTGTCAGTTACAGCTGAAGAGTTTAATTTTTTGTTTCTTTGTATTACAGTATGTCTTTCCTCAGTTTTCTATACTGGATTTATCTAAGCAGCTGAATCTTGTTTAGGTAATCCATTAACCATCATTCAGTACTTGTAAAATGAGTGTCTGGTAGTCATTGTTGAAATACTTCCTTCTTCCTCTGGAGAAGAGTTAAACTTCCTTACTCTCCTTCTTGCTTTAGTTCATCTGTCTGGACCAGATTTTGAAGGATTTTTCATACAAGCCCGGGATGCAGAACACCTGGATAGCCCTGCAGTTGGATCTTTTGTGCTAGCTGACCGGAGACGTTCTCAGCTGCTGACATGTGGTCGTACCAAGGTAGAGTCCAGTGCCTTACAGTTATTCAGTGGGCACTGAGGGGCTTGTTCTGTCTCTTCATCCTCTTGTTGTCAAAAAGTGGAGCATTTCCTTACTAAGAAAACCTCACTATTTCTGTATAAATGCTGTAGGAACCTCTAGCTCATTGCTTGAGTCTTCTGGATTGAAAGCCCTTCCTTTTAGTCTTGAAGTTTGTTAGTATGGGTAAGTTGCTGTGATCACCTCACCTGAGCTGATCATGACTGGGGAAAAGCCTTTTGCACTGGGGTAGTGCAGTGTAACTGCAGTGTCTCTGTAGGATTTAGCTGCAGCCTCTGCTGACTGTGTTAAGTAACAAAATGTGTATTCACTGTGTAATTCTTGATATATGTATGTTTTCAGAATTCAGCTGTCAGTCACACAAGTAAAGCAAAAAAGAAAGACATACAAGTTTATTGGATTGCTCCTGAAGATGCTCCAAAACATGTACAGTTTCTGTAAGTAAACCTTGTATAGGTTTATATTAATTATATATATTAAAATGCAGACAAGGTAAACCTGTGCCATTGTCTGTCAAATATTGTCCAGCAACTGAAAAGCCCTTGGTCCAATAACCTGAAAGTCAACACCCCTTACTTGCTGCAGAGTCTGTGTTAATGCAGATACTTTTTTAGGAAGATCTTGAAGGTGATTTTTTCCTTTTCTTTCCTTTCCTTTTTTCCTTTTTTCTCCTAGGGTGTGTATAAGGGGATTTGAAGGTTGGTTTCTTTAGTCTTTCTAGCTACCTTCTCACTTGTCATACCTGCAATATACACTTAAGGATCTTTCTCTTTGCTGTACCTAACTAAATGATACATATACCCTCCTGTTACACTACTAGCTTTTTCTGAACTACAGGATAGAAGCAATGCAACTCTTCTCTGAAGTTCTAATCTATGCCATAGATATAAAAGTTTCTTGTATTCTGTGCAGCATGTGGTATTATGTTTTAAAATTCTTTTTCTAAGATTTAAGATACTTTCCTACTTCAATCCCTAAAATGGTAGAGATCTCCATAGAGATGAGGGTTTTACAAATAATTTCTGTGAACTGTAGATTATTTTCCTTTCTTTTCTAAAGTAACAGCCAACTATAAATATATACAGTAATTACTCTGTGTGTGTTGTGTTTTTTAAGAGCCACAGTTGTGAAGAAATACAGGATTTTCTGGGTAAAAATTCCGGGTCCCATTGTTTCTCAGCCTGGTGTGCTGTCCCCAACACCACCTTTGCATGCAACATCAGAGGCTATGTCAACTTCACACCCAGTTTCCTACATATCAAAGCCAGTAAGTAATGATAAAGCTGAATCAGGCAATCTTTAATGCTTGTGATGAATGGAATTTAATAAGATGACATTGATACAGCCTAGTAACAGAAAAGGAGAGATGGTGGATGAGTAACTTTGATATCAAAGGCTAAGAACATGACAGCTACCTTTAGGTGAGTTGCCTGAACTTTGCAATGTTAAATGTTCTCATGCTGCACACAGGTGAGAAGATTAACAGAAAGTTTAGAAATTAATGATCAGAAAATATTATGCATGCTTCTCATGAAAGTTGGGAAAAGACTTAACCTGCTCTTGACTAATAACTTCCTATTTAGCAACTGCAGACTCAGAAGCTTTCCTTTCTGAGTTCATCTGTGTTACTGACTTTTGTTGCTGAGTCTTGAATGGATCAAGCAAGCATTGCTATTTGATCCAGGATAACTGTGGCTTATAATAAATGTATTTTCTCAATGTGTATGCAATGGAGTTTCTACTTTAAAAAGCATAAAGCTGTAGTACCCTTATTTTCCTTCTCATCTTACAGCTGATGCTACCTCTCTAAATATTAGACCAGAGAAAGTTTTTTTCCCTGAAGTTCTTGCTGACTTTTCAAAGCTATTATATTGTAATGTTTTTAAAGAGAAAATTCCACTCAAATTTATCTTGGAATTCACTATCATTTTACTTAGCAGTCCTAGAGTAATTGTAGACATGGATTAAGAGATGGGCATGTAGACACAGATGATGATGTTCCTTGTATGCTTTTTTCTACCATGGGTAAAAAGGAGGAAGAGAATGGAAACTCTCATTGCTCACAATTTGTTTGTTTGCTTAATTGTTTAGTTTAGTGCATCAGGTTGTGGAATTACGAAGTTCTGCATTAGGAACCCTACGAACTGTGATCCTGGGAGTGCTTCATGTTTTTTTCTATCCTTCCAACAAGAGGGGAGTTCAGTTTTTATTGAAATGAGTGGTCCAAGCGAAGGATATTTAGCATTTGCATTTTCCCAGGACCAGTGGATGGTGAGTGTTTTATTTTCCATAGTTCCTTTTGTGATGTCAGTAAAATTTGAATGGAAATGCATATGGAAAATGGAAATACTGTCAGATGTCACACAAAGTGTGACTCTCCCATAGTGCTAAAGCACAGGTTGTTTCTTATAGGTGACTATTCGCTTCTAGCTCAGGACTGAATAACTGCAGTAGAATTTCCCTATAGATATCTCTTATGGTAGAATTCAGCCTGTCTGAAATTCCTGGTTAAATCAATCTCTACCTATCCAAAAAATCTTACCTCTCTGAAACTGAGTTGTTCAGAAAACCATTTGCATTTGATCCTTGAATGTTACTCCTATACAAACAGTCTTTAAAATGTTGAAAGATACTTCTTTCTGACTTATAATAAAGTGAAGGGATGATGCTGTTGACAAAGGCATAATATATAAGCTGCTTGTTGCACAAAGGAGATGCTGTTTACATTTATCTCCCTGGTGCAGGAACACTTGGTTCTCAACAGTACTTTTTTTACAGCTGTGCAGGAAAAAAATCTTGTAACTGAAGTGGATTTTTAAATAGCTCCAACATCCATCTCTGTCTTGTCGAGTCAATTTGATAAATTTTAAATAATTAAAGACACTTCTGATAAGATGGTTGTTACTCTGGGAGGGGAGTGTGAATCATAATGTGTGTTTCTATGTGTCATCTCTTTGACTTAGTATGGATCCTCAGTAATAATACTGATGTGCTTGGAAAATGGGGAATAACAGCTTGATAACTACAAAAATCTCTCGGGTCTTGCTGCCTATATTAAATCAAAGACCTTTTGGAGACTGCCAGTGGTGTTCTTTGTTGGGCTATAGATATTTAGATATTTTTCTTTTCAACTCTGCAGGGTGGTGATGATGCTTATCTGTGTGTTAATGTGGATCACCGCATTCACGTGAGCACTGCCCGTCTGAAGGAGCGAAGTCATCCTCTCTTGGATTCAGAGGTGTGTTTTAAAACAACTCAGTCACTTCCACAGATGTAACTTTGAAGTAAGGTATGCTGCTGCTTTGTGCTTTTGTTTTGCACAGCAGGTCTAAATACTGAGGTGGATCCATAATTCTCTAAGGTGAAATTGGTTGGGCTCTTACTTCCTAGTAAGTGTCAACTTTTGAAGTCTAAATTTAATTTGCAAAGCTAGTCATATGATGGGAGCTTAGTCTTTTTAGAAGCTTTGTCCCCATTATTAAAGTCTGTCCCTTTGCTAGAACTGCAGCTGCAACTGGTATGTCCTGAGTTAAACACCGTTGTAGGCTGCAAAAGTTAGTGATAAGTTCAAACCCTAAGTTGCTATGTTGACTTACTGACATACCTCTTGTGTGCCAATTCAGAAAGGATCCCCTTTCCCTGGATAATTTACATTTTTTCTTTATATATCAGTGACATTCTTGTCTTTTGCAGGGTTACTTTTTAAGCCAATTACTCAGCCAATCCGAAAACACTGGATACTAAGTATCTCCTGTTTTACAGAATGCCCTTGAAGATGTGTCGTGGAGGCTTGCAGATGGTCTTCTTCAATGTTCTTTCAAAAGGGGAATTCGTCTCCCTGCTTATAAAGGGAGATTTAATCTCCCCTTATAAAGGGATACCAGTTACTACATCTTTCTGGCAGATGGGGAAGCTAGTGAAGGTAAGCTTGACTTACATATGGTTGTTTTTCTTTTAACAGCTCCAAATGCTTTAGTAACCCTTCTGTAAGATATAGCTTAGATGAGAATTGGTGTCTGAACTAAGGTTTCCAAGATTGAGGCCTTTAATTCAATCACCTTTATTGCTTCTCTGGATCATGGGTTTCCTTGTGGAAGTTATTGCAAATTTACTCATATGTGTTGTATTTTCTGTGAGTTGTGTTTTGCACATTAAGTGTGCAGGATGGCTTAGATGATAGGTTCTTACCATATTGTGTGTTAGCTTGTATGATTATGTGCAGTGGTCACAACAGGGCTTGAATTCATGAATGAGGAATGGGCACACCAGTGCAGTGGCTTTCATGAGCAAGAAATAAATCACTTTGTCACTGCTCAGGTGGACTCATATACAAACATCGCCGTCAGCCTCTGATCACCAATGGACTGTACAACGTCACAGGCCTTCCTCAGGATATTGGAGGCTCCCGGGCCCCACAGCTCATCAAGGCTCACGGTAAGCTGCAGTTTCTAGTTTTGTCTCCTAGTTCTAGAGTTGCTGAGACTGGAGGGTTATATTGCAGGGTTGTTCCCTCCTCGTGTTTCTGGCGTTTGTGTTGTATATCCTGTTGGCTAGCAAGATTGCATGTTCTGGTGGCAGAGTGAAGTTCCTGATTTTTTGTTTCAAGAACAGTGTCAGAAGATTCTCTTTGCCCAGGAAAATGAGCCCACCATTGCCTTTCCCTTAAATTTAAAACTGGGACTTGTTTATCTCTTTGTCTCTATTTCAAGTTGTTGTAGTTGCATTTTTGGTTTAGTCTATTTGAAATGAGAAACCACTCAATTGGCAGCCTGAAGCCACTGAAGGTAGTGGGAATTTTTTCTCCTACACTTACTGGACTTCAGTACAGGTCCATGATCGACCTGCCACTCATTCTTTGTCACACAGATTATAGCAATGTCATCTTTCGTCCTCTGATGTCTGAGTTGGTGATAGAATGGTTTCTCTCACCAGTGTGTACAAAGTGTACTAACATGTGTGAAATGTGCAGTAGCCAGAGCTGCTCTGTTGTGTTGTGTGGAAGAAGTGTGATTATCTTTTGCATGGATGTTTCTGTTCTCTAGCAAGATAAAGGCTATAAAGCTGTAGCCTGAACCAGGTGATATGTTTTTAATTATTGGTAGATTCTAAGCATGTGCATATGGACTAAACAATTACATAGACTTGGAAGTTGTGTTCATGTGCAGTTACCTATCATTTACCTTGTTGGGTTGTTTGTTTTTTTCTATTTTCAGGAGCGCTAATGTTTGTTGCTTGGATTACCACAGTTAGTATTGGTGTTATTGTTGCACGATTCTTCAAACCTGTCTGGTCTCACTCATTCCTATTTGGAAGGGAGTTGTGGTTTCAGGTGGGCAAAATCTCCACATATCTCCAGCTGTATTTTCTAGCACTATTGCAAGCAGAATTATAAACCTACTAGATCCAAGAAATAGACTAAACATGGTATAATCTTATAAAGTAGAACAATTAAAAATCAGAAGTTCACCTACTTTACTAGTAAATGTTAAGTCTAAAGTGGGGATTAAGGATATCTTTTAACTGTAGGTCTCCTTAATGTCTTTTAATGATGTGTTAATTATAGAGTTTCTAAAAGCAAACTTAACTTTTCTAGGTACATCGTATGCTTATGTTGACCACAGTCATGCTTACAAGCATTTCTTTTGTGTTGCCTTTTGTATACCGAGGAGGCTGGAGCCAAGTAAGTGTGTACATTTTGTCTTGTTTGTTGACTGAAAGGTAAAGGTGGGACTAAAAGAATGAGGAAGTCCACTGCCAGCTATTATGACTATTTCTAACCAACTTTATGTAAAAATTGTTCTTAAGTAGGCTGATTACAAATTCTGGCAGCCCAGAAGAGGAATTTTGTCTCCTTTAAACTACAGCTGAAAAATTTTGGTGTTTTCCTTCCTTCCTCTTTCTCCTAAATAACTTCTTTGCTCACAGTTTCTTTATGTACTACTTTGGTCTTACTGTTTCCTTAAAGAATATGATCTTGGGAGGGGAGTAAGGATGTGATGGCTGACATGGCAAACCTGCTGGGAATGAGGGTTTTTGTGAACTTAGACATAATAGTGAGTGATAAGCTTAGTCTGGAGCAGTAGTAGGTAAAGATTGTATACCTATTGCTATCACCTGTGTACTGTTTGATGCAAGGTCATATCAGAAGTTGGGAAGTCTAGAGAGTATCTGAATTCAAGGTGGAAGAATATGGTCGTCACAGGAGCGAGCTAGGGAAATGGAATAAAATGTTTTTGGGTGAAAGAGAAGACCAGTGCTGGGATGAGTTATAAAATAGGCCTATCCTGGTGACACAGGATTGAGGCTGGAGAGCTTGGACTATGGCTTCTATAGTCATGTTAGTCTGCTCTTCAGCTGGTAGAACTTCTCAATGTAGCAAAAATGTGGGTCAAGCCCTGAGTGGACATACCAGTGTGTTTGCTACCGAGGCAAACAATCTCCATCTGGCTGCAGGGCAGCTTATTGTGTCCTGCTGCCTCTGCCTGTGCTGCTCCATTGTAACTTACTAATACAAGAACAAATACAATTTGCAACTTTCTGGTGTCTTTTCTCTCTGTTTATATAGATATTATATTTAAGAAAAATGTCCTCTGTTTAGCAAGCAGGTTTTCATCCTTATCTTGGCTGTGCAGTGATGGCTTTGACAATATTTCAACCACTTATGGCAGGTTTCAGACCATCTCATCATGCACCAAGGTACAGCTGACTCATTAAATTACAGCCACAGGAATTAAATGTGACTGCTTCTTTAAACATTCTTTTTACATTGGAAAGTTTTTACAGTTTGAAAGTAAAAGATGTTCTTTGATTTCTGACCCCTTCTCCCAATAGTGTAATCAATAAAAGGTGTTTCATTGTTTTATAGGAGGCAGCTGTTTAACTGGTTTCACTGGAGTACTGGTACAACAGCTAGAATATTAGCTGGTGAGTAGAAGTAACTAACTCCCATTTAACTGATTTAAAGAAGCTTTGCCCTTTGTCTGGGCTGTTGTTCATTTAAAACATCTGTGTACATCCAGTCCAGGCACGTCTGAAGGTCCTTTCTCTTGGCCATCTTTTTTGTGAGTTTTAAGGGGCCATTGGATACAACTTAGAGAAAAAGTGACTTTAAAACCAAAGGAATTAGTGACAAATCTGAAATTCTTCTGTAATGAGGACCTGTCCTTATCTTCATAATTTCTTTTTGTCTTGGAAGATGTGAGAATAGTGTTTTTACAGTAGCATAGTTCAATGTTACTGAATGGGAGACAGGAATTTCACTTACAGATCCAGAAGCTGTGTTTAATTCTAATAATAGAGGCAAGCTTCCACAGCAACCTTAAGCACTAATATTGTGGTGACTGGTGACTATCAAAAAAACCCAAAACAACCCCCTATTCCTCCCCTCCCCCCCAAAAACCCCTCAACAACCTTCAGCTGTGTGAACTCCTTTCTTTAACATTGTTCCTCAAGCAGTTTTAGGTAATTCATGGGAAATCTATTTAAAAAGCATTGAGAGAATTTTTAAAGGAGACTGGCACAAAATTCTTATTGGGTTTTTTATCTTGTTTTTACTGAATAGTTGTGACTATGTTCTTGGGAATGGATCTGCCAGCACTTGACCTGCCAGACCCACGGGACACCTATGCAATGATTGGCTTTGTAGCTTGGCATGTTGGTACTGATGTTCTTCTGGAAATACATAGCTACTGTCTCATTCGTAAAGGTACAAACCAGCCAACTCCTGCTGTCTCCTTGCTTGCTGAGAATGAAACCAGTGTGGATAGAATTTCAGGAGGTGTTCTTTGGCCTCTAACTTGGAAGCTGAAAGGGACTAACACTTTAGTAGTGTTGTATGTTCTGTAGACAAATGGGTATGGAAGACAACCAGTTTTTAAGAAAAATGTGTCCTAGAAGAGTGGGGTTTGTGCTATTTTAAATACTAGCTTCTTGTTTCTCATACCACAGTTCATAGGAGACTGAAATGTCTAAATATTTTCTGAGACTATTACTTTTTGCCATAATTTTGATCCCAGGTGGATGTATTAAGTCCAGATTAATTAATGCAGATTTAATCTTCATTTAAATGTTGAAAAATTGCTGTTATTGCAGGAGCAAGCTTGAATGCTTGCCATATTCATTGACTGGGGAAGGAATATGAAATCCTGACTCCAATATGTCTAGGGAAGAGACAGGCAGTAATTCATTAGAAACTGTTATCTTCACTGGCTGGTGTCACAGAGAGGAGGTGACTGCAAATGTGAATGACCTGGGTCGAAGGCTGAGATGAGACAGCTGCAGAACTGAAGAAGTTTGATTAATTAAGGGTCTGTTTAAGGTGGCATGTTGGGGGAGTGATTATAAAAGATGTGAATTTAAATTTAACTGCAGTAATTTAATGTTTGTTGCTTGGATTACCACAGTTCCCTAGAAGTAGGGAAATTAACCCGAAGTGTTTGGTCAATGAGTGTTCTCATGTTGGCTAATGAAAATATTTCTTATGAAATCCAGTTATCTTAAAATATAAAAAGAAAAGGTGTTATCTCAAAACTCAGTGTTTTGATTACCCAGTCTAGCAAAAGGCAAAATGTTTTTTTACTTCATTGTTCAGAATTTACGTGTTGTATGTCAGCACCAGTATAATTTTTCATTTGTGCTATGAGTGTGATAGTAACAGGCCCTGAAATGTCAAATGAAGCTCCCAAGTCCTTTTCAGATTTGATGCTGTGTAAGACTTAGTCACAGGATCAAGACTTCTGCAGTATAAAAATGAAACCCCCCTTCCTCTTAAGGGCAGACTTGACTTCTGTTTTTCTTCCCGTGAGCAGTTGAAGTGATAGAGGATGACAGAGTACAGATACTGCAGTCACTCACATCTGCAGAAGCAGAGGTGAGTCACAATTTAGTAACTAACTACTGTGAAATGGGATGATTCTTTGTTTAAACCAATAAAAATACTGACTGTTCAATGACTTTTCTTCCCCTTTTCTTGCAGGGTCGTCTGTTTAAACAGATTGTGTTAACCATCTATGTCTGTGGAAATATAGTATTCCTTGTTGCCTTCCTGATAGCAATCAACCAAGTATGAAATAAGTATTTGAGAATTTTGTGACAAAATACTGTGCAGTTGAAAAATCTGCAAGGAATACTTTTTATTACAACTTTTTTCTCAACATGGTCCTGAAGATGTAACTGAAAAAGAACAGCATGTGTATGTCATGCTGAGTGTTAGGGAGATCTGGAATTCAAATCTAGAGAGAAATCCTGCAGTCCTACAAAAGCTGTCTTCTATGGGACTTTTAATGGGAACCTTTGCCTGAGTAAGGAATGAAATCTCTATTTTTTAAACACACTAGTTAACTTAATTGAAGCTTATAGGTGAAAAGACTGAGAAGATGTGATGAAAATGTTATTTGGGTAGTCATTTCCCTAAGCCTTTTGTGAATATTCTTGGGGGAACTGGTAAGATATGACTGGTCTGGATTAATCTGTCCTCTTTGCGGTGTTCTAATATGTGATATGGCAGCTTCCTGCTCTTGATAGTTTTGTGCATAAAGAAACCCCAAACCAAACAAACCTCAAAACTTAGTGAAAGATTGTCACAAATGCAGGTTGATGAATGAACTAAATAGATAAAAGAAAAATGCAAAAAGCACTGTCTGCTCTAAGAGAACTTCAGTACTTAGTAAAACCACCATTTGCCTTACTCAAAATACTGCTCTCTTCTAAACCATAAAGAGAAAACATGTTTGCAATATAAATGCATTAAAACCTATAGTCATTTATCTAAAACTCAAACCAGGAAGAACCTAGCTCTGTTTATGGATTTCTGTTTTACTGTCTGTCTGTTGTTGCTTGAGGCTTCTGAATTACTTAACTGTGTGAATAAGATGGATTTATGCCAACTGATGCTTTAATGAAAGTGAAAATACTTTCTCTGGAATGTTGCAGTTGTATTTGTGCTATTGAGAAAAACATAAATTGGGAGCTAGGCTGACTTCAGGAAAAGCAGCTTCTGTTAATATTAAGTGGGAGTCCTTTGAGCTGGCATATCTAGAAGACAGAACTATAAGAACTCTATAACAACTCTATTCTGAAAGAATACTGGAGGGCAATTTTTTAGTCAACAAAAGGTTTCTCCAAATATATTAATTAGGTACAGAGGCTAAAAAGATTCTATATTGTTTCACTTTTTGGTTCATGGTTTGCCTAAGTATGGAAGGATACTCTTGAAATGGCATTTTGGAAATGAAGCCTTATTGTGCTTTGCAGTTGTGTTTTGTGGCTCTGAACAGCTTGCTCCCACATATCTTCATTTTTGTTACTGAAAAGTATTGATTTTCAGTTGTAGCAATTCAAGGTATGTTTTTCAGGTAGGCATACTAAGATAGCTGGGAATTAGCATGTTGGGAGGATTAGATAGAAGAGTGAGTATTGAGGCCTAACTTAGTATAGACTTTTACAGCAACATCTCTACAAGTGTGGGCAGCTCTAAAACACTTGTAGGTGTGGGTCAGGTGGTGGTTCTGTGCAGTTACCAAAGCTGTCCGGTTCTATCTCTTCCTCCACCTTCCCAAGTCCATAGTGCAGCCTGTTGCATGGGCAGGTAATACTCAGGAAGCTGCACGTTTGTTTGTAGTCAGTGATCTTTTTGGCTGCCCAGATATCTGATTTAGCCATAAGGGCATTTATGGAGCTGGGATTAATCCCTTTGTCAGCAGCAGCTGACTGTCAGTGAGTCCAAGTTGAATCATCTCCCTTAGGAAAGTCATGTGCAGCCTGGGAAAGGGGGACTACAAAGAAATGAGTCACAACCCAAGCTGAAGGACAAGGAGCATGGGGCCCAACTGAGTGGGTGTGAGGTTTTTTTAGAGAACTCTAATCTCAAAAAGCCTGGGAATCTCAGGCTTATCTACTGCTAAAATTTTGTGGGACTCTTTCATCTGCTGTGAATTTATAGAAGAAAAATCACTCAACCTAGGCATGACTGTCAGCTTTTTAAGTTAAGGTTAATGCCAGATTCTTTCTATAATGGCTGTACTGAGGGTTGTTTCATTTACATGTGACAATGAACATGGGTTTTAAAACATGAATGTAAATATCTCAATAAAAGTTCTTCTCCCTTTTAGTAATGTGAAAATGCTGTCAAAAGGAAACTAGAAGAATCTTGCCTAGGAGCAAAATGGATTGTCAGTTTTTTGTAGATGTTGTTTTATAAATTACAGCTATGTAAATCCTTCCTGGAGAAACTATTATTGAAATTGAATGTTAAAATAGTTTCACTTTTTAAAGCAGTTTCTTTTCCTCAAGAAGAAAAAAAGTTTCCTTGTTCCACACCTAATACAACTTTTAAATTGACAAAATTGTCAGTTGTTCTGGATAAATTCTTTCTTTCCACTGTTTGCAGTGTTGTCTAATTTCTTATGGGAACCCTTATGTACAATATTGTAACTTGATTGAAAGACTTGCTTATTTTTCATAATGGTCACACTGCCACTCTGCCCTTTTCCTGCATTACTAGTAAGAAGTAATATGTCATTGTATTCCAATATCTTCCAGAGTATTTTTTGTACTCCTTTGAAAAAAGTCTGCAGAAGGGTTTGATATTGGCAGGAAAATAGATGGCAGGTCAAAATTTGTGAATAGTCTTACAAGTAGTTTATTGTTTTGATTATTAGGTGCAGCTTCCAAATACTCATCATCTGCTCTTGGCTTAGCTACAAATCATGTTCTTTGCCTGTGCTTTGAACAAAAGTTGCTGCAAATGTAAGAGAATTCACAGCTACTTTGTGACATTTCAGGCTGCAGCACGAAGCAGGGAAGGTGTATCTAATTTCTCCTTCTTGCACTGAGTGCTACATTATTTTTTGTTTTGTCAAAAATCCCGAGATGAGGAGACGTCCGGTTCCGTGTAATAATGGCCGTGTGTTTCCTTTACCCAGGGAAGGCAGAGGAGAGCTTGCCTGCTTTGTGTTCCATCAGTGCCTAACACTACGTGGCGCCCTTGTTCAAATAACAGCACTTCTGCTTTGCTTGCTTGCTGTAACTTTTCCGTGAGAGGTTGACATGGAAAGGTTTTCCAAAACAGGAAGTGTTCCTAAATGAACTAATTGGAAAAATTTTCAAAAACTCAGTCTTTAAATTCAAACCATCTCATACAGGTAGACATTCTAGAATGGGTATTTGGTGGCTATCTATTATTAAGCTTTTGTTTGAGCAGATATGGATGGTTTTCTTGTGTGATGTGGGTATATTCTTGTCCAGACAACAGAAAATGAACAGCAGTTGCCAAGGAAAAACTGCAGTATTCTGCATTTCTATGCAAAAGTTAATACCTCTGTGGTTTTAGTGCAGGCTGAAGTAGGAAGAGTCCAAGTGAATGGAAGGGTGGTTAACAGGGGTCATCTCCTAGTAGGTCTGAGAAATTCTTTGCTCACATAAATCTGGTTCTGACTTCTTTAAGGGGTGTGTGTGAAGGAGGAAACTGTTGCACATACCTGAGTCAGTGGTACAGCAGAACTGGCACAGGACAAATTCTTCAGAACACACTTGGAGCCACCTGGTTTAGTTCCTACCTGGCCTGGTTCAACCACTGTCTAGCTTCTGCTGGTCTTCCTTGTGCTGTGCAAAAGTGACTTGACATAATGTAACCTACAAAGCTGCATCACTCTGAACCAGCTGTTCATGACCATCATCCCACACAAAGGATACTGCACATAAGAAGGACTGCAGCTTCAGCTTTGCTTCGGAGAGACTTTTGTCTCAGGGGGGCCTTAAAAATCACTTGGCCTTAATGATGAATTAGAGTTTTGCATGGAATCCCTACTGACATTTGAAAAGATAATTTGCCACCTTGTATTTCTGTTCTTGTTAATACAGGATGCAGGAAAGCTCTGGGGCTGTAGCAATCAGATGATAAACATTCCTACTTTCCAGAAGCACAAAGCTTTGTAGTCTTTCCTTTAAACTACTTTGACCAGTATTGTGATGATAGTTGCTCCCTTTTCCATATTATTTAAGTTTAATAGTACAGGTTGTTGGGGGAGCAGAGGATGAATGTCCATAGCTATCTGCTTCTCTTACAAAAATTGTTTGTGACTACTTCCTATCACTCATCTGCTCTCATTTTTTGGTATATCCTTAAGAGTTGAGGCTGAAGCCTTTGCTTTCACAACCAGCAAATGACAGAAGAAGCGTAACGAAAAAAAACACTATAAAAAAGCAAAAAACAAGAGGATAGACATAAAGGAAGTGTACTAGAATAAAATTTATTTGTTCTTATTTACTATTCCACTCTCCAGGTAACTATTTCTGACAAGTCTTAAAATTTGAGATTATTACCCACATCAGACTGGGAGCCACCAAATGTTTAGAGGCTACAAATCAGTCAATTACTACCATCGTTCCTCAGTATGAGGTAGTAACTTCAGTTTCCTGCTTTGAAAAGAATACCAGCAAAAAATTACAGTGTTTTTTGGTTTTTTTTACTGGTGCATAATTAGAGTCAACTATACCAGAATAACACAATATGAGCTTTATCTGTTTAGTGTTACAAATTGAGGCTAAGACCTAGTGAATTAAAGCTGTTGTACTGATTTGAGTATAATGGTGTAGTGTGCTATGAGGCACTTTTTCTCCCCAAGAACTATGTACTGGAAAATCTGACTTGGATGTGATTTCTCCAGGTGTGATTGAACCTGCTTTTAGGGCCCTTGCCTCCTCTACCATGTGGAAAGAATTAACCTGTTTTTTGGTGGAAGCCTTGAAGCTTGCTGGAGAGCTGTGCCCAGCAGTGGCTGCACCTGTAACAGATCTTTGTATTCAGCTGCAGAACAAGCTACTGGCCACTCAGCATTTCTGGTGGGAGGCTTGCCTGATTTTAGCTCCCCAGCCCACTGAAACCTAAACAGTATGGCTGTTGGAGTCTTTTTCTGTTGTTGGGGGTTTGTTTGGTTGTTTTTTTCTTGATGGACAGTGCTGCCTGTCTGGCAACCAGTTTCTTAGAAAAGCAAGGAGCTTTCTCAGCAGGCTGGGAGGTGAAACCATGCTTAGGAGGTCAGGCTGTTCATATTATGCACAGGATTGATCTGTGAGTTTGTGGGTGGGCAGCATGTTTGTGGGATGGTGAATAGAGCAGGCTGTGGGGTGGCTACACTGTCATATGTAACATAGAAGGGTGAATGGACTGTGGAGGTCTAGAAGGATGCTAAATATTTCAATATGCTGGCTTAATTATTTTTTGTTTGTTCTGCTATCACTTAAAAAGGAATGCTTTACATTTCATCCAAGGTAGTATAATCGGAAAGCATGTTTTATATTTACATGTCTTCCTGCTCCTCTCTCACATTTTGCTTTTTAATAACAAACGCTTTTACGAAAAGAATGATGGAACACCATTTTCAGTCAAAATCAGATAGATTGGCACACTTTAATGTGAAATAATGTCCCATGAAGTTCCACGAAGATAGGTGTTTATCTGCTCTGTGTATACAGCAACAGCATATTACTGATTGTCAGAACAGGTATGCACATGTCTTCATACTTGTATATACACTGCATTTATGGCCTTAGGTAACTTCCCACTACTTTTAACAAAATCCAGGATGTGATATGTGTGCATGTGGCAGTTGGTCAAATCTGAAAGTCTGTTAAAGTCCATTGCATTATGCAGAGGGCAAAATAACCCATGAAACAGAGTAGCAAAAAAAGCATTATGATCCAGAAAAAGTATGTGGAAGAAAGTCTTCTTAGCTTTATCTGCTTTGAGTGGTAATTTTTACTTCCATTTCATTACAGCTGTTAAAGGACCTTTTTCCCCAGCTTTGCCATTCTCATCCTCAGAGCTGCAAAAATAAACAAAGCCATTGCATTTTAAGTCTTTCTTTCTGATTCTGAAGCAAAATCTCCTTATTTAGAAAAATGAAGAACACACATACCTCCAGTGGTTAATCCAGCAGAATAAGCATTGTTTTAGTGTTATAGAAAGAAATCAGTAGAAGGTGTTAGTTCTGGTAATTTTGCAATAAAGTGAATATATTTAGAAATCACTCCATAACTGCTATTTAGAAATTAGCACAGCTACCTTCTATTTTGTCTCTGTTACCTTCACTAACACAGAGTTGGTTTTGCCCTTGACTGGATACTGACAGATTAAAAGGACACATGAATAATTAAACAAACTCTTTGTTTAAACTAAACTCCTCAGTGGGAGCTGTAATTATTTGGAAACCTTTTCCTTTTCTATGATGCTCGGAGAAAACTTTCCTTTCTTCCCAGTGTTGTGAGTCAGAGTGGGAGTTAGTCATGTTCCTGATTTCATCTGATGCAGTAACAACACCTGTATAAACATCAGTATGGCTGTTGTCTGTTACTGGGTGTAATGGGGGTAAGTTTGAAAGGGACAGCAAAAGGCCAATGATTTAATGTTAAGGTTATTTTAGGAACAGCAATATAATGCTGTTGTTTGATATGTAAAAGCCTCCCCCCAGCACATTGTTGAATAATCTCCATTACTCTGACCTGCTAGTTTGAAGAGTTACCAAAAATAGTGTGTCTCATTCCTGCACCCTGCATATGTCTCTGTGCTGAGACATGAGGGGTCAAAGCAGCTGTTTACTTGATTTACACATGTCAGCAAGTGTCCAGCTCAAGTTATGTTTTGAATGCTGAAGTTGATGCAAATCGTAGAAGCATCTGAGTGCAACTTTATATCATAGAGCCACTGATGTTAACCTTACCTCCTACAAAGACACTGTGTACTTTTTACAGGCTGAGGAATTCTGAAGGATTCAGGCTCTGGTCATGGTTTGAGAACAGTTAGTTTGATGCCTCACTTCTAGTTCATAGTCTGTTTTTGTCTTGTTCTATATATTACAGGAACAGATGGTGTGCATGAATCTTCATTAAAAAGGATTTTTGTATTTTACTTCTTCAACACAAATGGAGCTGTCTCCATTGTGTTTTTTGAAGGTTGCAAAGCTTCCAGTGGTAGGAAAAAAAAGCTCATCTAGACTAGCTAGCTGCCAAAACCCTTGGACCTTCGTGTCCCATAAGAGCCTGTTCCACACTGTCAGTATGTTTTGCTGCTTATTCAGCTTTAGTTTTGCATTCCCTTATTCATTTCACTATGTCTAGCTTTTGTTCCCTCCCAAGGACTTTTCATTTCCCTAATGAGTATTGCATCTTCAGAACATTTGCACTTGAATTAATTTGCCTGAAATTTGAAGAAAATAAGCCCTAATAATGCAAATACGGCTGTACCAATTATGGAGTTGTCATCTGTTTCTCTGTATCTCTGCCCTCTGATTTTCTGAGGGCACATACTTTGAGATATTGGTTAAGGGAGCTTGTGGGAGAAAGAAAATTGCTGCTATGTGGAAAGGTATGTCCCACATCTTTGTAAGATTGTAGGCATGAAAAGCTCCTAATTTAATCTCTTCTATCTCTATATAGATTTGCATATGGAGCAATGCCTCTGCCTCCTTGTCCTTGGCCATTGCTAACTGATTCAGTAATTTGTTCTGAAGGTTCATCTCTTTCCTAAAGAAAAATTGTTACATAAGGGGCCATCATGCTGGTCTGTCCTGTGCTTCTTTGTTTTCCATTGTCTTTCAGAGTCCCCAGTGCTTGTTTAATGTTTAAATGCTGCAAGTGCTTCTCAAAACTTTAGTTTCCACGAGGATTTGTTTTTTGTTTTACTGTTCATTGTTTTAGTTTAATTAATGATGAGCTACCAAAAATAATTTACTCCACTCTTTTCTCTAGTGGTGTTTAGGGTGAACTAGCTAGGGTGGGCATCAATGACTGCTTTGAAAACAATATATTTCTCTAAGAAACAGCTCTGTATAATTACATTGTTCTAGATTGAGAGGCTTTCCTGGTTTTGTTTCTCTTTTAGAAGTCTCAGTAGGATTATAGGGCTGCTTGGGAAAGACTGAGTCACTTCCTGGCTTTTTCTACTGATCAAAAATGTCCCAGGGAGTGGCAATAAATAAGTGGAGGGCTAAAGAAGAGTATGGCTTAGCTCCAAATTCTACTAGGTGTGGAGATACTCACTTGGAGGCAGTGCTGACTGGGGGAATTTTTGAGGCAGTTGCCAAACTGCTTTTAATTTAGCTGGGATCCATTTTTCCCAATTGGCCACTTTCTTATTGGTGCAATAGTTATAAGTGACCCTTTTCTGTTATCCTATACTTATGTGATGTGGGAATTAAGGGACCTTACCCAAAATATAATGGGCTGGAGCAGATTCTGGAGTGGTTTATTTTACCTGTAGCAACTACTTCTGCTTCCAGTTGCTGATATAAAAGCTCCTGGCAGCAGCTCTTGGTGCTGGAGAACACAGGGAAGTAGAGAGATGGCAGGATGGGTGTTTGAGGAAAGCAAAGGTAATGGAAAAGTGTAGTGGCCTTATTGATCAGAAAGGATGGGCAGCACTGCTGGAATATTTCTGGCTTTTGTGTGCACGATTCCATGATGTTGATACTCTTAAAGCTGAGAGCCTCGCTTGCTGAACAGTTCTCCCTAATCACTGCCTACTGATGCAAAAATACTTGAAAATTCTTATGTGATCCAAAGATTATCCTCTTTCCTGGCTTTACATGTAGCGTAAAGAATTCCTGGGCTGTCAATTCAGCGTTGGCCAGAGTCTAAACTTACATTTTTGCTGCAAATTCTCTGGAGGAGAGAATGTGGCATCAGGACCCCTGATCTTCTTGTAATTCAACCAGAGTGTTCTTTCCTTCAAGTGGAATGTGACTAGTCTGCAATCTGCTGCTCTGTAAGTATACTTAAATGGAGTCTAATTGTATGTGTTAAAGTGTAACATAATCATAAAGAAGAGTTTTCTGTGTTTCTGGAAGGTTCTGCTATTGCTTTCAAACTTTTATTATAAAACTTTATAGTAAGAAATAGATACCATATATATTTATAGAATATAAAAGTTATTCAAAAATAACTCCGTGAACTACTGAACTAACAGTGTGTAGTGATGAAAACTGTTTCATTATCTTTCAGAAGCTATAAAAATGTGTAATTCAGGTTAATGGGAAAATGTTAGAACTTGCATAAACACTATCAAGACAATGTTGGCAATGTTGATTCCTTAAAAATACAAAGTAAAGCTGATTATTAAGCAGCCTTTCTTATTTAAGGAGTAACTTGGATGGTCTAGGAAGTAGTTGGAATGCAGACAGGCAGAAAAAACATGCCAGTGAGGGAGGAGGAATTGTTAAGTAGCAATGCTGTTAGTTACCTGCAAGAAATGAAAACTAATTCTGCTAATTTTGGTAGCATTAATGGAACTTGAAAGAGAACCACTTTTAATCTTTCAAGGTTATAGGAGTGGCATTTCTGTAATAGTTTATTTTCCAAATTTTGATATGGTAACTAGTGCATTGCTGAAGACAAAATAATTCAACAGATCCAAAATTTAGATTGGTATTTGTTAACAAAGAAGAGCAAAAAAATTATTATTAATAGCATATTAGTCTGAAACAATCAAAAAAATATAGGAAGTGATACAGTTGCCAGCAGATAAGAGCAATATCAATTTGCTACATGAGTGAGCAGCAGTGACATGATTTTCCTTTTCTGTTACCTGTTAGTGAGGGATCTTCTGTACCATCTCCAGACATCTGGCTGTGAAGATGAGTGTGGTGTGTTGGTGAGCTTAAGCGTTCCTCTTGTTCTTGCAGGGAGATGGAATTTTTGTGGGGTACCTTGTTCAGGCTTGCACCCAGACTGCTCACAGGGTTTGTCTGTTGGGCTTCTGTGGTTTTCCTGTTTGGTGGCTGATAAACTTGACTGTAATGGCCTATGGGATGATAGGCTGGTTTCTCAGATTTGCTGTCGTCTTCATCATCATCATCAATGATAACGAGTTCTGCACGGATGACCCCATCGTATGGGGACAGCTTCTGGTTTGCTTCTGCGTCGTCATCGTCAATGCGCTGGTAACCCATGAACACCATTGTCACAGGCTCCGATTCATCCACGTAACAAGGTACAGCCTGCACAATGTTGTACCGAACATCTTCCTCATCCTGAGGTGCAGGGGATGCTGCATTGGCATGACAGGGATTTAAAAACCTTGTTTCACTATGTTTTTCCCTTGTATCCTGGTAAGGTTTTAATTCCTCATGTGCAGCATTTCTTTCTTCATTATGAATCATCCTGTTGTCAGGATTAGTGTGCACTTTCTTCTCTGTATGAGAAGTTACTGGAGAGGGAGACTTTGGTTGTATTACCTGTGGAAGATCAAGGCCATTCTCTTTATCTTGCTCCATAAAGGGCTCTGTTTTGGAGGAGAACGCTGTCTGATGATTGCTAAATCCATTCATCTCTCTTTTGTCAGTGCCTTCTGGTTTTGGTCCTGGGATTAATTTGTCTTTCTGAGGAGTAACCGGCCTGCAGAATTTGTTTGCAAAGACAGGTTCATGGTACTCTGTGGGAGACTGAGAATTTTTTTCAGTTGCCTGCCGTAGCAGGTCTTCCACTTCGACAGGAGCAAGTTCATCCATCCCATTTTGTGTTGTGGTCCCATTTGATGACACTGCATAGACTGACTTCCTGCCATCATCATAGACTTTAATTCCTGTCTCTTTGAACTCTTTTGAGGGAAGAGGTATTGTTGATAACACTGTGTTTTCTCCAGTCTTCATGTCTTTTTCAACCTTTATTTCCATGGCAAACAGTGCTGTTGAAAGAAACAAGTGCTTAATAAACAAGTGCTTGGTAATGCAGTAGCTGCAAGAAATGTAGGACTTCTGACAGTGATAGAGAACAACTGTCAGAATGAATTATTAAATATGTGAAATTATCACATCCACAACCCATATATTAGATTCCCATTTTGGGTGTCCCCTTTTATCCTGTAGAAAAAAGTATTTTCATTCTGTGAGGAAGAATCAGCTGTTGAGACAGTTTTCATTACATGATAGACTGAGAAATCCAGATTTAACCTTGGCCCCTGGCGTTATGCTGGGCAATAGCAGCTGAAGAGCTCCATGTGCTGTGATGCCAGAGAGTTTTGGGCACTCTGAAGGGTTAGGAGGCTTTGTAGTAGTTGGGAAATAGCCTAAATACTGCTGGCTACCCAGCAGCTGTAAGTGCAGGCAGAAAATGAGAAATGAATGATATGAAGGGAGTCTGTACTTAGGCAGAAGAATGAAGTGCTGGAAAGAAGTGTCAGTGATGAAAAGAGTTATTCTCAGTGGCACATACTTTACACCACTGTCTCACCTCTCAGTTTTAATGACCTAACTGGCAACACAGTTTAAATAAGAACAAATGTCTCGTATCTGTAATGTCTATTCTTTGCTTGAAGTGTATTAGATTCAATATATAGGAAGCTTTTGTACATATTGACACCTTCTGGAGTTACTAATAAGCAGTACCTTTTCTCTTTTCTTCATCATCCGTGTCAGCGTGTGCTGTGCTTCTCAGTGCAGAAGGTCTGAAATACTTGGGAAGGTCAGGGATGCTGGCATATATGTAGTCTGCTGCCTCTGAGTAAAGATCCATAGATCCACAAAGCATTAGTATGTTTTAACTTACTTCTACGAGAACCTTTTAAAAATATTCTTTTGGCTAAACGTACCTTTTTCAAATCCAGCTTTTTCAGTCTTCACAGACTAGGTGGGAAAGAGAACCATTAACAATGAATGTGATAGTTACTTTAAAGATGTTAACTAGACAGTGCTTTGGTTTCCCTGATAGTTTTAACCTTTTGTGTGCACAGCTTCATACAGAGAAGGGGCTAAAAGAGAAATATGCTCAGTTGGAGCATAGAAAGTGAGTGAAATTTCTGTGGTTTTTTGCCACTATGATTTCCAAGTCACACAGGGAAGGACAAAAATATGATGAAGTGTTAAACAGTGACCTAGCCTCCCACTGTGGCCCAACCTGGTTGGCGTCAAAGGTTTTTTTACAGGTCCTACTTTGGCTTTCCAGTTTTACTGATCTCCCTGTGTAGCTTCAGAGAATGTGTGAGTGTATGTAAGAACAGCTGGAGAACTGAAGTTTAGTTTCATTGCTGTATTTTTGAGATGGTTTAAGATGATTTAAAAATATTAAGATTACCTTTTGACAAAGACTAATGACTGATAACATTAAGATACATCATGATCTCTGTCAGGGACTTGGTGGAGAGCATGTTGCAGTTTAGCTGGGCATATCAGCTGAAGGAGCATGAACAGACCAGCCTCAGTACCTGGTCTGTACCTGGTGTGTTTGTCTCTGGCTGAGATGCAAAGCTGCTGGTGTCAGTGGCAGTGCTGTTTTTAGAGATGTGCTGTAGATGAGCAGATAGGAATTGCTCCCCCACCCCCATAAATAAGCAAATGGCGACATGAGCACTTAAACAATGTAACATCTTGAACCTTCTCAGTGATTGAATTGTTGTCACTTCAGGCAAAAGCTCATGACCACTCATGGGATCCAGCTAGTTCCCCTTTCCCTGGATATGATGATGACAATTGAGTAATAAATTCTATTTCTGGAATAATACAGCTCTAACCTTTATTATGTCTTCTGTTGTTTTCTCAATAGACTTCAGTTTCTTTAAAATTGCTTCTTCCCTAGCTGAGACTTCCATTTCTTGTCTTTCCAGAGCCTCAATTTCCTTCTCCAGTCTGCAATGACAGTTGCATTTGATTTAAAACCAGACAGAGAGCAACACTGTGGAGTTGATGCACTGGGAATATGGACGTTAGTAGGGATGGTTCTACTTAACTTGACAAACTTTTCTCTTGTATGAGATCAACTTATGGTTTCACACACATTGGGGAAAAGGTGTGAAATAGTATTTTCATTTAAAAAGAAAAAAACCCAACAACAAACCAACCCTTCCACATTTAAACATGAAATATTTTGCCAGTTAGGACTTTGCTGATGGGTTAACTATTTTATTTTAAAAACCTTTATTGTTATGTGAAAGCAATATTGAGGCTCAGAAGTAAAAATTTCTTTTGGGTTATTGACACTTGCTGTAGGTTTGTATGTTATAGCTCCTTTCCCTGCCCTTCTTCTGTGGTAAGTCTCTGTTGTATGGTTTCTTCCATATTAAAGCTGAGTACCATGATCAAAGTATCTTTTTTCCTGATCAGAGTTTTTATTTTCTTAGTGTATGACAAACACTTCTAGACAGAAAAGTCCAAGATAAAAAATTGAATCTCTGTGTCAGAGAGGGAGCTAAAGTAAAGCATCTTGGTCAGTTTTTTCTCTGAGTAAGGCAGTGACTTAAGCAGGTGTCCTCTTTCCTATTTATTCTTTCTAATCAAGACTACTCTTTTCTTCTTAAGTGCATATTTGTTGGGTTTTAAATGGAATTTTACTTACTAGCTGAGTAGTTGGGAAGTCAGTTCTCCATGAAGATCTAGAATCCAACTCCAGATTTAACTCTGAAGTGGGACTTGAACTGAATGTCTTATGCTGTGGGTTAATGCTGTATAACTTTAGTCTCATAGATCTTTTTAAAAGAACTTATTTTGACTTAAAAAAAAGAGAAATTCCAAAAGCTTCCATATTTGAGTGAAATATGCCTTCTATTTTTTTTTAATCCATGCTGGAAATCAATGACTGTAGACCTAAGGCAGCTGCAACTGATACCACCTTTTGCTGAGAGCAGTCAGAATAGTTACAACGGAGACCAAGTTACAGACAGGGTTATAGAAGTGTTGGTCTATAACCCAGAGGAAAAGAAGTGTTGAATTTTTTGTATTTTGACTTCTTTACTGTGTGCTAGGATTCACAGTATTACACAGAGTCACTCTGAATGATTAGTCTGCCATCCCTTTAAAGTAATCAGTCTAGAAAAGCTGGATGCAGGTCGACAGATTAGCATTATTGATTTCCTTCTGTGTGGCTGAGGAATCTGAATTACCATTATGGCTCTTGCCCTATTTAAACTCAGATATGTAGAGCTACACTAACAGGGTGCTACATGGACTTTTATCTGTTGGTGACAACATCTCTCTTTTGATATACAAAGGTATCACAGACCTCAGAACAGATACAGGAAAAAAACCCTTCAGGATGAAAGTAAAAGCTAAAAAAACATTTAAAAGCTGCTCACACTTTGGACCTGAGCTCTGCAAGATGGCCTTAGAACCCTGATCAAAGGTACTGATTACAGTCCTAAAATTTAAAAAAATTTACAAAGGGGATGAATATTTTTGGACAGCTATAAAAGAAAGTAATGACCATGTGGCATATTTTTGCACTTCTTATGGAACAGTCTTTGTTTAATATATTGATGTTTTGTTTTTATTGACATGTTTATTTTTAGATGAGAGTTGATCACAATAGTCTCAATCTGAAAATCATTAAAAACTCACAGAAGCATAATGAGATGAAAAATCATTCACTTATACTGTGAATTTATTTTAGTCTTGGCTCTAAACACTTCTAGACACACAGGTGTAAGAAGAGGAGGAAAAATCTTGGAGATATTTGAAAAAAGGGAGGTGGAGAAAAAGAGCAAACACAACCCAAATAAATAAAAGATTATAAACACCATGTATTTACCTGGGTGATCAAGAAACAAATTACAGTTTACATATGCTCTTTCACCCATACCAACACCCACTTTATGTGATAATTGAGACCTGATTCAATACTCAGTGGGTTTAGAGAGAAATTCTCATACCATGTAATGGGAATTCCATCTGGACTCTAAGTATCTCTTGTGCACTTATACTTGCAAAAACCAGATTTTATGGTTCAATTTCAGTGTGTGCTGTGAGTGTGCACTCTGGAATTAGTGGAAAGAAAACTTCTAAGAGATGTGATCTGTATAGTTCAAAGAAATTGAAGCCCTTATAGCATCATGTGGTTGCCAAGATCAAGTTAGGCCAAGATCTTTCTGGTATGTTTAAATGTTTACAAGCTTCTAAGTCAATCACATTTTTATGAAGTTATATCCCAGTTTGTCTTGAAAGGGTCTAGCAGCTATTCTAGCAATTATATGAAACTACCTTTTGTACAGTGCTGCATTTTTAAAGAGAGAAATGGAAGTATGACACAGCTACTGTATTAAATCTATCCTTTGAATATTTGTTGTCTTTTCAAGTAGCACTGATTATTTGAGAGGGAAAAATAAGTAGTATAGAGGTGTGGATGAGAGAAGAAACCTTAGAAATCAAGACACTAATTGAAAGGTTTCTCTACCAAAGTAGCAGCTGAATTCAGATCTATGGAGATTGCCTGGATGCTGCTGATGGCTGATCAGCTGATCGCTGATCTGCTGCAGTTGGCATCACTGCCACCCCAGGAAAAAAATAAAAGGCTTGAGAATGAAAAGCAGATAGGAAGATACCACCCTGAAGAATTCTAGACTGAGGGGAAAAGGCAGTTTAGCAAGCTCTCACAGGTTTTGAGGTGAGTCAAGTGCTTTAGCAGCTCTCTAGTCTAGCCTTGAGTCTGCTTTCATGCAGCACATTACAAGCAATTGAATAGACCTCAGTTGTTTTGCATTTTTAAATGTGTTGTTTAGCAACTAATTCCATCAAGAATGAGTGTTATTAGCTGAAGATTAAGTGAGAAAACAGGACTCTTAATTCTTCATTCCGCTTGTACCCTGACCCAGGATGTGCTCACTTGGTTCACTGAAGCTTCCAACATGTACAGAGGGTAAATGGGACAGATAGTGTAAATGCAATTTTTTTGTCTGTAACCAAAGCATTCAGCCATTTGTCTCCAAGGTGGCTCAGGCTGCTTGTTATTCACTGCTTTGTCATTGATACAAAGAATGGAACTTCTCCCTTTTATAAAAAAAATGCTCAAATCTGAACTGATTAGCAGACATACACCAGCTCAATTTGACACTCAGGTAAAGAATGCTTCAAAACAGAGATCCCATTTAGGAGGGTGATGGCAAGGCCCATGCCACTACTGTAAATAATCTGTCAACAATTGCAATTGTCCTCTCAGCAGAAAGAAATAAAAAGACTTGTCTAAGGGTAATCAAAGAGTCTTTAAAGTGATTAATATTTTTTTAACTGAAGAAAAAACACACACAGAATAACCAACAGAGTGAACTGGATATCTCCAAATCAAGTGAGTTTTAATAGTCAGATGCTTAGAAGAAAGATTTCTACTGAGCCTCTCAGTTTGTTATTTCTGCTGTATGATGTGTCTACATGATCAATTTAGCAATGTTTGATTTACAGGGCAAGTCAAAGGTCAGACAGGCTTTTGTTAGCTTTGGTGATAACTGTGGTGCAGCAAAGGCACTGTGCAAGAGCTGTATGATGCATATTTTATATTTATTAGTGGACTTTATTCCTGGGTTTCTGTATCACTGCTGGCTGGTTTGAAACTGGGTGTGTATAAACAAGATGTAATGTTATTTAGAAGGCAGTGTGGATGTTTTTTCTTGATGCCCTGCTAAACAGCTATTAGGGAGTGGTAGGAAATTTAATTTATAGCAAAAGCCCTGTGGATAAACCTTCCTAAGTTCTTAGCTCAGGCTTTGCTCATGGTCAACAGAACTTGGAATCTAATCTTTCCTCTCACTGCTTAGAGAAGGGCTGAACTTCCAGTGGTCTGATGGGGAAATGCTTGCTCAGCACCATTTCCTTGTTGCTCCTTAGCCCATTCTAGCCCTAGATGCTGTTCTTTTCTGGCACTAACAGTGTCTTATGGGCCCCTCTTGCATGCCTTCAAAATGACAGCCTCTGGGATGCTTTCAGGGCTTGCTGGCTGCATCCTACCACTGCAACAATGAACCCTACAGAGGTGTGTACGAAGATGTTCTGTAGAGAAAAGTGCTTTTGAGCAAGAAGTCAGCATAATTATAGCACAAACTAGCATGAGGCTGCTACCTGTCAGCCAAGAGAATTATTGTTGGTGTCAGAGATGGAGTGAGGAGGGAAGAGGATGGGAGTTCACCAGAGAAAGTTAACCTTGGTGACAGCTTTGCCAGAAGAGGGTGTGTAGGAGGGCAGTGGAAGCAAAGTAGAGAGGAAAATATTATTGAATTGAAATAGAGCAAGAAGTCTTGAAAAAGGATGAAAAAACTTTCCAGAATCTGAAGGAACAGGAACATTTCATCTTTTCTGTGGGTGCTAAGGGGTAGTACCAGTCAGTATGTCTGGACCCAGGGAAGGAGCTGACAGTATACACAGCTCTTTGGTATTTGAGAAGGGCTAACTGGAGCTAATAAGAACCTGGAACCATGTCCGTGACTCTTACATGGTAAGAGTCTTTCATGAGACTGTCTCTGCAGTTAAAGGCTGGCCCTGTGTGATAGGGAAGCGCTAGGTGATGAGATTTGTAGAAACATGTCTGCTGAAAGGTAGAAAAAGACCTTTGCTAGAGCAGGTTTCTCGGACTAAATTCAGTACAAAACACATAGAAAACTGGGAATAAGTGTTACTAATGGGGCTAGGGAGCCTGTACTGTTCTGAAGTGCTGTTATGGTGAAAGTTAGGTATTAGAGGCTGTGCCAAGACCTAGTGAAACTGGACATCTGTGAAAATTTATTGTTATTTTGAAGTTCTGATTCAACAATTGCTATCTTAGAGCAATCCCCATATATTGTGGCTTACGCCTACCAAATACAGCATGGAAAGGATATCTGGAATTAGAGAAACAAATAATCTGCAATATAGTTATTGTGCAGTTTGTTACAATTTATACTATGGAAAATTGCGTTCTGTATCCTCTAACTGACTAGAAAACGTGACAAGAATTGCTTTGCTCTGCATGTGTTTAGCACTTGTTGATACTTTCATTTTTTGCAAAATAAGGTAGGATGGGTAAGATGGGACCATTTTAACCCAGGCACAAGGGCAGGGGTACTTCCCTACCTGAAAATGTCTTGTTCCAGCTCATGAGTCCGTTGTTGGTCCTCCTGATTCTGCTTTTGCATTTCTTCTTCTTCCTTAGGAGTCATAGAACTAAAGCCATCCAAGAGCCATTTTTCTCGCAAGGCCTTTTTCTGATGGGAAAAAAATAGACAAGTGAATGCTAGAGTTAAGCTATTTAACCATTTGCTCTGTTTTTCTTGATGGCACAGATGTGATCTGCAGCATTGTGATCTATCCAGCACAAGGCAACCTGACCACAGTGAATGCCACTGGAAGAGAAAAACTAAATTTTTGTGTTTTGAGATTGACTTAAAAGCAAAGTTTTTAGGAACAATGCCCCATTTTATTAGTTCATCCAACAAAAATGTAGAGTATGTCAGCTGCTATCCAAAACAGATTAACATGGGTAAGTGGATCCAGTAGTTTGTGTATCTTCAATAAAGCAAATCAGTTGTACAACCATACATACAACAGACTCATGTGAAAGGCTCCAGTCAGAAGCTCAACTGTTTTATTTCAGTAGCCCTAATTTCTGGGATCCTGGCATTGCATGGCTTCTGGAAGGAGGTATAAAAGATGAGAAGTTTCTGTAAATAAGATTGTATGGGAGTAAGAGATCTCTAGGGAGTTAGTGATGCAATGGTACCCCTGGAAGTTAAAAGGATCTTGTGTACTTATGATAGTGAACTCACATTTCAGCTGGTGAAGATGAAGTGTCGGGTAAGAGGGGCAGAGGAAAGGTTGAGCATGGGCAGCTGGTGCCTGGTTAGTGTTTCAGCAGAACTGCTGTGTATTTAGAGCTGCTGTTGCAGGGGCAATCCAGAGCTTAGGTATTTACGTCCCGAACTGGTTAGTGCCTGTGGAGTTCTTTCTGTGCAGTGGTGGCTCACAAATGGGTATATTGTGTGTGCACAGGTAAGTGTATCTCTCTCAGCTGTGTTTTCAAATTCTGAAAAATACCATTGTATGCATTGATTGCTTCCTACAGCTGCTTTACACTAGGGAAGGTGGTACCTGAAAGTCATCAGAGCTCTCAAAAATACTCCTGCTAAAATAAAAAATGTTCTTGGAGATAAGTTCATATTTGCAGGCTGAAACTTGCAAGCCATGCCAACTTTCTTGCACTCTTTTTACTCCTTTCAGTCTAACTCAGGGGTATAAATGCAGTTGCTGCCTTGGGGAAGGAGTTGGGACTCTTTAGAAATACTCTTTCAACAGGCAAAAAAGGAGCACACATATAAAGTCTTTAATTAACCATGAATGTCCCAGTTATAATTTAGATTCCTTGAGCTGATGTCCATATTAAGTTTTTGGTTTTCTCCCCCCATACAGTCTTGTTAATTGCAGGGTGTGGATGCAGATTACATTGAATTTTGACTACTGCTGCTTGAGGCAGTGTGCCCAGCACTGCTGCATTAACCTCAGTGCTGCTTGCAGGGGCTGTTGGAATCCCTGCCTGCATCCTGTGTTGAGTCACTTCAACTGTTGCTTCCTGCATTTTCCTATTTATTGTGCACTTTCCATGAGGTTATTACTGAAGCCCAACTGGCAGAGGAATATATACGAGGGACCTTATTGCAGTCAAAAGTAATTTTCCACTTGACATATAATGTCATAGAAAGTGTGCCTAAAAGAGGCTTGCTGAGAAGTCTGGGCACCCTGTGGTGCTTTTAATTTTTTTACTTGTGGGATGTAAGAGCAATGTTTACAGTTGCCTTTGCCTGCAGGACAGCATTCTGTCTCTGTCAACACTGGATCCTAGGAAATCTTGGTAAACACAGGTTGCTCAAAACTGATGTTCTGAGCCCTGATTCTGTCTGTAGAATCACTTTGTAGCACTTCCTTGTTTTTTAGGCTCTAATGAAATAAATGCAGATTTTAATAGGATATTTTTACATTATCTGGTAGATGCAGGTAGCCTGGTGTTGGCACAAAGACCAGGTCTTATTGACCACTAAATACTGTGTTCTCAAGCTGGAGGGCACATAGTTATTAATTCCCTTTCTATCAAGCTGTTTAGATCTTAATGATAAGTAGGGCCTCAAGAAAAGTGAGGTTTTCATCTTGGCTGGAACAGTGTTAGTCTAGCACTTATGTCTCCAAAAATAAATTGATAATTCCTTGTAAGATTTAGAGTGGGGCTGGCACTGTAGATCTCAGAAACCAATACCATGTATTAAAATCAACAAAAGCTTCTGTCTGTATAGGGTTAGGCCCAAGAGAGCAAACTCCCTAAATGCAAGCATAACACAATAGTGTTATTTTTGCATGTTGCTAGAGCAGTTTGCTGCTACTCCCAACCAAATGCCATATGGTCTTTTTCATTTCATTAGCCATTTTGAAAGAATGACACATTGTGTAGTTTGGAAACAACCTTTGAATAAAAGATGGTTTCAGGTCTGCTCCATCCAGACAGCAGCACGAGCCAGTGCAGGAGCAGCTGCTTTGGGCCTGACAGGTTTTTCACTGGAAGGAGGCGGTGTGTGACAAGCACCTACAAGGTAGCACTAATGGAGTTCAGGCATGTCAGAAGCCTGAAAATTAATATACTGAACTGTGAAAGCTCTTAGAAAGTATGTGCAAATCAGTTTTGACTTCACTTTGCAAACAATTCTGTCTGGTCCTTTCCTTTGTTGCTTCAGTGAGAAGGGCTTCGGGTAGAAGGAAGGATTAGTTGTTGGTGCATCTAGAAATACTGGATAAAATTTCTTCTGCACCCACACTAGCAGCCCCCAATACCCCTTGCAGTTCTGTGAAGCCCTGTCCACACAGGTGTATTTGCTTGCCTCCATTTGAGAGAAGAGCACATGTAGGGAATTAATGTTCCTTCACATCTACAGATAACTGAGATCTGTCATGATGCCTCATGTATTTCTAGTAAGAAGTTTACTTGGGGGCAGCAAACAAAGTAATTGGGAAGCCAGAGCAGGGATTCCTATTTGCAAAAAGGAAGCTAAAACTTCCTTTTTTTGGCAACAAACAAAAAACATGTCAAAGAAAAGCTCCAATAGAAAAAGACCCAAACAACAACCACAAACCAAACCAACAACCTTCTGATAAACCTGTTGCTAAGGGTTATAAATAGGAAGGACAAAATGAGGAACAGGATAGTGCTACTCATCTAACAAGAACATCTCTGGCACTGAGATTTACTAACCTGCAATAGTTTCCTAAGGGACAGGTGTGAGTTGTGTTAATAGATCATGGAGCACTGGATTTCACCATGCACATAAGTGATGTGTGTATAAATGGGTTGAATCAGCCTGACTCACTAAAAAAAATGACCCTTAATAAAATTTACTTTAAATGTTTTAGAAGTCTAAATCTGTTTTAAAGCAATTCATGCACTGGATCATTTTGTTGTTTGACTCTTGTTGAAATACCTGAATTAGTCTGAAGTAGGAATGTTCATTAAGGGACAAAACTTCTGGGGTATAAAGCAAAAGCTGTTCATGTACTAATGTGTTTGATATTAGGTGCCTGTCTTATTCCTGAGCTGGAAAAAGTAGTCTACATTTTGTGTGCTCCAAAGAACTAATGATATGTATGTATTTATACAGCATATGTGTGTATGTAAGTATATATTTAAATGTATGCTTGAGTCTTCTTTTCCAAGTGAATAATTTCCTCAACAGATCCTTGCTTTGCTTTGTATATGCAAGAGGACTGATTTAATTTAAAAGCTTTTCTGTATGATTTCTCATACAACAGGCAGAGAAATCACATCCTCTGTTCTCTTCCAAAGTAAAACCATTTCAGTAGTATTTTTCCAGGAGTGTTTTAGCATCTCTAAAAATTCCATAAAATTTCTTCAGGATAAGAGCAAGTTTGGTTTTTGCTTTCTTAACTTTCAAAGCTCCATTGGACCTATTAATTTAAGCTATGAACATGTACTAAGTCTGTAAGGAAACTGCCCTAGGGCTCTGTCTGCACACAGCAGTGGTGAGGATTAGCTGGTTGTCTACAACAGATCAGTTTATCCCTCTGTAAAGAAGGGCAGAAGAGTCATCTGGATTTATAGACATGGAAACTTGAAATAAAACTTTCAGTACTCGATGTAGCCATGTACCATGATGGAGGAGTCACATGTTTGCTATTCAAAGGTTACAGGACTTGGAAGGGATATTCCCCTCCCTTTTAGACAAGATGTTCCACGAATGGCCAAGCCTGTCCTTGGAGTAACTATTTTCCAATAAAACCTGGACACAGCTCTGTGTTGGCTTGCCTGGCCCGGTGCACTGATCTATCGTGGCTTTTCATTTTTTTGGCTTGACACAAAAGAAAAGGGTGGAGGAAGCTCAGGATCTGGTGGCTGTTTTGAAGAGGAGTCTGTTTTAAATAAGCTTCTCTCACATTTGCTGGAGGAGACACGCCACGCTCCTGGTGTTAGATTCAATATATCTCTCTTGAGACTGTTTATCTGCTCACATAATGAAAAGAGTATGTAAAATATCAAGTCTTGCATATTTCTAGAAGCATAGATTTTGTCTCATATCTCTAAATGACATGGACTGCCAAACTGCTATGAACATTTTAAGAATAGTGGTGTTGGGTAGAAATCAGTGTAATTTCAGTCCTCTACAGAGATGGATCTTTAGGTTTCTTATACCTTTGGACTTTGTAATCCTGAGTTTACCAGGCCATATTTGAGAACAATATTTGTAGCATTTATACCTTTTTTTTTAATATACAAAGAAATGGCATTATTTTACTAAAGAATAATTAAACAAGCTGACAAAAGCCTACAGCCAAATAAATATGGTGTTTTTATTCTAGGAAAAAATGCAGTTAGATCTCATTATTGTGCTGCACCCTGTACCAAGTGGGGTTGCTGTTGTGGGATTAGGGAGTGAACACACCCAGTCTGAAATGTGAGGCTTAATTTTCATCTGTGAGTTTTTCCTGGTTATGGTCTCATTTTATGCCATGTAAGTGATCAAGTAACATTAGCTCCCCAGTGTAATTTTTTTCAAAGAGTGATGCTTATTAAAGTCAAATGGAGTCCTGGCAGGACTCCACAAAGCTGTGAAAATTTGACAGTAAAAGCACGACTTAAATGCATGAAGATTTGCATTCCAAAATCCCCAACCTTTATTCATGCTGTATGACTTGAGGCTATCTTTAGTTACATAAATCTAACACTTTACTTACCTTCAAATGTTGGTGTTTCATTTTTTCCTCTTCTACTTTTAGACGTTTCTGTGTAATTTCTTCTTGCAGTTTTCTTTTGTCCTACAAATTAAGAACAATAAAACTTTGTTTAGAGAAATTACTTGTTAATAAAATTATTATGTGAGTGTTCATTAGGGTGAAATCAATCCATGCAAATAAAGCTTTATTATAAAGCTTATGTGGTGCTTAGGCAGTGCGTAATTCTTTGCAGCAATAGCTTGATCCTACATAGGTATGGTTTCCACTGCTCTTTCTCCAAAGTACACTTAAATGTGTTAATGACCACAGAGAAGGGATGATGTAAAATAAAAATTATTTACTCTTGGGAAGGGTAGGGGGAAAAAACAGGAAGAAAGTACAGTTGAACAAAATTGTACATGCAGAGTGAGACTAAAAATGCGTCCTGACCAAAATTCCTGAGGCAGCCCACGCATCATTTAGGAGAGGAAAGAGTCTGCATGGTCTGCACTGAGCAGCTGTGATACATCACTAGATGAAATGCTCTGTCAGTGAATCCAGCACTGAGTTTATGTATCCTGTGGCTAATAGCTGAAATAAACAGGAATAAACAAAGACTTAGAAATTTGTTTTGTTAGTCAAATAATGGTAAAGATGAGAAAAGAGGAATGTAATATACTTCATATATGTTGCTTTCTCAATTTAAAAAGAAAATTTTTGCTTGTGCTCAGACTGTTTTTGTGGCTGCTGATATTTAGAAGGATAAACCTCATGTTGTACTGGTCTATCCTAGTGCCACTTTAATCCTTTTTATTACAGGTTAGAGAAGAAAGGAATGGGTGAACAATGTCTGAACACTGGCAATGCTTGAGCCTCTCCTGTTTTTGGATAGCGCTGTCACATGGAGTAACCTTGTGGCTCCTCTGTGTGAGGCCAAACACTGATTTAGTACCTTGTGTCCTCAGCAGCCAGGGGGAAGGAAATCATGCCAAAGGAAAGTAACTTTAACAAGGTGTATTATTAGACTATTGTCTTGGTCATCCTTAATGCTATAAAATTCTGTTGTCGGGCATGGCACCTTGCCATATGCCAATCAAGAAACATTTGTGCTTGTTTCTTGATACATTTTGGGGAAGTAAATGGAATCTTCTGTTCTGTGCAGAAATGTTTGTAGACTGGAGGCTAATCCTTCTTTCCTTTCAACTAGAACAGCCTGGCTCTGTTAAAAAGGTGGTAGCTTTTTAATACAGAGTCTGTTTTCAGACAAGTATGGTTTAGGAAGGGGTTAACTTCTTCACAAACAGAGGAAGAGCCTCGCCCTTTCAGCCCACCTGTGGAACCAGCTGTGTGTAAGGACTGGAGAAAACCAGTAAGGAAGTGCTGGGTGTAAGGCTGGGAGTTGTTCTCCTCCATTGGATCTGGGATTTGGAAACAGGAAGAGCCATGGTGTGCTTGGCTGAACCACTTCACTGTTACTGGAAATGAGAAATTAGCAGTGGGGCCACAGGCTCTGAGGATGCTTTTCTGAAGGATAGGATAGGAAGTGGAAGAAGCCACCAAGCTTTATGGAGACCAAGGGCAGGATACAGGCTGGCCGGGCACTACTGATACTGTGCTGGGATTTCACAGGTGAACATCAACACTAATCTCCTGCAGTCTGCAAACTATAGCAGTTATTTATAGACCCTTTAAAATTTTTCCTTGGTGGTGTTAGTCTGTCTTTTTAATACTCCAAAGAGAACAGGTGGGGCTCTTTCCTCAAAATACATGTTATTTTTATCTCTGCAGTGGTTTTGTGTTTTGCCAATGCTCTTAAATGCAATTAATCAAGTTACAGATTTAGGATTACTACAATATGTAATTTTTCTGCAATGACCCTTGTGTGAGCCTTTATCCAAAAGCTGCTATGCTGAATTTTTCTTAGCCAGACCTGATTTTAAAGACAGAGTATCTTGTGTCTGCTCTTCACACTTTTCCTTACTTAGGAAATATTCCTGACCTCATGGTATAAATGGCCTTTAAATAATCCATCATTAGATGAGCAGTGTGACAAGAGCTTGTGTTTACAGATTATTGCAATTCTTAAGGAAAACTCTTTTTGTCTTTACTAAAGTTCTGGATAAGATTCTTAGCCAGAGAATGAACTCTTACTTGCTTTATACTATTAAAAATATTTTTAGTCTATTTGAGTATTCTTTTTGTACCAGTGGGGATGCAATAAGAATTGGGGCAGTCTGAAATGAGTATTTGTACATAAACTACTTTGCAGAAAGTTTAAAATACACTAATTTTTGCCTTTATACTCAGGTTTCTAACTGTTAATAAGGAACCTATTCAGTAAAGAAACTTTTGCCTTTTTTTTTTTCCAGAGGTACGTATTTCTTTTATGTCCAATGTTTTTTGTCTGGAAGTTGTCTTCTTGTATCCTCTGGTATTATAGAATGCTTTAATTTCACTGGTAGGTATTAAATATCTGTTATACAGTTATCCAGATTAAATCAGCTGAAATAGATTATCTTTTATATGTCTAGTCTATATATCTATATAGTTTAGTCTAATTCCAGAAGCTGAGAAATACGAGGAATCTTTTTGAATCTTATGAGCCAAAATAACTTTAAAAACCTGTTATAACACTTTCTACCATGCATTCTGCTATGCTTTGTCTGCACACCATGTCTTGCTTTATGAAGCTTTGACTGTACATCTAATGGAATAAATGTTTATTCCTGGGTCGCTAAGGGAGCCATGATTCTATTAAACCTCATGCTCTGCCCCAGCAGATGTTCATGTTCCTGGCAGAAGTCCTTGAAGTCCAGAAGTCCTCTCTTACTATGCTCTTATTAATGTGAGCAGGATTTGCTTTTCATGACAGAGCATCTTCAGCCATTCCTTTTTGTTGTGCTTCAATGCAAGGTAAGACTTGGTGATAATTTTCACTCCTCCTGACACGTGTGGGACTCTTTCCTGACTTTTGTGCACAGAAATTAATTGTGTTCTAGACTGGATCTGTCTGAAAGAAAGGCAATGGCATCCACAGAGCAGTGTCTTGTGAAATATCTAGTTTGCCAAGTCCATTAGTTTGTGTCACTGCTCTACAGTGGAGCCAAAGATGGTGGTCTTGGTCCCCTGGCAAATGCCATATACTGTCAAATTCATGGAGCAGCTAATGTTTTAACTAATGTATTTTTATTTTCTTGTCATTTTCCAGACATTAAAATCCATTAAGCATCAAAGGTATTAAAGCTTTCATATCTTAAGGTATGAAAGTCTTTCTAACAAAATGAAGGCATTTTATTGTTTGCTTTTATATTCTAGATACAGCAGCAGCAGGTGGTAGCTACATAACAAAGGAAAAAGTTTCCTTTCAGGGCCGTGGGAGCATCAAAACATTTAATAACAGCAACATCATGAACAAAACAATCATGTTTTCCTTTTTGTTTGCTATAGGGAGAAAAGATTTGCAAAAGGCTTTTAGAACTCCTACTGGTTGGGTTGCTGCCAAGGAGACAGGTATTTAACAACAGAAACCAGTAAGTTTCAGTGCAGGTGGAGTTGTTGACTGCTGGAGTGTCCCTTGCTATCCTGTACAGCAAACATCTGGAATGTAGCGCTTGAAATTCCCAGGTACTTTACTTGGGCCAAACCCCCTCAGAGCCACAGAGGAGCTTGCTATTGTAACTGCAGGGTGTTGTTTCCCTGGACATCTCTTTCTGCAGGTTCTTAGGGCTGATAACTTCACCTTACTCAAGCTACTTTGTTTCTGCAGTCAGAACACTCCACGTGTTTCAACTGAATGCTCTGGATTGATGAAAGCAGAGAGCACATTGCTCCTTTACACATCAAGTGTAATAAATGAAGTCGTAGGCAGAACCCAAAAATTATTTCCTATTTCTTCTAATGCAAGACACTGGAAGCTGCCCCAGTTTCTTTAAAGAAAACTGTTTCAGTATTATTTGGAAGTAAAGCTGCAGCTGGAGGATGCCAGCCTCAGTATGTTCACAGGAGTCCTCATCAGCCAAGAGTGCTGCCCCATTCCTGCCCCTGCATCCCAGGGAACACAAAACATTGTGAGGCCTGGACTTCTCTGGAGAGCCAGAGCTGTTGTTATCTTTTGAGCCCATGCACTAGAGACAAAGTCCAGGTTATGACCCTGGTTCAGGCAACATTGCAGTTAAACAAACAAATGTACTCTAAACCCTCTAAAACATTTTAAATTACCTTATTGTGGGCTTGTGTCAGGTCTCCAGTAAATACAGTAAATGGTCCTGTTGGCTCTTATCAAATACCATAATTAAAACTCATCTGAATTAAAATCCAACCTGTTAGATTCCCATAGATTTCCAGTTATGCCTTCTTACACTTATTTTTATTCCAATATGGTATTCTTTAATTCTGCCCACCATTTATTCTGCTAGTTGTGTTTCACAACTAATCTGTCATGTTAGGAGTGTGACAAATACCTTTGTTTCTATTATTTATTATTAACTAAGAAGGTGAATGATCCTTCCGGAGGTTTCTTTTCATCTCAGAGGGACAAACGTTGTTTCAGTTTGTCTTTTGTAACTGAATAAGTTCAGTTGGAGATCAAATCAGAGGAGGATTTGGCTTCAGCCAATTTTTATAACATCAGGTTGTATTACTTTAAAAATAGTTTAGTTGCTCCTTTTGCGCACTAGAAATCATCACTCAGATTTCCTTTTAGAAGAGAAACTGAAAATGTTTTCCAATGTCTCTAGCATAGACTTCACTGAGTCTGTCCTCTGAAAACTGACAGGAGGAATTTGCTTAATCCAAGCTTGTCCTTTTTTACTTTTCAGACAGCAATACTTATGAGAGATCATTAATAATTCAGAACTTGTATTTAATTCCACGGTACAAATGAAAAATCTCTAATTCACATTGTGAAATGTAAAAATTGATTTGTTCTGGAATTCTCTAGCTGCCTTCTGACCTTCAGGCAAACATTCTGTAATGTGTGTTTTACGCTGCCCAGTAGTGATTTGCACACATACTTTCACTGCTTTGAATTTAATTTTAAGGTGCCATACAACCAATACAACCCAGAATAAAGTCAGTACTGTCAACTTAGATGTCTTAAAGCAATATCCTATAAACTAAAATTATTAAGTAACAATTTCAAGCAGACAAAGTCTTTTCCTTTTCTGTCCTGAGCTAAATCATTATTCAGCAAACACACAGCAGCTCATTGCTAATATTACTTCTAAGCCTTTTTTTTTTTAAATAGTGAATTATAACCATGAGCACTTACTGTTATGGCCTGGAATCTTTCTTTCAGCAATTCGGCTTCCTCCATTCTACAAATCAAAAACAGACAAGTTGTGAAGGCAAACAGAATGAGACCATAAGCAAAAAACCTCCTGGTGGGGCTACAAAAAAAAAAAAA
>NW_005054336.1:4966954-4968999 GCF_000277835.1 Geospiza fortis | reverse complement strand
GGGAAAAAAAAAAAAAAAAAAAAAAAAAAAAAAAAAAAAAAAAAAAAAAGCTGAGGTGATTTGATCCAATTCCAGAGCAGAAAGAGGCAGAATTTTTGACTCGTCAGAAGAGTCCCTGAACAGATGAGCAGATCAGTCCAGACAGACACATGTAATGAGGGTGTGGAGAAGAGGCAGACAGGGAGAGTGCTGGCATGAGTTGACTGACAAGTTGGAACAGTGGAGCACAAGCTCTCTTCCTTCAGGAGCTGCCAACTCTTTGTTTTAATGTGCTCGGTTAGCGTGCCACTGCTTCTTTAACTGTTAAATGCCCAAAACAGACTCTTACAGGACCACAGCTGAAGTTAACTTTTATTGTGTTCCTATTTATCTTTCTTTCTTTTTCTATGCTACTGGTGATAAACATATATTTTACACTTATTAATTTATTTAAACTAAAAAAGTTTATTGTTTAAATTATTTATCTTATTTCCCCGGTATGTTTTAACCTATTTTAATATTTGCATTCTAGATGGCACGGAGTTTTTTTGAGACAGCTGTTTCAATTTAGTTTTGTAGATGAAATTTTTAGAAAAGCTGTATTCATAGCTGGAAGAGTTTTAGCACTGCTAACCTGAAGTAAGATAAACTTTAAGCAGTCAGGTCTTTCATTAAATGCAAGTGTTAATCTGTGCAATTACTGGTCAGCTATCTGGGACTCAGGGGAAGCTTTGTCTAAGTAAGGATTTCAGGATCATCACTGCAGTGTTACCAAGATGAATCTAAAATGCTGGTGGCTCTCAGGCTGGATTTTTATTCAGTTGACTTTCTGTAGATTTCTGCTGAAAACAGCATTCTGTGCCTTAAGGGATGGTGCACATTTTGACCTTTCCATTTACCTGAGTGAGAGTCAGCTGTCCAAAATCAATCTAGGAAACTTGCAGAACAAGTGGAACTGCCTTAGTAAAATCCAGTTGTGGAAAGAATTCTAAGCAAATCAAACAGCATAAAGGTGTAATGTGAATCTGGAATCCCTTTGTTACCTTCAGTATCATGTAACTTAAGTCTTTGTAAGGACACCAGCAGAAGAGTCAGTCAGCATGTTTGGGTTTTTCCTGCTAATTCACTGACATGAACCAACTCAGCAGGATTTGGTGACAGGGTTCATTTTACATGTTGGTACAGTGACCTGAAGCTGAATGGCAAATCCAGCTCATTATTAGCAAATTATAAGATGCTACAGTATTGAACATTTGATGGTGAAATTGCAGCCTTATAATTCAGTAGAAACCAATATTTAATTTCAATTTCCTCCTTTCTAGTATGTCATCACTCCTCTGTATACATGAGTAGATTTCCCCCCTCTGCAAGGGGATTAAGGATTCATTAATGTTTTCTTTATACTCTGATCCACCCTGAGGTTTTGTTCAAACTTGCAAAAACCCCATTTTTAATCTCCAGTGAAGAGTTAATTTCTATTTTTAAAATATTAATATATGCTCTGTTTGTTCAGCATCTGAAATTTTAAAAATTACAATATTAAACCAAATGCAAAGTTCAAAGGCAAGTATATTGAGGTGTATCAAGAGACAGATTACATGGGAGTTGAAATAAGTTTGGTTTATGGATAAGAAAATACATTCAACCACCTCGTGAAAATAAATATATTGTTGCTGTAGAAGCCAATAGAGACAGTCTTTCTGTTTAAACTTTCATAAGTTAGTATAGCCTGCCTTACCAAACATTGAAAAAACCTAAGCAAACTTTTTTTCCCTTTGTCCTCTGTAAAGTTCATCTTAAATTTTAAGTGTGTAGGTGAACTTCAGAATGCTTAAAAAACATTTAAAGCAGTAATGGATGACATCAGAAGTAAGGATGTCTGTTTTGGACCAGAATCTGTACTGTGAAATAAATGGGATCTACACTCAGTGGGTGGAGGAATTAGATCTGTATTTCAAGATCAAATTAAAATCAATAGGCTTGTATTGCTTAGAATTTTTATGGTCTAAAATATTGTCCTAAATTTATGCTTGAAAATTATTTATTTATAAAAATCCTACTTGTGG
>NW_005054336.1:4965901-4966898 GCF_000277835.1 Geospiza fortis | reverse complement strand
CAGTAAACTGAGGTAATCTGAAGGTTTCTAGAATGTTGCTTCTGTTTTTAGGTGACCATTATTAAGAAAATATGTAAAACCCATTTAAAATATTTTAAATTGTTTGAATCATATATATACCCTTGTTAGGCAGGATTTGTTGTTCAGTCAATAGGTTGTTTTCCAGTTGTCTTAATCCTATTCTAAATGGATTTATGTGCAAGAGAAGAAATGGACCAGCTGTCATTTTGTCTGCCCGGTAAGCCTGCCTTACCAGTAGGAGTATCCATGGAGTAAAGGTTAGAGCAGTGAATCTGAACAGCTGTGTTTTCAGCCCACAGGATTCTTGGAACAAGGTTTCTCAGAACCTGCCTGCCAGGAACATATTCAGAGGAAACTATCTACCTATTCTGCAACTTTAAGAAAAAGTTTCTTTTTCTTTTGGTAGAATAGATTCTTTAAGTGATGCAGAAAATGTTTGTGTATCATATAATGAGTCATACAGGTTGGATTTTTTTTGCTTCACTTATTTCTTTGTTTGTTTTCCTTTTGCACTGTGTACCTCATTTAGGAATAATAATGCAAATTTGCAGCACAAGGTGAGAGAGTTCTATTATGAAGTTTTACGGAAAAGGGGGTGCTAATTTAGAAGAATGCAATATCATGAACCAAAATCTAGAAGGACCATAGAAGCACTTTCACAGCTAAAAATGCAAGTTCTGTTGTTCATTTCTGGAGCAATGTCTGAGTCCTGGAATGGTCTTGATAACTGTACTGGCTTTCCCTGGCCATACTCTACATACGATATCAGCCTCAGTTCTACTCTTGCTGATTGTACTGGGATTTCTTTTGAAACACATAACTAGCCTAAGGTACAGTGAGATATAGATTATTGTGGTAGCAAACATTTGCCTCTGAGAAGAAACATTGCATTAAAGGTAAGGAAAAATAAGCTTTCAGTTTTTCAAAAAGTGAGTGGGATTTGATTAGTTGATTAGTGAAGTGAATGGACTTGATT
>NW_005054336.1:4965701-4965856 GCF_000277835.1 Geospiza fortis | reverse complement strand
TGGTCATTAATTCACATTTTTTCATCTTAACTAGTTTGATAATTTTGCTTTGTGATGAGCTACCTTTGGTAAATGTGTTTGAAACACAAGAATGGTGTTTTGGACTCAGTACCAAAAGGAATTCTATAGTCTTACACTGAGCAAATGAATTGCCC
>NW_005054336.1:4917835-4965655 GCF_000277835.1 Geospiza fortis | reverse complement strand
AGATAAATTTCGTTGAAGGTCTCTCAATAGAAATGTTTACTGCAGCCATCCTGTCAATTGGCCCAAAAGTCTGTTCTCGGGGGTGCCTCAACTGATTGAGAGACAGACCCTTCTCCACCTAGAACCCCAGTTTTGCATTTTACAGGTGGAAAATAAACCAACAAGAAATAGAAATTTGAAAATCTAAATAAGGCTCACATCCTTCCATCAAATTATACATTTGAAATTATTAAAAAATGTATAAATTTTAGGATCTTAGAGAAAGTTTATAGCAAAACATGTGCCAGCTCTCAGAGGGATTAAATTTTGCTTTGAAGGCCAATTTTGGAGAAGTAATGCCCTACTAGGCACGTCTTTGAACATAATGAATTTCTTGGGTCCTCTCACTGAAACAAAACAATATCCAAATAGCTCAGATTTATACAGTTTTATGAAGCTAAATTCTACCTCATTTACTTGTTTGAGTAGATACACACCCTAAATCTCTGGGAGGAAAAGCCTTGGACTATTATGTTTCAGTTGGTACAACTCCCTTCCTGTTACTATTCATAACTATAAATATATTCCTTCTTTAAACTCAAACCCCAGCTATTTGTCATTATCATCAGATTTCTTTAACACATTGATTTTTTAATTTTTTTGTACATCTGCGGCTCAGGCATCTTTCAATGCTATGGAGGGGTTTTAGAACACGGCACAGGCCTAGGTGTCCCTTCTGTCCCTTCTGTGGTAGGGGTCTATCTTATGTTGATAAGACACAGTTAAACCCAGCTAAAAGTCCTATTGTGCTAAATATGGACCATCCTGCTCCTATTTTCTAAAATTACACAGTGAACTTTATTGAAGTATACTGATTATTTTTTAATCAGTTAACAATGTTTTGTGTGCCATTTTTCATATTCCCAGACTTGTCTGATCTTAGTCTTGTGTATTTTATGAACCTCTGGATGTGGGAAACTTTCCAACGCACCTTTAGCGCTCTGTTGTGTCTCATCTAAAAATCTCACTTCAGTGAATAGTTTAAGTGTAATTACTGAGGTGATATCAAATGTGAGACTTAATAGAATGTGTTCAGGTGCCCGGGTAAGTGATAGGTCTGTGTTTGTTTTGTGGTCATTTGGGGAGTGTTTTCAGGTTTTTTTTGTTTGTTTTGTTTTATAAGTGTAAACTGAAACAAACCCACAGAATCTGAAATACTCAGGATGGGTGCCTTACACATTTTGTGGAACACATTGCTCACAACCTAGCATTTTCCAACTGCTGCAGATATGCACTTCTAAGAATAGGGCAGAGTTTTAAATCCTACCCAGCCAACTGTGCGGGGAATTTTTAGCAGGGCTCTAAGAACCATCTTTAGTTATTGCATAGTTTGGTTATGTTTTATTAAGTGAAAACAAACCACCCCATAACCAGGGCCAAATCCTGCAAAAAAGTACCAAAACAGGTACTGAAATACTAAGGAATAATAAGGAAACTACATCTCATATGCTTCTGATTCTTATTTTATGAGGAGAGCACAATGAGGACAGTTGTGATGTTTGGATGTAAGAGACCTCAGTAGGATGGCAGAGCAAAATTAGGGCCTTGCAGACGGATTTTTGTGAACACTTAGTGCCAGGTGTACCCGTGCCACAGTACCGGGTGCTGCTGGTGAAAGCCTTAAAATTACAGACAATTTGGTCTAGAAGATGAGCTGAAGTAGGAATTCCTGATGGGAAAAGCTCTTTCTGCAGCTGGAGCTGGGGAGGGTGGGGTGTAGAAGAGGCAGGGACAAGACTGGAGGTGGTGAAGGCATTGAGCAGCCGTGTGGGTGACGTCCCTTCTCCCGAGGCATGGGCAGAGCTCTCACGCTGCTCCTTTGAGAAGCTGCCTGACAAGTCTGTGCCTGTAGCACTGGAGCTCAGACTTCTGCAAGATGGGATGAACCTTATCTGATAGCTCCCAGCAGAGCAAAGAGTTACTGCTTTCTCCTCCCACACTTCCAGCCACATTTTCCTGTCACTTCCCTTCATCTGATTCATCTGTGAAGCAATTATATTTGCTAATCTGTCAGGAAAGTAATTAAAAAGAAAACTTGAAAACAAACCTAAATCCCCAAATCCATGAATATCCACAATGTCAGTGAGCTGAATAGGCTCAATAGGAGATGACAGGAACAGTAGTACAGTAGTATTAGGGAGTAAAAAGAACTCTAATTCTGATCAGGAGACAAGAAGCAAGAGAAGAAAGATGTAGGAAATGTGACTTCTGGCAGCAGAGAGATGAACTCAGCCACCTTGCAGGCCTCAGGCTTACCTCACTGAGTGGTCCAGGGACCATGAGAGACCTCATGGTGACATGTATGATAAGCATGTATGCTTAGCTATTTATCTGAAGCTTGAAACTGCTGTGAAAACACGATGACTTCAGACTCTGGCAATCCTTCCTGTGCTTCCAGATATTAAGTATCCTCCGCTGTGGGTGGGCAAAAAATATCCCACATACAATTTGTTTTGCGTAAGCCTTTCCAAGTATTAATGGAAAAAAAAACCATGATAAGATTATGCAAAACTTTGTTAGCAGAGGTGATAAGATTGTTTATGTCAGATGATGAGTGTTGGAAATCCAGGCCTACTTTCTTCAGTGAAGGCCTGTTGTTTTTTGCTGAGGAGTTTGTGATTTGGGAGCAGCAACTGAGGAAAAACTCAGCTTGTCAGTCACTCAGACTGTTAATGTCAGCTGTCCCCTGCTCATTCCCAGTGCCAGGGAGGTCACCTCAATAACACGGGGCTCTGGCAGCTGCTGCCGGCTGTGCCGGGTGCCAGGCGGGGCAGCGCGAGCAGCTGAGCCCCAGGAGTCATCCGGATGCCTGTGACACTATGTCACCAACTCTTCTTTTCCAACAGATTCAAATTTTTCACTGCTGCTTCACACAGCACTGTACATTTACTTAACCCTTTATCTTAGAGTGGTGATTATTAACTAGGAGCAAAAAATGTGGTGTAATACAGTTTCCTTATTTTTCATGGAAGTTTTGTTTTGATTGTCAGGATTTCAGACCTGTTTCATAGCTGCATTTTCTAATCAGAAAGATATTATTGTCCTTATTTTCACCTGAATCTGAAGTGGATCCTCTTAGTGATATTCTGCTCTTTGCTTGGTATTTGCTTATGGTGAAATTTTGTGAGAAGTTTAAACTGATATACTGGCTCTGTGGACCTGGTGGAAGACATCCTGCTTCTGTCTCTATGTACCATATTCCCACAGGTAACGTGGCTGTCTTTCATTGAATCTGCTTACTAAGCTGGCTGAGGTCTAACCAAGCTAAAGGGTGGTTATTGCTACACTGATGAGTCAGATCATTGCCCAGGGAAGCCTGCTGAGTGCCAAAATGTGGTAAAGAGAGGATAGAAGGTGAAACTGTGGCTACTGGAAAATGCAAAGGAGGAGGAAAGAGCAGTGGAAGAGGAGGGACAAGTGGGAAGAAAGGGAAAGTGCTAAACTGTTAGATAAAATAAGCTGTTAAATGTAAATTTACCTTTACAGACTATATAACACAATGTGTGGAAGCTTTCTTTTTTCCTTTTCTTCCCTTTCTTCCCCCCTGGAGGTGAATAGGCCTTTGAAACATTTTGATCAGATCAAAGGTCTTATTACCATTCATGAATGCAAAGAAGAATCTGGTTGTATGAAAGAATATTTTGGGGATTATAAAAGTTATTTTCTACTCATATCTTCTTAAGATGTGAATGGGCTCCTTACCCAGTGACTTAAGGAGAGCCAAGCTAATCTGCATGTGATGGCACTGCTTCATTAGATATAATTTCTGAAGAGTGTCTTTGCAAATTTCTCTGCAGCCTGGCACGTAGGACCTGTAGTTGGTTTGGAGATCTATTATGGTCTTTACAGATTTCTCACTGTCTAAATCACTTGGAGACTGATGGCCTGCAAAGGCTGGAGTTCAATACTATTTTAATAACCTATTTCAACAAAATCTTTGAAAATTTGGAAATGCCATTGTGTATAGCCTGTAGGTGAAATAACTATTTGAAAAGGGTTTGATGCATTGTGTTTATCTGGAAAAAGGGCTTGTCAGGTAATTTCTCATTTCACTGACTATTGTAATAGCCTGCTGCCAAATGGATCTAGCTGTATTGTCAGACATACAGCTGATGCAGTTACAAGACATTAAGAAACCTGTTCTTGGGGTTTGAATTAGAAATTTAATCCCCATTTCAGAGCTGTGTGAGTGTCCTGTACTGATGCTAATGGGGTTTTCCAGAGCTGATCTCACACTGCAGCTGTGTGCTGCCATATGCAAATTAGCAATTGGAATTGGCCATGTTGGTAGTGGAATGGGTCTCTTTGGTGGCTCCCATTAGAGGCTTCAAAGTATCTCTTCCTCCAAATCCTTATTCCTTTGACTGCAACCTTTTTTCTTAATTGCCTTACTCTTATGGTATCTTCAGAGAACTGACTGCAATACCTCAGGTCCTGGCTGGCCCTGCAATACCTCTGGCTTGTACTTTCTCCAAACTGACAGTGCCTGCTTTCCAAAAAACCTTGTGAGAGCCTCAACCCCTTCCACCTCCTCCTGCTTCAGCTAGACATTATCCTAATCCTCAGTCTTTCTCCTATCCTATATTAATCCCATAAACCCTGAGCAAATCTGCCTACCTCTGTCAGTATTTGATGAAGAAGGTCCAGGGGACAGCTCCCAGTGTGCACCATCTGCACTGATAGGCTGCAAAAATCTGACCACAGCTTGAATCTCCCCATTTAATTGTCCCTAACAAGCAGTTATGAAATCCACAGAGCAGCTCTAAGTGCTCATACGATGTTCTGAAAATATTTTTTTACATACTGGTCCTTTTGGTTTTGTTGTGTATAATGCTTGTAGTATGGAACTGTCTTTGAGTTAGTGAAATTTGAGTGCTAGTTGTGAAAACAACATGCATAATACAAGAAGTGGTGTGTAAGTCAGACTTTGAAGGATCATGAGCATGGCTCAAGCAAGTGGGATTCTGTCTTTGTTACATAGAGATTTCAATCAGAAAAACATCCTGACTGTTGATTCTTCTTGTTTCTCTTGCAGAAAATTACTTTAAATTCTCTAATTAACTTTTTCTTGAATGTACTTATTCACTTGTAATTTTCTAATTCTTGGAGGTAGAAGTTACCTGTAGTAGAGCTTGTCAAGAACATTTTATATAAAAGAGTAGAAGCTGACACAAACCCTCCTCTGCTAAAACAGCATCTTGAAATTATTTTTCTGTTTCATTTCCCTCCCTTTTTAAAGCTATTTGCATCCTGACAATGAATTCTAAAATAGTTAGATCCTCCAATTTATTTTCCTACATTATCATTTTAGTTGTATTTTCTAAATCTAGTTTTGACTTTAATTTCCTTATTTTTCCTGAACATTTGATTTGTTAGCCAACAAATTTTTGCCTGATTTGCAGGAACACTCTTAGCTACTGAGAACAATGTCTAATCTCTCTAATTTTCAGTTTATTATCTAGATACTCTCAATTTCAGAAACAAAGGTGGAATAGGAATTAGTTTAATGCTTTGGTTTGTACAACTTTGATTATTTAATTATTTTGTCATTTAATCGTTCAAAATAATTGGATCCTCCTGGGCAATGAAAAGGTTTACAATAATTTATGGACAAGGTGCTCTCTCTTTCCATGTGTATGTGGGATGATTAATAAAGTTTCAGCTCTGTCATGCATTCTGGAATGACAGGTTAAATTAGTAGCACACCTGGGTTAATTTCACCACTTCAGAAGTTTACAGAGGGTCTCTAATGGCTTCTGCCTCCAGTCTGTTTCATGGCAAGAGTTAGATTTGCTAAAAAAGGCTTTTGGCTTTTTTATTTCAAGCTCTGGTTCACAAGGCTCATGTCAATAACAAAGCCTGTTTTAGGACTAGCTGAAGATTTCTATTTTCCTTTGCACTTCTGCCATCATGAAGGCTCTTCCTTAGCAGTGTTTCTTATTTTTTCACCAACAATAATGTCTGAACATGGCAAATGGGCCTTTGCTGTGGCCCTCTGTAACAGAAATAACAAACTGCTCTATATGTGTTTTGTAGCTGTAAGAAAGTGAATCTTATTTCTTTTTGTTAAGGCTCACACATGTAAGAATACTATCAAAAGCAGGGCTGTGTGTTTAGGAAGGATGAAATTCCTCAGATTAAGGCATGCCCTGACACCTCAAGATTCTGAGGAACGTTTGGGAGTCATACTGAATCACCAGATGAATATTAACTCTGATAGCAAACCTGTAGCTAGAATGGCTAATGTTCTAAAGAGTTTGAGAGTTCCTCTGAGTTAGGGATGAGTGCAACAGTTGTGAGGAATAGATTGTCCACTTTTGCCGGAAATATTTCAAGAGGGATGCTGAAATCTGACTGGCATGTTATGAGAAGAATAATAGAAGAATTTCATAGAAAGCATGTTCTACAAAACTAGTATAATTCATTAAACAGAAAGTTAATTGGCTCTTCAGGAAAACACAGTTTCTTACTGATGGAAATTTGACAGTAAAAGGCAAAATGATAACAAAATGCAGTGATTTGATGTTGAAAGGTAAAATTATTGCATGGGAGAAGATATTTTTAAGGGGGACAATAATTCCAGGGCAGTGACAAGGCAAAGTGATAAAACCTTTCACAAAACCTGAGAACATTCTTAGTATACTCAGGAAATGACTAGTTAGATGGCACAAAAATGTCCTAATCAAAGGCAACTTAAAAAGATTTCTTATTGATATTTTTTCAATTTCCTTTTGACTTTTCACATTTCCTGAAGCAATTCTTGAAAATTTTAACAGTTCAGAATTTGCTGTTTGTCCTGGGTAGATGGTTATTTTGGCTGTCAGTATTATAATATCATCTGCAGTCCTACTGTGCCAGTTACAGAATGTATTTACAAGACACGTGGCAGTTGCTTCTGGATCCCCTTGCTTGCAGCCTTCCTTTTGGAACTTTGTACATTTTAATCAGTAACCTTTTATAACCCAGTGATTTTCAAATAGGGACTGAATTTGCCATTCTTTATGGTGTCATGAATCAAGAAATGTGAGTATAAAGATGCTGTCTTTTCATGAGCCAAGGAGAATTGTGAATGAATCTGTGTAAGTCAGGAAAATCAGCCCTGCTTCTCTGTGTATTTCCTGCTTCCCATCTGCCAGATGGGCAGGATGGTACTTTCCTACCTCACAGAGAAGTGTGCCATTGTTGAATATGGACTGTTCCTTGCACAGCCATTTAGATGATGTTTGAATTTGAAGTGTACCTAAAATGATGGTTGGTCATTTGGTAAAATAAATGTTGGAAAAAAAAATCACTTTAAACAGCCTTTTAATTTATAGATTTCCATGCAAAATAACAATTGCAACCAGCCATAGTAATAAGGGAATACTGCCTAAACTGTGCTACCAAAATTCAGGCCAGCTCAGCCCAGAAGAGAATGGAAGCATCTGCTTGATTTTTGTTGAAAAACCTGGAACTCATAAGCGAGTGCTCACCATGAAGTATAAGCTGCCTCTGTTTCAAAGGATGTCTCTGTTCTAATTTGTTTCAGTTGCAATAGGCTTCTGTGCCTTATTGGTCTCCAGAACTTTACCTTTTAACAAATTATTTCAGATGGCATGGAGCCAGCAGCGGGCTCATGCACTACAGTCATCATTAGCAAATGTGCTTTGCCCTTGAACAGTCTCCTATGCTAATCATTTTATGCCAGCACCATCCTTTCTCAGGAGTAGCTGCCCTTGCTAAAAGCAGCCTGGTCCTGTCCATTTGCCAGGGGGAGGTCCTGTCATGTGATTTAGTCCCTCTCAAAAAAGGTCTCTGTGTATGGCTTGGCTGACTTCTCAGTTCATTGTATGCTGACACTGAGTGTAGCAGGCTGGCTATCTTCACAGAGGGCTGTAGTTCAGCTGATCTTAGAGGTATTTTCCAACCCTAATGACTCTATGATCTCATCTGCTGCCCTTTCTAAATGAGCAACCAGAATGATGTCATGCATTAACAGATGACAGTGCTGGGTTTGGTGATGAGGCCTGCATATTACTAAAATGTGTATCTAGGAATTTGAAATCCATAAACATTCTTCTTATATGTGTATCTCTATAAATTAACTGCTCCTTCACTCAGAGATTTGGCCACTGACAGAGTGCAGTCTGTGCAGTCTTTTACCACCAGGGTTGCATACTCTGGTCCAATCATACTGGGGGCTTTACAAACATTTGGGCAGTGGTGCCAGAGGTGAGCTTATAAACTGAGAAAGTGAAAGGGGTCTTCATAAAAGTCTTGGCTTTGAATCTGTGATACCTTGTATGTGCTACCCTTTCTGATAATGTTAGAGACTTTATCAATACCAGGCAAAGTGTGCTGTTAGAAAACATTTAATGTACTTTAAATAACATAACACAATTCAATGTTTACTGTGACCAAAGCTGACATAAAACTAGCTGGAATTACTTAGTCTCCTACTCCCTTAACTTTAGCTCTAACTAGATAACTCCTTTTCTAAGTCAGCTGTCTATATTTATTCATGTCAATAGCCTAGCTTAGGGTGTTTATTCCTAACAATACTTTCCAGTTTGGGGTAGATACAGAACATTTCACTGTCTGAGAGGTTACAAAATTTAATGGGAAGGGTAGAGCATAGTGTGTCATGATCCCAAGCACACAAAATATGAGAGTAAACTGATGTTTCTAGTGAATGGCCATAGGTAGCAGGACACTTTTCTGGGCAGTAGTACTAACATTGAGCAAGATGAGGGGAGAATTAACATCAGAAAGTGCATTTTAGACCAGAAAAAGAAAAAAATTAGGAAAGTGTACAGGAAGCCCACTAATCACTTTTGATTTGCTTTCATTTTATTTGTGGTACTATTTCGTGTCAATGACTAACTTATAGATGTTCCTTTACACCTCTGGACATATTCAAATAGATCATACTTGAACTTCTGGAAGATATTTAATTGTAATTGGAACCTCAACAGCACAAAAACCAGGGATCCCTATCATGAGGTTCAGAGATCATGATGAACACTAGGAAAAAGTTAACTGATACATGAGAAAGTAAGTTGCTGAAGAAGCAGTTTCATGATCTATAGTTTGGCCTTTTGTCTGGCCTTCATCAGGTATATAATGACAAAGCTTGAAAGCTCTTTGATCAGCAGTTCAGCTCCCACACTGGGAATGAGGCAGGGCTTGCTCAGCTGATACCTCATTCTGACAAAGAAACTGAGTTACAGGAGGGACATAGAGCAGGAGTTGGTGGGCATCAGTGAAAACAGTAGTAAACTTCTATCAACCACTGTTTGCAGGAGAAGTAAGAGCATGGGCAGGTTAACCAACAGCACATCCAGTATTACTGGTTCAGCTGCAGCAAAGGAAGCGCTTTGAGAAAAGGAAATGCACAAACTGGCGCTCCTCCTGGGATGGACCTGCTGGGGCTTGTAGGGCTTGGCTGTCTGTGGTGGGTGGGGAGATCCTCAACATGTTCTGTCAGACCCTGGCATCTTCACTGCCTATGAAAGAGGGCTGTGTTGTGTTCTGACAGGTAAATATGGGATGACACAGTAGCTGTGTGGAAACAACATAGTGACACAATCATCAGACTACATGAAACTCATCGAGAGCAGAAGGACACTGCTTGAGATGGTGTCTAATGTAAGAGAGGGATGTGATAATGGTTCTTTCTGAGGGTACCAGCAGCCCCCTTTGCTTTCTATACTGGATTGAGCTAATGTTGCCAGGGAAGTGTCTGCAGGTGCTTTACACCATTAGTCTTTGAGCCATGTGGGTACTAGCACACCCTTCAGAGGGACTGATTGTGATCCTTCCAGTCTACAGCATGGAGAAATTGTTATTAACAACTGAATGCGTCTAGGACTTAAATATACGGAACCTGAAACTTATGAAACAATTTATAGTGCCTGATCCTCTGTGCCTGTTCACCAGTTTCCATCTAGACAAAGTCCCCTAAAACTCATGTGAAACCTTCAATTTTCTGTCAGCAATATATAGAATCAGGTCTGTTTGTGAGCAGCTTTGGGGACTGTCAAGCAGCATGATGTTCCAAAGAGCTTTTGTCCTCTGAGGTACAGCATAAAGTTTGCTCCTGGGGTTTGGGGCGAGAGGAGTAGTTTAATTATTTGTAGAGATCAAATTTATTAAAGAAGGTTCTGGCTGTGCAATGTAATTTCTTTATAGCATCCGCTGGAACATTGCAAGCTTGGGCTGTTGGAGGGGCCAGCCAAAGGGTTTAGCACCTCATCTGCACTAATTAACCAAAGGAACATTACTCTTGCAGTGCTCAAAATTGCCTGGAAAGCTAGAAGTAATTTTCAGTGGCATTCTTAAGGTAGTTTTTGGCTCATTCATAGACTCCTGGGGGTAGTTTTCTAAAACAATGTTCCTTGTGAGTGTCTTTGTAGAGACACATACAAATACAATCTTTACTCCCCTAGCATTGACTTTGTAAGGAGCGTTGTCCCTGTCTTTTATTTTGAGAATTGTTCTGGAGTTATGCTTGGAGTAATAACCTGTATTGAGCCTTGGAAGCCCCTGAAAAGATCTGAGTAGATAGAAATTAATCTCTTCTTTATGCAATTCTTACTTCAAGACGGCAATTTCTGTGTACTTTGTGAACATCTTGCAAAGAAAGTGTTTATTTTGAAAAAAATGTTCTTGAATGTCAAACAAAAATGCCACTTAGGGAATGGACTCTCTCCATCTCTATGCTCAGTTTTGCATGGATCTCAATGTAAATACCAAAACAGCAGTCATCCATTACTAGTTTAAGCATCTCTGAATTCTAATTCTTAAATAGAGTAACATGTTGATAGTTTAGTTACGTTTCACTATGCAAAACAATGCCTTGAAATATGAGGATTAATTTTAAAAAGTCTCATCTTGTTCTAAGGAATTTGCTGACTCTTTTTGGACTCAATTGAGCAATCCCAGGGCATGGTAATCTCTTCAATGCAGAGCTGAGGAGGTAAAGAGCACCTAGAAATGAAGCATTTGTTGTTCAAAACATATAATTACAAAATCTGTCCGGACAGATTCAAGTTCATGCTTGTTGCCTGACAGCTAAGTACTAAGTCTATAAAGGACTATTTGGGCAGGGGGCAAATACACAAAGCAAACTGCATTGATGTGCTTCAGTATATGGAATTACCCTGCAGTGCAATTGGGAGTTTCTGCCAAAAAGCTCTTTTGAGAACATAAATCTTTGATTTCTAGCAGCAGCAGCATTGATAAATGACAGTCAAGACACTGTATCATCATCCTGGGTATTATGTAGTCAGCTGGGAGCTCTATCCTTGCTGTATGAGGGAGAAAGGAAATCAGATTACCTTGGCATTTCCTGAACCTTTTGGGTTTTGTTTCTGGCTAGTCAGCCATAACCAAAACAAACAGACCCAAATTAATTCTTTAGGTACCTTTGAAGTCAGAGGAGTTATAACTGTACCAGGTCCCAAGCTTCTTAGTATAAAGACTGTGCTGTCACAGGAGAATCCCCTTTTCAGAGCCTTTCTCCATTAGTTGCTGTGTTTAGCATGGCTTTTCATTTTTCATGATGAGTCATGCTGCTGCCAGTTCAAAAGCTGCATTTGCAAAGACAGGGTTTTACCTTTTCTCAGTTTTCAGTGAAACATGAAAAAAAAGTCATGAAACAATTAAGAATCATGCCTAGGCCCATCAGTAAGCTGTGGGAAAATGAGGAGATGGGTCAGCTAGGGTAAAGACATTTCTGTGACAATGTTTTGCCCAAAGGTTTTACTATTTGATTCCTGTGCCTTTACCTCATCCTCTCTGCTGTGTGTAAAAAGTCATGGTAGGCTTGGTGTCTTTACAATCTTTCACCTAGGTTGCAGTCAAGGTTACTAGCAGATAAAAATATTTGCTCTTCTTTCCCCTAAATCTTAATGTAGGGACTTATTTTATCTATATCTTAAGCTGGTACAAAAAGTAGTGAAAGTTTTTTGCATAAACATTTGTGTGATCCCACTAGGAAGAACAATACCCATGCTCAGATTGTTTCCCACTAGCTGCCTTGTGTGTGTTTTTTTTCTTGGGCAATTGTTTTTTCTGTACCTGATAATCCCCATGGTAGTTTTCTCCAATACCCCAAGTTTAGCATCATGTTATAATGATTTCAACAGCACTGACTCACATCTCTTGCAACCTAGAGCAAGTTGCAAGTACTTGGCATTCCAGTTTATGTAGCAGACAAATACTTGTCTTCAAGTACTTGCTTCTGGGAGGCCATCACAGTAAAACTAACTGATGGACAAGCCCAGGCTTGGAGACAAGTGTTTGTTGATTTTCCTACTTTATTCTCTCTCATGTAACATCTGCTGTATTTTTCAGTTTACTGTTTGCTCAGCTGGCACTGCCAACATTGGTTGTTTCCAGATTAATGGAAACTTTCTTCTGAGTGAAGCAAGTTGTAAAGTCATCTATTTGAAAATGGAAAACATCTATAATCTTTACATACAAAGATCTTACCATAAATATAGAAACAGAGCACTGTTTGTGCCCAGACCTCAAATATATATTTGAAATATCTGTGAGCTGGAAAAAATGTTTGGTAAGGTGAAGCAAGATGAGTGCTTTAAACAGCTCATTATGAAATGTAAAATGTTTTTATTTTGTTTTGCTTTTGAGCTCTTTATTCCCACAGGATGGCCTTTTTAAAAAGGAAATGTGGCCAACAGGAAAAGAAAGCATTTAAGTGTAAGCACAACTGTAGCTTGAATTGTTGGCTTGGTCTTATCACATTCTAGATAGAGGAATTGAAGGTGAATGGATTCACACCCAAATTCCATTGTAGTCATCAGCAGAAACTTTAGAACTGGGCTCAAGGGCCACTTGTCCACCCCCAGGTGCAGCTGTTAAAGTGCAAGGATCTCTGAGCCTTTGTCCTGATGTTGGTTGATCCTGTTCTATAACTGGGAGTGGGTCAGGTATTATGGGTGCAACCACAGTGACAGAGATGTCTATAACCTACTTAAGAGAAGGCTTGTGTAATTTTTCTGACAAGGATTCAGGATCCTACAAATCTGGCCTTTGCTTTCAAGGCAATATTTTCAGGCCTCCCAAAATAGTGTTTATTCCTTTTCTGCAATTTGGAGCCAGAGTTGTACAGAATTTTGTCCAGGGTAGAAAATGCTGCTATCTTGAGTTATTCCTCAGATTCACTGACTGTATGGAATAACTGTATAGTTAAGGCAGTTTTGCACATTTAAAAATAGAATTGCACAAATGAAGCTATGAGTAAATGGACATGTAAAAAATATTTCAACTTTCTGTAACAAGATTTAGACAGACCACATTTCATTGTTAAATATTAAGATATTGTGATCTCCCTGCCTTAAAATCAGATTAGGAAATGGGGATGGATTATTCACTGAATAGTAATTCCATTTATGTACATATATTACAGAGGGAGCCATGCTTTTCTGTAGCTTTTATGTGGCATTTGCCAGAAAAGTACAAGTAAAAATACCAGCAAAAAGTCCTGTTTCATACAAGTTTATTTGTGTATTTATATAGACTATGTGATTGCTAGAAATGATTGCTTTGTAGGAACAGTGTGTGACAAGTCACCCATCACTTGATGTCTGGACCCCAGCAGACATTTTTAGAAAGAACTTCCAGGAGCTTCTGTGTTTGTTTTCATAAGAACATTCATTGGCAGGCCTGTCAAGTGTTTGCTGTGTCAATGATCTCTCCAAAGTCTGTCTTATATGTGTTAATTGCCTGAAAATTATTTAGGTATGCTCATTTCAGGGACTATATTGTAGACTGAAAGTAAATACAGTGTTATAAAGTAAACCTGGCAAAAATTCACCTCCTCTTCCCTAATTTTATTTGTTCACAAGTCTATGTTGGCTATTTCAGTCAATGCCTGGCTCATCTAAAGTAGAAAATTACATATGAATTTGAGAATTAAGCTATCAGCCTAGCACCACTGAGTTAATTTATACCTCAATGAATCCATAATTAAATATTTTAACCTATTTGCACTGCTTGACACACTTTAAATATTAGACTAATATTATTACCATCTACTAAGCATGAGTCCTTCCCAAGCTGGGAATATTCCTTATCAAATGTGGGTAATCTTTCCATTGAAATCTCTCTTTAGGCAGCAGCTGGAGTGGGAGTCTCCTTAGCTAATGGCTAATAGGTAAGTGCTGCTCACTGGCAGCTTCCCTTTCATCCTCACTGCCTGCCATCAGCCTCCAGAAAACCTGGCTCTTGGAACCTCCTTAGTAATCAGTATGGACAAAGGTTCTACAAGGTGTGCAGGAGTTAAAAGGAACAGGAAAGTGTGTTGACTTTAGCATAAGCAGGGGAATACTTTCTAAAATTATGATAAGGGAAGTTTTGGTGCTACCTGTAGAAAACTATAGGTAGGAAAAACCCTATAGCCACACCTTTGTAATGTTTGCTAGGAATCACGTTGTCCTTTGGCATGTATGGAAATGCATAATACTGGAGAATGTGGTGCTGTATTTCCACTGCAGATTGTGAAATCCCACTGGAATTTCAAAACTTGATGTGTCTTTAAACAAATAGAAGCATCTCTCTTAAGTCCTGATCATGTTCAACTCTGATTCAAGTGCTTTCATAAAGTTACTCTGTTTTGTTACAAAAATACCACCTGGAAGCAGCTGGAAAGGTGCTGAGCTATGATCACCACTGCTGAGTCCAGCTCTGTAGCACTGCTGGAAATGGTGTGCACTGGCAGACCACAGTGGAACAGGCTGTTACTGCTGTCACTCTGAGTCAGTCCAGACTTCCCCTCAACACCCAGCCTTCCTCCCCTCCCCTGATCCCTTTTACCTTCAGACTTTCATGGCAAGACTATTATGCCTTTTCTTTCCTGCTTCCAAGTGCTCAAATTAGTGAGCTCATCCAGGCTCCTGTTGCTCTGCATGCACACAAACTTTGCTATCAGTTGCAGAGCTGGTTGTGACTGATTTGTGCAAGTCTGAAGGTGACACAGACAGTGCCAGGCAATCACAGGGCTGCTGTTTGCCCTCTGCCTTTTGCTCTGCAGAGCCATGTTCTGTCACTTCTGACACAGCCCCACGAGGAATTTTTTTAAAAAATATTTTTTTCTGATGCAAACTAGAAAAAGAATAGCACTATAGCACTGAAAATCGGGAAAACATTTGTTTTTGTCTAGGTCATGGATTTCTGAGAGGAATTTACCATGATATTTAGCCAACAGAAGCACACAAATACTGAGGCAACTTTATATGTTCTTTCCTCAGGAAAAAAAGGCTATGGAAATCCATGGCCATTTGTTGGACTAATTTGATTTCAGTATTCTCTGTGAACCATTTAATGTGATTTATTTAAGCGATATTTTTAACACCATAGTCAATAAAATCTTCACTAGATTACCCTGCATCTGCTTAATACCTCTCCCAGGAACTTTTTGAGATAGGTATCCTGAGATTGAACTAATGTCATGCCAATATTTTTTGAAGTTCGTGGAAAATGTCATTCCACCAATTCCATGTGCAAGCTTCACCATAAAAAGAGGGTAGATTTCAGAGTTCAGTAGGTGCCCTAGAATTCACACCACTTTGATCAGCTTTGATTGTCCTTTCCCTTCCTTGTGTCCTTTCACACAGTGTGTTTGGGTGCCTGCTGTAGGCATCAATATTTCTGTTGTGATGTACATGGAGAGTCAATTGACAGTGGAACTGAGATTCTACATTCCTAGGTAATCTGCACAGGAACACTTTAATTTGATTTGTAACTTTACACATGAAAGAAAAAAAACCCATATTTTATGTTATGTGTATGATTTAAATGAAATATTGAACACCAACTGCTGTAGTGAAAGTGTGGGAGAAACTTGGTAATTTCTCAACCAGTTCCTAATTCATCTGCTTGTTTTCCTAAAGCAGACGAATATCTTTACCAAAACAGATCCAAAACAATGAATGTCCAAGGCTATAATTTACCACAAGCAGGCAAAATCACTGTGGATAATTTTCTTCTCTGAGACTTAAATCTGAAATGAATATTCTGCATATCAGTATTAAAGCAGGGTGTGACAGAAAGGTAAAGGTCAGGGGAAATGTCTCATGCAAAAGAAAAACTGTCTGTGCAGGCATCTATAGATAGGTTGGGGGTTAGGGAGGGGAGGGGCAAAATACAACAGAGAAAATTGAGATTGTCCTTTTATTTCAATCTGAGGATATCATTTAGAGAGGCAAGAAGCAGAAGATTAAAATTACCTTTTTTTCAGCAACTTAAAGAGAAGGTTAAGGTGTTAGAGTATTTGAAAGGTGAAATAACCAATTCTGAGAGTGAGAAAAGCTGAGCAGGAATTGTAATTTGCAGAGGTTAGGGACTGAGAAGTTAGGTCAGACAAAATCCTCATGAGAATGTGACTTCTGATAATGGAATCATCACATGAGGCAGCAGGAAACTCAGTGTGGGGGGTGTTTAATGCAGTCCATTGCTGGATATAGCTCTGAGGTCTGAAGAATGTGCACAGAGCAAAGCAGACGTAGCATTTGTTGATACGTTTGTTACACATAAATATATTTGTTACTTGGTGATGGCTCTCCTCACAGTGGTTTTTGATGCATTTCCTGATCATACAGAATGTTTAAACAACGAGAACTGGCTAACAAGACTCGCATATTAAAATAAATTATTCTAGTTTTGACGTGAAAAAGTCTGATTTAAATTAAGGCCAAACCACAGAATCTGTGTATTTATGTAAATTGGAATTATTGCTATGCATTGCTGCTTTGCTGACGGCCAAATCAGCACAGTGACCACTGTATTCTTCTGTATTCACTATTTCGTGTCACAGAAGCAGATTTAGAACAATTAGATTAAATCCACCTAAATAACACCATCTTTCTTCTCCATATTCTCTTTCTATCTTCTCTCATCATTTTCCCCTTGTCTCTCAAGAATAGCTGCAGTCGCAGGCACACATATTTTAAGATTTGTGTAGCTCTACCTTTGAAATAGGTACTCATCCATTGTGAGCTGGCACAAATGCATTGAAGTTATAGTGCATTCATACAAATAGTTCTCTGTCCTTTCCTCCCACATCTGAAAGCACAACTCATACTCCAGATCCACACCACAACTGTAGATGTATAAACTAGGAGGTTTTTTAGTAAATAAGAAAAGCAGAATGAAGAGCAGGATGAAAATACAATGTAAAGACAGATTTTGATAGACACATTTCTTAAGAAAATAGATTTTAAGAAACAGTGACCTTACCTTTTTTGTTGTTGGTCATAAACCGAAGTGTGAGACTGCATTTTGATGTCACATTTATCACCACCACTTTGCAATTGACAACAAGGTAGAGGACTGGAAGTAGCAAAGCCTGAGATTATAGATCCTTTTGATGCTATGTTATTGTGCTTTCTTCATGCCCATATCTATCCAGATAAAGTCTTTTTTGGGGCTAAGATAAACAGATGGAAACAGATATTTTAGAAAAGTCCATGGTGGGCTAAGGAGTACTTGCTAAAGACTTGTCCTCTGATAAGTCAGTTGTCATTGAAGGGACCTACTTGTCTTGTACGTCAGTTAAAATCTAGTAAATTTTTAACCTGCTAACTAAGAGACCTGGGGCTGTGTGATTTATAAGTGGGTGTAGCCCTCACTTTGGCATTTATTGTGGCCCTTTGTTCTGGACATATCCTAGCTAAATTAGCAGGTGAGATAAAGGCTGTGATTTACTGTAATTTCTGAACAGGTAAAAATGCTGGGCAGATGCTAAAGGTTGTTTTTTAAAAAAATTATACACTTTCATATGATGAACTGTTTTAAATGAAATTGTTTCTTGACAGTACCCAGGAAAAAACAACAGCAAATGTATTCTAAAATGGAGCTTCTGTGATCAGGGAATTTTCTTAGAGATACAATGAGAGTGCTATATTGGATATGTAATCAATACATGTTTTGTTTCATGCAAAATTGCTTTGAGAGCAATAATTTCATGTCACCTGTTGGATTTTCCTGTGTCAATTTTCACAACACCTTGATTTATCCATTTAGTTGTGTAGGAAGAATGTGAGGGAAAATGGCTCTGTTTTTTGGCAGGATGCCCTCTGAGCCATATCTCAGACTCTACAGGATTCAACATACACTTCAATAACAGAGAATATCTCCATCAAATCTTGAGGAGACTTAGCCAAAGGAATATTAATTTTGAACTGTTCAACCTGTACATGAAACAAATTGAATAATTTGGAAAAGCTGCTTTTCTAAACAGGTATGTCAGGACCAAAGAGCTAAGGGAGCAGAGAGATAGTGAACAGGTCAGAAACGTGAGGGACCATAGCCTCTTTGCTGTGGAGGTTTCAGGGACTGGGAAATCTCTGAACTATAACATAAAGGCATGGTCTTTTTCATTCTTTCCATTTTGGCAATGTGGGATCTCTTTGCTTTGTGGGAATATTCAAAGGCCAGCTGGAATATTTTTATATGTTCTGTAATATGAGTCAGAGTAGGCTGGCACAGGCTTTGGTTAGCACAGAACAGCAGCTGTGCGGCAATGTGTGACCAGGTCCGTGCGACGTGGCTGGTCCCAGCTGTGTTCTGCAGCAGAGTGCCCCAGTTCCCAGGGGTTCTCCTGCTGGCTGAGGTTACCAGCCCAAAGTAAGGTCTGCTCCTCCTGATAGGGAGATCTACTGGCTTCTGACACTCACTAGTCACAGGGTTTGGCCTCCTACCAGCAGGGACTGAAGGCAGGTGAACTCTGTCATGGTACCACCTCCTAGCTTTCCTTCTTGGCTTATTCCCATTTTGTGGGTAGGTAAACAAAAAATAAGTGGAAAATACAGGTTTGTAGGTGTCCTTTCTTCACTTGGCCAGGTAGAACTCCTACAGATCCTTTTATTCTCCTCTCTGTGTTGCCCTAGTTATTTTTTCTCCAGGAAAAGATAAGAAAAATACCTTAAATACTAGTAAGAAAATAATTTTAAAGGAGGTTGAGACTAATCTTTAATGACACTGAGTATCAACTCCTTTAGTCGAGATTTGCATCTTTAGATTACATAGGAACCCAAATGCTGTGATTGTACAGGCATTTCCTTTAGAAGGAGCCCTGTGCATGGGGGATCCGCCGGCTGTCAGCAGTGTGTGAGTGTATGTGTGTCTGTCTGTCTGTCTGTATGTGTGTGTCTGTATGTGCGCGGTGTGGGCAGTGATGCTGCAGCCGCTGCCGAGCTCCCCGGGCTCTGGCGCGGCCAGCTCTCCCTCTGGCGGCCACTGCATTTCTTTTGTGAGTTTTTTATCTCTGGAATTGTTTTTAGATTATCTCTAAAAATACACATGTGGAATTGTTTTTTGGTTTTTTTGTTTGTTTGTTTGTTGGGGTTTTTTTTGCTACAAGCCTATCAGCATATTTTAAAAGGGGTGAGAAGTTAAAGAATGATATAATTATATAATTTTTATGCATCCCTTATATATGCATTTTTAATAAACACTTACTGTGTGCCATGTTCAAGTGATACAAAAGTTTAATTCTGGTCTGCTGTGAATGGTTTGGTCAATTTTGAGTAAAAAAAAAAGCCTGAATGATGATATTAAAACCAGGATGAGAGGGTAATGAACTTAGACAAATACTGAGAAAAGACTGGAGAGGAGATGGACCTGCCAGACTTTGGTAAGAAAATTTAGTTCCAAAGGATAAATTTTTTTGTTTATTCATGAAAGCATTATCTGCATCTATGTGGTGCATAAGGTAGGATCATGCAGTCAGTGCTCTACAATCAAATCTATGCACACATGTACATTAAGGAGCACTGACCACTTTGACTTTATGTTATACTGAGACCTTTGTCTTGACATAGTCATGTCTATAGCTTAAAATTAATATTATTTGCTGGACTACAGGAATTTTGTTCGTCTGAAAAGGTGATTTTTGTTCCCAGAACTGCTACACAGTATTATAGATGTCATGATACTTCCTTGATTACTTTCTTTTGACTCTTGCTACTATTGAATTTTAACCCAAAACCACTTCAAAGCAAGAGAGCAGCTTTTCCTCCTCTGTTATGATATCACCTTTTTCACTGTTGCTCAGTTTAACCAGAAGAGAAAACAACTGAACCATTCAGGGCAGCTAATGATTTATGCTTCATTATTTTTTGTTCTACTGGCCAGGTCTGAAATGCACAAGAAAACTGTGTGAAGTGTCAAGTTTTCTATGCAGTTCTCATGTAGTGCCACCTAAATCAGTCAAGAGCTGTATGTACTTAGACTTCCTTAAATTCGGTAAAAAGATTGAGAAGCTTAAGTTCACAGCTTGACTTAAGTTTCTACAGATTTATAAATATTACCCATGATCACTAAGAACTGAGCAACTGCAGGGGATAAAAATTGTGTTTCATTTGGCACCAGATCACCATTGACATTAGTAACTTCGAAATTCCTTAATAAAGAAAGAAATTCTTAAGTGTGTTGTAAACATTTCCAGATAAATATACACATTTGCTATTGTCTTCTACCCCCCTCACAGGGTGCTGAGAATAGATTGTTTTGGAGTTTTGTTACTATATTTAATTTCTGTCTGAAGAAAAAGAATTTTATTTCCATTGAGGCATATCAAAATATCTTTAATTAATTTTGTGTGATTAGATAAAAAAGAAAAAAAAAACAGCTGAAAGTGTCAAAGGTCTTAAGCCTGTAAAAAATCCTGATTTTTCTTCTGTCACCTGAATGCCACTGGAGAAACATCCAAGACACTGCTTGGCGCTTAGCTCTGTGGCTTATGTGGCTTATGTTGCATAGATGCTCTAATTTGATTGAAATGTAAAAGCAATTTTTACTCCTAAAGGGAGTAAAATTACGTTAAATTGCTTCATTCCATTATCTTTGATTTTTTAAAAATTGCCTGCCTATCTGTTTGGCTTTTACATAGCATCACTTTACTTTGGAAGAAGCATCCTGATTCCACTTTCAGGGATGCATGTCTGAGCATAGTACAAAATAATTTTTCCCCTCTGTATATTGTGCTGTCAGGATCTCATGCAGAAGAATTTATAGTGCATCTAGATTAGTAATTTAGTTCAGATCAGGAATGTGCTTCTGAAGCAAATCTGCTCATCCCTGGTAAATGTGCTTTGATTCATACCATGGAGCAGACTTGGGGTGCTTTATTGGATCTCTTTCAGATTAAACTGAAAGGACAATGTTTTCCAAGAGCATTTTCAATGCTCACTGCCTGCATTCAATCCCTAGTGAGACCAGATTTGTTCTTTTTTGAGATAAACCCTAATGAAATATTGATGGTAGCATGTCAGGTCATCAGCACCCTCTCATTGCCCAGCTCTGTTTCCAGTGAACTCCAGTCCTTGCTGATGTGGACATGGCCTCTGACTGCTTAAGGCTCCTTTTAGCAGAGGTGGTCTCTGACTCTTTGGCCTTGTAGAAATGTCTCTTAAAAATCACTCTTTTGTGGGGACACACACCCAATTGCACTTCTCCATGTTAGGAGGGAAGAAGGAAGGAAATAAATTCTTTGCCAGAATCCAGTGTGAGATTTTACTGTACATGTATCAGATTGTTCAGTACTGAGGTTCTGCTCTGCTTAAACTGGACAAGCTGGGATCAGCTGTGGTTGGATTCAAAATATCCCCAAAATCAGAGCATTCCCCAGGTACTTTCTGCCCCATCTACAACAGTAGGGGAGAGGAAAGAGACACAAAGGGAGATTTGCAAGCAACAAAAGAGATCATCCTCTCTTTATGTCGTATAAATAACTGGTGCTGGAGTCTTCTGGGACAGATTTTCCCTTCCATATTCTTTCTTGCCTTTCCAAAAACCTTTTCCAAAAAAGAAGTGATAGAGGCTGAACTTCAGATACCATGTTTCTTCATGTAGTATGTTTTTGATAAAGCTTGACTCTAGTGAGACTAGAAGAAAAGTATATTTCAGTAAGGAACTAATGAAGCCCCAGTGGAATGCTTCTGGACTGACAGGGACTTAATGGCAGGGCAGTGTTTTTCTGGATTTTAAGGAGATTAAAAAAATGCTGCCCTTTATATGATACTGTTAATAGGCTGACTAGAACAGAAGAAGTTTGCAGACTGAGATGTAGGTTATGCTGTGGAAAACACTAAGCTCTACATAAGTGTTGTAAAGATTTTAGGTATAAATCATAGCCACACATTAGGAAATTTAATTGTTGGTGCTTCCTCAAGTCTGGTTTTGGTGTGGGTATTTTGTGTTTCTTTGCTTGTTGGCGGGTGGTTTTGTTTGGGCCTGTCTATCCTGTGTGTTGTCTGTGTCCCCCTCCCACCTTCTACCCTCCTCTTTTTTCCTGCTCTGTAGCAGTTTTCTGCAGATTGCAATGAACTCTAGAATAGAAAGTGCATTAAAATTCAAATCTGAATAGATTGAGATCAAATATCCTCATTTAATGGGAGTACCTGGTGCCTACAGGACAGTTCAGAAAAGTTTTGAATTGATCCTGGTTTTCTAAATTTTATCATTATTCAGCACTTGTTGTTTTAAACTATGTTTGAAGCTAGCACTCAATATATCTGAGGTCAGTGTATCTCTAGAAATACCTAAGAAAAGGAAGTGATAAGAAAATGATCCTCTTTAAGATTTTAGGTAATTATTCTATAGAATTAGGATAATCTCTGGTTAAAGTACTCTCCAGTTACAACTTCAGTCCAAGCAAATGGCTTGAACTGAGCTCACAAAATACTTGACATGCTTCAGATATGAAACATGCTGGCAACTTTTGTTTCTCATTGGAACTCCTAAGCAGGAAATAAGTTTCACAGAGTTGCTATTGTAGAAGTGTGTTAGTAACTCCTCTTTGCAGTCAAATGAAGCCTTGAAGAATTTGGAATAAAACTGAGCTGTCCTAATGAAACAACATTTTAAAAATGGTATATGTTTCCATGTATAAGTATCAGGGCTCTAACTGACAGCTATTAAATACTGTGGTTATAATGGCTGAGTTAGCAGCCTCAGCTGCTGGCTGGCATTCAATATCGCCAATATTTTTCTCACTTAGCTATAAAAATGGGGGTGGAGGGAGGGAGGGAGCCATGATCCAGTTTTTACTAGTGGGAAGGTGCTTAAGATGCAAATGAAAAACTCTCCTATCCCCTCTTTCAATATGTACAGCAAGTATATTCAGCCTGTCCTTGCCTTCCTTTGTAAAAAGATATTTGTTATTTGAGACTGAGCTGTGCAGATTTCTGTGCTTCTCAGTGGCTGTGCTACAATATAAAGATCATAGATTTCATTCCCCTGTAAGGACACCTCTTTCCTTCTGCAGCAGAAACTCATTAATTTTAATATACACCAGTGAAGCAGGTGAGTGGGCTTTGAGGTCTCCTTCATAGCAGCATGTTCTGTTGCTTCTGCACCACTGAGTTCATTATTGTTTTATTAATAAAGCAAGGAGGAATGCTGTGTGTACAGTCCTAAAGCTGTCTTGCTCAGATATCATAGGGCATCAGCACTCTTCAGAAACATGGAGAGCCTGCTTGAAAACTGAAATGAAACATTCTTTGTTTTGTTCAATCCTCAAGTGAGGAACATGGGGCACATATTTCCATGTGGTTTGCTTCTTTATTTTCTTCTTATTCTACAGTTATATAGGTCGAAGGCCATGAAAACTGGTGGTGTAAGAAATAAATACAATGTTATATAGGGCCAATAAAGGGCTTGTCTGCACTCTTCTACCAGCAACTGTATAAAAGGTGTTTCCTCAAGCCTCTAATATTTAACTGTGCTGACATGAGTACTTTTAGAGGTACATATTTACTTTCTGTGCTGCTTCATTAGAATTGATAGAATTTAAACCTTGGGAGTGCAGTTCCACTTATGCCAGTTCCCAAGTGGGTCTGAAAGTCTCAGCCCAGTTCAGCCAGGATGCATAAGGAGACATTCATCCAGTATTCAGAGCAGTTAAAATTTTTAAGGGAGGCATGTAGTGGTGCACAAGACCTGTATGTATTGGTTGGGGTCCAATTCAGATTTGAATTCAGAATGGATTCAAATGAATTCAGAATGGATTCAGGTTTCATATAGCTGTCCAGCCACTTTGTCCCACTTCTGTTCTGTCATTGCAAAAATAAATAGCAAATACAGAATCTGTAAGTTTCAGCACTGTCATTTGAAGTTAGTACTCAGGCAAAATAAGTGGTCACTTCTGCAAATCCAAATATTAGGCATATTTCTACTTTGTTCATTAAAGAAATGTGTATTTAATGTTGGTTTTAATTCTGTAGATTTTCTCAGGACTTGGATGTGAAAATTAAAATGAAGCAGAAATTTTTATTGTTTCTAAGACCAAGTTTCCCATCTTTTCTGTTTTTAGGTTCCTCTCTCCTCAGAGTCCCTATGTAAATATGCTCTTTTTTTTCTGGTTTGCCCCAAGACTTGTTCATTCTAATTTATAGGCCTCAAAGTCTCCTTTGTATGTAGTAATTATCATACCTGAAAAATGTGCATCACAAGCTCCAGAAGAGCCTTATTTAACTTCCCTCTCTTGTTTCAGGAAAAAGAATGAAGGAAAACATATTGGAATGTCTCCCCATGCTGCTGTCTCCCTGTGGTGATTGATTGGTGTCCTGTCAAGAACTGCTTGCCTTGATTGATGTGTGCTGTGATAGAGGGATGTGCAGTGCTTGCTTGTTTGAAGTTCCATGTAAGACAGAAATGTTCTTTGCAGCATCCTTCTGTTTTGCTCTTGGAGCTGGGGTGTGGCTGGGCAGCAGAGAGGCAGCCTTGCTCTCCTGTCCTGGTTACCTACAGAACAGGTTAGGTGAATTCTTTAGCAGGAAGACAAAGCAGCTGAGCATGTTTGGCTAGGCAGGCTTTTGCCTGGCATGCACAGAGACAGGGCTTTTGTGAAGATCAGAGTAGACAAAAAGCCAAGCATTGGAAATGCTCCAGGAGAAGCCTTTCCTCAGAACCCAGAGTGGTATGCTGCAATCTAAAGATGAAGCAAAGTTTATTTATATATTGTTCTTTCCTGTGTCTGTATCAGTGCCAGTGCTTTCACAGTTCCCTCAGAGTTTTACCTGCCATCAGAAATCCAGAGTTTAGCCAGATGACTGTTTCTGAATCTTCCACACTGCTCTGCTGCCAGATGTATGAGAAGGAGGTGAAGGTTTTGATGTCTTGGAAGCAGTGTGGATCCATCTAAGCCCATTGGAAAGCTTCTGTTACTTTTTATCATTGCCCCATCAGGCAGAAGATAAGATTTGCCTTGGAGTGAGTAAACAACCTGTTTATATTTAAGTAAATCACTGGGAGAGTTGGTAACACCCCTTACTGTGGGAGGAGAGGTGTTTTCCATGACCAAATGTCTGCATTCCCTGAGTTAGGAAGGCATAGTCAAGATGCTGGTGGCTGGCAGGTTAGAAGTAACTGGCTAGCTATCAAGAAATCTCTGCTAGGTGATTGAAGAGATTTAGATTCAGAATGGTATGCTGGAATATGAACAGACACATAAATTAATATCCTCCCTCCATCTTGAGTACTCAGGCAAAGGGAACTGCATGGCCAGCCCAGAGTCTGGGTAAATGTTCTGGCAGGGGGAGCTGCAGAGAGATGCTTGCTGCCTGAGAAAAGGTAAATTCTTACTCTGAGAGATCATCATGAAAAGCATTGAAGATTCTTACCCAAAGAGAAATTCAGGCCTGGAGATAACTGAGATTTAGAAAATGTCAGATTTTATGAAAAGAACCAGATGATGGCAGCATAGAATGCAACAGAAAACTGGGAAAATTCCTGAGTTAAGTAGCATGAGACCTGCCCTTGAAAACTGAGTCAGGGATCAACCTTTTCATCTAATCCTCCACTTCAACAATAGCTTTTGAAATACAGGTTTATAGTTCTGGAAAGAAGAAAAGAAAACAGTGATTTTTTTTCTGTGTGACTGTGTTGATCTTCCAAAAGCTAAGCAATAAATCAGCTCAGAAATCTTTTCTATATGGCATGACAGATAAACAGTTCTGCTTCACCCTTTCAGACCCTGAAGTCTTGTATTCTGTCCTTAGCTGCATAAATTCTTCTAGCAAGTCCTACCCTTCACTTTCTTAATTTCTTATCATCAAGACTTTTTCTGTAGCTACTGAAGCCTCCAAAGGAGAATTCAGAATGTATCTCTAGATATAATAAGAAACATAAACCATGTGGATATTATTTTTTTCAAGAAAAAAGCTTAAAAACACATCTGAATCAAAGATGATTGACTTGGGCCTCTAAGAAGCTAATTTTTTTTGTTGTTGTTGTTGTTGTGTGACAGAAAAGTGCTGTCTCTATGGCAAAATATCAGCCTGCTAATTCCTGGAGCACTGTTTAGTGGTATTGGCAAAGGTCAAGTTGATCACTGGGCAGGGACTGGTTTCTCCAAATCTACTGGTCATGGAAGAAGGGAGTTGGGTTTTTAGCTCTTCAGAATTGCTTCTGCAGAAATATCCATACAGTCCTGGGGAAGCAAGCATGTGGCTGAGCACTTCCAGGACACGCACTGTTAGGAGAGATGAAGTGAAGGCAGTGAAGCAACACGAAGTCACAGCACATTCACAGTTGCTGTGAATACGACTCACACACATGTTGATACAATTTAGAAGTGAGATTGCACCTCTGTTTGTTGGTAATTCTCAATTTTGGGAGAATTTCCACAAGCCAAACTGCTCCAGTGATTTTATTTTAATGTTTATTGAAAATGTTTGCATCACAAGCTTATAGAAATAGTTTCCTGGATAACCAAAAGATAAATGGCTGTAATGCACTTAAACATTGACTGCTTTTTTTGACAACAGAGAAAAATGAATTAATGCTTGTTACATCTGCAGACTCCTCAGTCTCCTTGGGATTTAATTAGAAATTTCAAGGACGTGAATACTTTACAATGCTGAACATTTACGGAAAGAAGAGTTGCTGCAAAAAGGAATGGAGACTGTAGCAGCTTCTGGGTGGAATGGGAGTGCAATGGGTTTGAAGTTCATCTGATCACTGGAATGGCAAACTCTCACTGCTGCTGTGACATGCTCTGGCTCTACAAATCTCAGTTACTGTACCTTTGACCCTTGGTTCTGTGCAGAATTGGCTCTTTTGCTTGTGCTTACCTCCGCTATCTAGAAGGGAGGTAGTCTCCTACGGAAAGTGAGGATTGTCAGGCCCTGTTTCACTGGGCTACCTTGAAAAGCACAAAGAACAATAATGTTTATCCTTGTATTTTTGAAAAAAACATCCTTGGGACTGCACTCACTGTGAGTTTCTACTCCAGCACTTGCAAAAGACAAGATTCTTGCTTATTCTGGTTCTATTAGTTATGATAGTAAATAAGAACATTCGAGCTAGGAGAAAAAAAAAAAAGAAAAAGAAGAAAGTTGACTCTCATTTCTGTTCCTGAGATATCTTACAAATAATAGGAGTCTGATTGATTGCTCTGGCTGGTAAAAGCAAATTCAAATCATTCAGTAGCACCAATAGGGAATTTCTAGAATTCCCAAAAACTGAGAAGTGACACACTTGTAGCCTATGGGGAATAAAACAGGAAGGAGAAAATAATGAAGAAAAAAAAGAAGAAACAAGGTACCTGCTGCTGCTTACTGTCCAAAGCATACTAAAATCCTTGCCAAGAGAGACAAATTGCTTAATACCCATACAGTGCTTTGAAGATCTAAAGTACAGTAAGTGTTATTATTACTACTTTTACTACAGCTAAGAACTGAGATTGCTCTTCTAAATGGATATACTGAGTTTGATCTTTAAAACACTGTATTAAAAAAGGCCTGCATGAAATTTTTCTGAAAAGGAATGAATGATACGGTACATTTATCAACACAGTAATAGAGCATTTGCAATTAGACCCTCAGCTTTATATGGGGAGAAAGGAATTTCTGAGTCAGCATGTGGTGCCATTTAACATATTTAAGGGTAGTTTAATGATAGCCTTTTCACATCCTTTTAGTGCACATGACTATACAAATAAAAAAAGGAAAATTGCTCCTGGGGGTAGGAGCGCACTGTGGTCATGTTATTCGACACTTCTGACTGAAAGTCGTGTCATCAGGAGGTTGAACAAAGCATGACCATGAAAATGGGCATCATAATTGTAGAGTAATACTACTAGTGCCCACTTTTCAGGAATGCTAAGTGGTTGCATGTCAGGGGTAAGCACATAGAACTTCCACACATGGCTGTGCTGTTCCCCCTCAGAGATCTGCAATTCTTATAATGAAGTCTTTGGTGTCTTTCCTAACCTGTAATTTTCAAGTACTGGTGTGTCTGTTGTACAGTTTCTGTCTGCTGTTATTCCTTTGAAGTGGACAGGAATATCTGGACAATGGATCTTGGCACAGTCAATTTTAAGAGCTAGAACAGCTTCAAGAAAACTCTTTACTCCTAATTAGCAGCTAGTTAAATACACAGGAGTTTTGCAGCTGTCCCATGGCTATACTGAAAGTCATTACACTCATGGTTACGAAACGCTACAATGCTGGAATCAGGAAAAGACCTGCTGGTCATTTACTATAGATCAGTAACATTGTCCTTATCTTTTCTGGGATAGGAAGGACCACTATGGCTGGGTTATGAGGATAAATGTGATATTAAGACTGCTGGGACTTTGTGTGACCTGGCATGGATTACTGTGGATGGGCAGAAGTTCTTAGAAAATCAAAAGATAGGACCTGGAAGCTGAACTTTCTGAATTATTGGAAAATTCTTGTTCCAAAAGTCTCTTTACATAAAGACATGGTTCCAATTTCATTTTGAGTGCAGTGAATTATTTTGTTGTAAATTGTTCTGGGAGCTCTATAAATATACAATATAAATTATATTGTATGTCTACTTAATATTCATTTGATTTGTTGAGCAGCATTTAGAATTGCCCTCCTACAGCAGACAAATATAATATGAATATATCTACAGCACATTAGACACTTTGGGACTGAAACAAGGTTCAACCTGGAAGGTAGGGTTGGAAGAAGGTAACATTTTCAAATAATAAACCTCACTAAGGAATTTTAGATAGTTTCATTTGAAAATTATGACTGTTTTCTTTGCTGACCCTGATACATATTGCAATCTATCATCGTTTCTATCTCCTACTGTTCATCTTCCCCAACATGGATAGAAAGAAAATTATATTGTCTTTGAAACAACTTTTTTCTTGATTATTCTTGCTTCAGTAGTGACATTCATGACAGTATTGGAAGATGTCCAGAGCCTCCCACACTCCCACCTATAACAAATACACAAATTAGTATAACTTTTCTTGGCCACATTACCTACTGGGACACTGAGATTAAGATGAGGTATACACATTTACTCTGCATATGTACAGTGAATATCTGAAAAACTGAAATGAAATTATCCACTTAGTATTCTGTTCTGTTTTTAATGTCTATATTTGAAGACAATTTTATCAGAGTTGCACTTATCAAAAGGATTAAACTACTTCTCATAAATTCATGTATAGGGTGAAACTGTGCAGATTGCAACTGGTTTGTAAATAGAACTTGTCCACCTGTGCTCCTCTCACAATTTCAGTTTGCTGTGACTTTATTTTTCACAGCTAATTAGAAATAGTTTTATAGAATTACTGTGTGCTCTTATGTATGTCCAGGTTTTACCCCAGAGATATTTGTGTTTCAATTCTGAGTGAAATTCTTCCTGTACAGTAGGTGATTTGCAAGGTCCTTTGTAATATTTGTTGATAAAAGGTGCTTTTATCTTTACTACCATATGGCCTGTTCATGTTTCCAGTTCAAATCCATGGGGAAAAATCTCTCAGCAACATCAACAGAAGCACATCTGGTCCACACACACAGTCTGCGACAGAGTATTCTTTTGGTTTGATTAGTCTTTCTATGCAAGTTCAAATGTATTGATGATAAGAAGAAGAAACAAAGCTTCTCAAAAATGAAACACACTCTACAATGTGTTTGAGGTATGCCAAACACTGTTCTCAGTAGAGACTAGCATTACAGATTTTAAAGGGGCTTGGTGAGAGGGAAAATTGCTTGTAAGGGCACAGCTTACAAACCATCTGGACTTTCAGGTCAGTAGTTTGCTGCAGAAAGGCTACAGACAGTGCATATTAAAAGACAATGTTATATATTTTACTAAGTTCTCCTTTTCCCCTGCTGCTGACCAGTGGTGCACTGATACAAAAGTAAGTAATGACTGTCGGTGCAGTTATGTTGTGTGATGCTTTCAGATGAAGGAAACAAGTACTTACCCATGGGATATGCTGATTATCATGCCTGCAATGCAGGCAGAGTTTTCTTCTACTGCTTACAGAAAAGCATGCCAAACTTGTGTCAGCGATTCTTTCCATTGAGCTTCTTGCATTCTGAAAACATTTTCAAGATAAAAATGACAATGCCAGTGAGAATGAACCTTGACAGCAGTATAATAAAATGTGTGGGAGGCTACACTCAATCTGCAGACTCAAAGAAAAATTTATTCCACCTCCAGTCCTGCAAGATGTGGTATTGGACCAAGGACTTTCAGTACAAGTAGCAACAGCACACAGTCTAATCCACACACAGTGAGAATAATCCCTTCTGGTGCATGCAATATTAATACTCCAGGATTTTCTCCATCTGTTGTCATGTATGCTTAAAGTGTACCTCTTTGGGGCAGGAAGTGACTTTATTGGTTCATGTATTTACTTGTGCCTAGCACAGTTAGGCACTCTTAGGGGCATATAATCACTACTGTAGTGCAAATAGTTTTTTTCTCTTGAAGAACTCACAGGAATGAAGGAATGATATTACCCCAAGGCAGAGGGGTTGGACTTGATGAACCTTTCCAATTTAGCATATTCTGTGATTCAGTATAAACTACTTCCTAAAAATAGGTCAGTTTTTTGTAACTAAATGCAAATATAAAAGTTACCTCATTACTTTGCTTTAATGAAGGTCCAGATTTTCATGCAATATAAATTATATAAATCTACTGAAAAATGTAAAAGAGCAGCAGAAGAGACTTTCTTTCAGTACTGGTGGGAAAAGAAAACCAATAATTATGGTATATGTGGTGAAGATAGGAAAAGGAAACTGGACTTCCCGACAGCTCTCGGCTCTGAGGGGATATGCCACACATGATTTATGAAGCATGATTTCTCCTGTAAAACCCAGGCAAAAACTCCTTAACCAGTTCTTTAACCCTGAGTACTAAGAAGCTGGACTGTAACTCTACAGCCATGTTAAGAGGAGCATTCCTATTTGGAATTCTGCTGCAGTAAAGAGGCAACTCTCATGATTATATTGCTGTGGGTTTATAGTGCTTCATGTGAATTTTTTGTAAGTTAGAGTCATTAATGACTAACAGGAATCAGGAGAAGGGTGATGAACTTCAAACAGCTTCAAGTAAAAAATGAATGCTTGTCGATTTTGAAGAAATTCTGTGAGTTTCTAAATATAAAATTAGAGTATTTAATTGCCCTTTATAGACCGTATGTGTTAATTATATTAAAAATCTAGCAAGATTAAAAAGTAGTTGCATAAAAGGAGGGCTTTGTCTCTATATAGCAACTTCTAGAAGAAAATTTGATCCCAGGCTGCCTCTTTTTTTCCCTCTTAGTATACTGAGTACCCTCAACAATTAATTCCCAGCTGTTACTTTTTAGTTTATGAATAGGTCACAGATAAGAAATAGATTAGACTCCTGTTTGCATATTCACTTATCCTTTATTGTCCTGCTAGCCTGCACTTTCTCAAGTGAGTGGTGAGCATTTTTCCAGCAGTGTGTGCTAGAAAAGCAGAGGTAAGGAATGTCCAGGTGGTTTGCTGCTCTGTTGAAGTATGTTTGTGTTTGGCTGATCTGAGAGGAGAATTACATTGCTCATCGGGGAAGCTAAAATATGTGCTTGTGTCTTTTGGGTGATGAACATGCATTTCAAACGTATTCCATTAAAATATTCCCTCCTGGGATAAAAGTGCTTTTGCAGAGAGAGACTGCTCAAAGGAGATAGGAAATTGAAAAATGGACATTTCTTCCAGGAAAACATTCAAGAGATTTTTTTGTCTTCTAAGATTTTTTTTTCATCCTGAATTAAGATAAAAAGCAAGAGTTCACAGTTTCTCTTGGGGTAAAACTCTGTTTTAGGAGAACCAGATTGGAACTTTCGGTGCTTCTTTAGCTGCTAACAGGCACTATTTCTATCACCTGGGAGTGGTTTTATTTCTCAAATTCCATTAATTTCTTTTATGCAAGTGCTTTTTGGCTGCTGGTATGTTTCTTTCATAGTAATTTTGACCAGCTCAAATACCCAGGGTGGGATGTAATTATGAATGTGAAAGATTGCAATGACTCATTTAACTACGGAGAAGTCAATTTCAACTTGCTTGAACTGTGAGGGATCACGGAAATTTCAGAAAATTCCCCCGGCAAAAAAGCCCTTTGCAAGTGGGGAAAACCGGCACTTATCATCGAGGAAAACCAGAAAAGTTTTGTCATTCTTGAGCGTGCACGTTTCACGCCAATGGATGCCCGCAAGCGTCCGGGGTGCTGTGCTGTGCTGTGCTGTGCTGTGCTGTGCTGTCTGTGCTGGTCTGTGCTGTGTGTGCTGTGCCGTGCTGTACTGTCTATGCTGTGTGTGCTGCGCTGGTCTGGTCTGTGCTGTGCTCTGCTGTGCTGGTCTGTGCTGTCTGTACTGTTGTGTGTGCTGTGTGTGCTCTGTTGTGTGTGCTGTGTGTGCTGTGCTGTGTGTGCTGTGTTTGCTGTGCTGTGTGTGCTGTGCTGTGTGTGCTGGGCTGCGCTGTCTCTGCTGTGTGTGTTGTGCTGTCTGGGCTGTGCGTGCTGTGCTGGTCTGGTCTGTGCTGTGCTGCGTTGTCTGTGCTGTGTTGTGCTGTTCTGTACTGGCTATGCTGTGCTGTCCGCGCCGGCGGGGCCGCCCGGAAGCACCCACAGCCGGGCCCGCCGAGCCCTTGGGAAAGGCTCGTGGGCCCTAAGAAAGGGGGAAAGGCCGCAAAGGTGCCGAGCAGCGAAAAGAAAAGTGTTAAAAACAGCCCTGCGACCCCTGGGGTCAAGGCAGGAGGGGAGGAGGAGGCAATCTGAGCCCCGGAGCAGAAATCCGTGAACTGGACGGGAGCTCCATAAGGCAGCCAGCAAGTTCCCTCAAGTCTCTCCGATGTGAGGTGATGCAAATTTCCTTCTAGGACTAGCTTGTTACAAGCCATGGCAAAAAAATATCTCAGGCATGGGAGAGCACATGTCCTTCTGAAGGAAATAATGTGTGTTCTTGCCTGAATATTTTCATATGTGTATTTGTATTTTAAATCTTCTGAAACAAACAAAAAGGTGTGATTGCCTAGGAGACAGAAAATATACAAATATATTTCATTGTTGAACTGGGTCATTCACTTTTTGGTCATAATTCTTAAAGCACTGGGAGTCTGATGATACAGTCATCATCCACACTAGGCATTGCCACAAAATCTCTACAAGGAGTTTTTCCATAAGGTGAATTCACTTCCAGTCAGGCTGCAGGGAGGGAGAGCCCAGCCACAGACCACAGGCTGCAGTGAAATCACTAAGCAGGGCCCAGAGCTAGAAGTGCTTTCCTTAGTTGCAGTTTCTGGTCACTGGCCTGAGTACAGATAGCCCTCAGCCTCCTCTTATCCTGTTTGCTTTTCCAAAAGCAGTGTGATATTTAATTAGCTACAGTTTGTCCGTTCTTATAGTGAAAAACAAATATTTGCAATTTACATTGTGTAGTACAGCATGTTAGATCTGATCCAGCCTAAGAGAATGTCAATGCAAATGGTCTTCCACATGCAGCTCCTGCAGAATTTAACATGAGCTGGGCCCTGAGGGGTCCTTTCTGCAGAGGGACAGACCTGTGCTGTCTCTAGCTTGCTTCAGGAAGCTTGCTCCAACTTCCCAGGCTGTTTGTCAGTCAGCAGGTTTTGACTATCTGCCTCTTCCCTGACCATGTCAAGTAAACTACTTATGGAGTGGATGGTCCAAACAAAAAACTTTTAAGCATGGTAGTGTGTTCAAAGTATCACAAAATAATAAGCTACTTTCTCACCTTGCAAAGCTTCCTACTTATTTCCTGTGTGCAGTTACAATATTAAAATCAATGTTATTATTCACCTGAGTGTGTGCTGTTTGACATAAACAGGGGTTGCAGAATCAGGTCCTCATCTGAATTATTGAGAGTATAAATTGTATAAATCAGGGACTAAATCAATTACAGTCACTGGAGATGAACCAAAATCCTTTCTGTTTTTCAATGTATAAAGAGTTCCTTTTTTTTCTTTAATTAGACTTTACAGCTCTTTCTTGTACCCTTGACAATTTAACTGAACTTATCCAAACTGAGATCTCATTAGATTTTAATTTTGTGGTGAGAGCATAATTAAGATAAGCCGTCAAACAGCCCTAAAAACACAATCCTTTTTACCCCAGTACTTGGAGTTCATCAAGACATAAAGTCCCTAAATGTTGCACCACAAATTAGTCTGGGTTGGATGCTTAAGTAGAGAAAAGGTTTTGCTGTGGTAGTGCACAGTCATAAGAAATTGTTCTTAAAACATTTTGGTTTTACTGAACTGCAGCTGGGAGTTCATCTGAAACCTACCATTTCATACTGGGTTTTTGATCAGTCAGGGACATGATGTAGTTCTGTGTCACATAACCTGAGGCATTTTCACATGCCTCTGCAGGGCAGACCAGTTGATTGCAACTTGTAAATTCACCACTTAGGCAAACTGTTATGTAATTGCAGGAAGATGTCTAATCTGCCTTTGCCCTAAGCTGTCACACATGGCTGGGTTCTCGGTGGCTGCAAAGCAGTTATTGAAGGCAGTGGAAATCATGCTGCTCTACCAGCTGAGAACCCAGGCCAAAATACATGTGGGAATCATAAAACCTCTGCTATAGTTTCTGATATTTTCTGCTACTTTGATGTTTTGTCCTTCTATATGCCTTTACAGTAGCTTCTGATTTGTATTGTCTGGGTGCAAACAGGACTGAGCTTTTCTATCAGCTTGCGTGTATAGACACATGTTCAAAAGTAATTCCCGCTCCCTGTAGTAGGAAACCAAGGAAAGGTGTAAAAATCCCTTTGCTTTTTGGCAGATATACCTGCAGAAAGTGGGGTGGACAGGGTTCTGGCTGCTGCTGAGACTGGTTTATCAGGATGCCAGTCCTGAAGCACTGGGGGATGAATGGACTCCAGTGTCACACCCCAGCCAAACAGTGTTACCTCAATGGCTCGGATGCGCACAGAGGCTGCAGTGCTGTTGTTTTCACTGTCAGTTCAGTGAACTGAGTGGGGATGAAGGATTTTTTCCCCCCTTCACTACAGCCTTGGTGTAGACAGGAGCAGAATGTGCTGCCTACAACCATTAGTGTCTGTAGAACCTGGAGTTTGGGACAAGAGGCACCTGAAAGGCCAGTGGGTGGCCTGGCTACCTGAAGGAGTTTAAGAGTATACAGAGGTGTTTTGAGCTTAAATGAGATGAAGAAATTGAGGGTGCAACACAGGTGTGTCAAAAATGGCTGACAAGGTTAAGATTGGCATTTACTTGCACTGGTTTGCTACTCTTAGTTTGCTACTTGTAGAGGATATCGTTCAGTGAGAGTAAAATTGCAGCAGTTAAATGGATGGCAAGTGTTAACACTTTTAAGGCCCTTTATTCTGCTTATATCTGCTTTTATTCAGCTTTTTTCTTCTCACCTGTTAGATCTAAAGTATTTTTTGATTACTGAGCAATGCAATGCAATTTTTTGACTACTAACCCAATGTAAATCTGTGCTATCATTTTGTTGATCCTTCTAGAAATAAAAGAAAGGATAATTTATGTAATCTTTAAGTAAAGTAACTTTAACACTTTAGATGTTACTGTATCTTGAGCTCCTACTAAAACAGCACTGAGTAATAAGCACTGTATGTATTTATATATATATAAAATTTTTCTATCCATTTTCATTTAACTACAAGTATTAAATATCTATCTGGAACAGAAAGGATATTTATTGCAATGTGAATATTGTGCAGGTGATTTTTTTAAGTTTTAGAGAAAGCAATTATTTATTTAATTATTTGGATAAAGCAATTATTTTATTAAATAATAATGTTATTTTATTTCCGTTACTATTCAATTAAATAATTCATATGTTAATTATTTACACACACATTCTTTGTCACAAAAAGCAGTGTAAGAAATGCAGTATAGTGTGGGGCTGCATTGTAGAAACGTATCTGTGAAACCAATAGACCCGCGGCCTGTGCTCCCACCAGGGGGCAGGACGAGACAAAAATTAAGGAGTGTCAAGGGGACAAACCCAACAGCCCTGCTCTTTATCCCCCCCAGCGTCAATTTTTGCAAAGGCACAAGCTCTGCAGCTGTATGACTGTCTAAGTGAAAGCAGTATTCTGGTTTTTGGTTTGCCTTTTTTTTTTTTTTTTTGAAGGGGGTTTATGTAAACAATGCTTGGCTTCTGCTTTAGTGAACATACACATCACTGCTTCTGAGGTACTATATATCCTCAGAAACAGAACTCCTATAGTGTATTTGCAGAAGCACTTTTTAACTATGTAGAGCTATATCATAAATCTGTTTGTTTCACATCCTGTAAAAAAGTTGTTCTTTAAATCCCCTCTGCAGTGTTTTAGCTATCATTTTTCTTAAACAAAATTGGAATATAGACTCTGCAATTCAAGGCTGTAGCATTATATTGTTCATTGTAAAAACAACATAGGAGGAGCCTGAGGCTCAGCATATGCCCATTTACAGGGGAAATCTGACATTGTAAGTGCTTCTTGTGTCTAGGAATAATGCAGAAGGCAGCCTACTTTCTGACATATTGCAGTGACCCACTTGTGCTCTGATGGGAGGAGATCACTGACTGAAGGCTATTTAGCCCAACCATGTCATGCTTAGCTATGAGGAGCAAAACCCAATGCAAAAACTAGGTTTGTTCATGGGCATGGAAGTGCTTGTAATGAATTCTGTTCATAATTAATTATAGCCTAATCCCAGATGATTCAAGTGCTCATCTCAGAGCAAGGTGGTGAGAGACTTTTTAGTAATTACACCAGAAAATTTAATATCTGGTAAAGGTGAGAGACATCTGAGACTAGAAATGTGTCATCTAGTTACCAGGCCATTCCACGCCCACAGCTGAGGTGGGAAGCCTGTAGCAGGTACCTGTGGGTTACCAACAGTCAGGATTTTACACGTATATTACCAGAGGTATAAATTGTGGTGCACCAGCAACTATGTGGAGAGGAAGTGAGTTTTCATCCCTCCTAGCTTTGGCAGTGGAAAAGCAACTTAAAATTAACAATAGGCTTAGCTTTGCTGAGGGAAAGGCTTAAGGAATGTGTTTTAGCAGTTACCAGCAATGCAGTGCCCCCTTTGTTTAAGAGAAAGAGATTTTCTTTATGACATGTAATTAAAGACTCAAATAACCTGAGTATCTCTGGAGTTTTTGTTTTTCATTTAAACTTTATATTTCGGTGTTGCATTTGGCTTGAGAGATAAGTTATTCAGGTAGGTCAGCTGTGTCAAGCAGGTACTTAGAATAAATGCAAACAGATGTGGAAGGTCTGAATGCTCAGAGGGGTAAATAACTGCATGGAGGCTGATACATGCCATTTCTTACCTGTCACTTCTGAATTGAAGCTGTGAATCTCAGCACAGTGCTCTGCCCTGTCAGAACCTAAACAACAGCTTTGGGTGCTGGCGGGTTGTATTGATGAAAGTTTTTACGGGAAGTGACTGCAGCGCAGGAGTCAAGTAGCACCTCTGTCACTATGACAAGTTTGTGATCATCTGCCAGTTCTCTTCCAAAGCTGTGGTAATCACATATCCTCTGAACATAGAGAGACATAATTCTCTCCCAGGATTTTCCTGGGAAGCTGTGAGAAAGCTCAGAGAAAATGAGAAACAATTCTTATCTCCCCTTGCTGCACCTGTTGTTTTGCACATGTGGAATGCGTTATGGAGCTTATTTACCAAAGGGTGGTTTCTTAATTGGACTCTGGTGATGGTGTTTTGGATTCATTGACCAATTGGATCCACGTGTGTCATGACTGTCTGGAAAGGATGATGGGTTTTTCTTAATAGTATAGTATAGTGTAGCAAGAATAAAGCAATTGATCAGCCTTCTGCAATCATGGAATCAATGCTCATTATTCCGCAGTGGGGACCACTGCTACGATACAAAGCTGCCAGAGACTTTGAGTGTGTTTCTTCTATATATCCTTGGGATGATTTTCCCATTTCATAACTCAGAACTGTAGGAAAAAAAATTAAAAGTCCAGAGCCTGGAATGCTTCATAATCTGTACTTTTAAGTGTACACAGACTCACAAAGTCATGCAGGCTGAGTAGGACCCAGCATCCAGCCCAACCCACTTCTCAGAACGTAATCTATACTGCTATATAAGTTCAAAGTAGGTTCCTCAGGTTTTTGAGGTCTCCAAAGTTCTGGAGACTTCTTGGGCTTCCTGGACAACCTAGCTCCAAAAATACCTGTAACACAGCTAAGAATAACTATTTAAATTTATTGTTGCACTCAATGGCTGTTATTTTTATACTGAAAAGAAAAAAAAACCAGGGCATGGATTGCTCTTTCTCCTGAGGTGCTTGTGTTGGAATTTTGATTTGATGCTTTGACTCCCTTCATTCCCTAAGCTACAGGCAGTTTGCACAAGCTCAGTCAAAGGAGAGAAATTCTCAGTTTCTTCTTATAACTGTAGACTGACCTTGGAGTCAGGAGGCTCTTATAATTTGGGGCTAGTCACCTGCAGCTTCAGTGGACAAAGAAAGCAGTACAAGCTGTACAAGGAGGGCCTAAAGCCTTGGTATTCCTGTAGCTAGCAGGAGAAGGAGAGAGTACCGCACACCTCCAACATACAGGGAGCCTCATGACCTGGAGGATATTTGGTACATTTCCAGAATTTGGTACATTTCCAGATTATCCGTACGAAGTGCCCATGTTGAGCATTGGTTTTCATGGTTTGGAAGCTAGCTGATTCTCACTGTTGAGGAATTGGCATCAAGGCCTGAAGAGCAGATTTGCGCTTGGCGAGACCACAGTGCATTCCACTGTGTTCAGTTCCTCCCTTTGGAGTCTGATGTGGCTGTGTCAGAGCCCATCAGCTGTGATTTCACATATATCTACTACTTCTCAGCTTCATCAAGGTGTGAATTACACCACTCTTCATTAAATACCTAATGATATTGCCATACACCTCTTCATACCTTATGACTTAAGGAGGATGCTTCCTTTTGCTAAAAGTGCAATGTGGATGCAATGTACGGTTTCCTTGGGACAAAGGGGAGTACAGGATATAAAAATACTCCATAGATACATACGTATTGTGGAGTAGGAATCTCCTTTATTTTTTTTCCTCCTTTATCTTTCATTTCTTTTATAACTTTAGTTTTATGTGTAACAAATTTTATAGAATAAATGTATTTAATATTGGTTTAACTCAGAAAATGTAGAGGATAAAATAAAAGACATAAATCCAACAGAAAGGCTATAGATATCTTCTTGGCTTGCAGATATCTTCTTCAGTGCTGTTTCCATGGAAATTATTTATAGTGCCTGGAGGGAGTGAAGTGCAGGTCACAGATCCGCAGAGCTACAGTAGGCTTTCAGCCCAGTTAGGCAGAAGCTGACAACAACAAATGGGCATATCTTTGAATGGAGCTCTTCTGCTTTCAGAGGAAAATGTAATCTCTTATAAAAATGTGGCTTTGAGAGAAAAATATTAATCTCTATGGCAGTTTGGGGTGAAATTGGAACCAAGAGCTGTCGGTTTTCATTATGAAAACGGCTTCAAATTCTCTTCTTCACTTCCCCCTCCCCCCGTCGCTTGAAGTCATTAAGGGCTTCATCACATTTATTAGAGCAGAATTCTAAGCACCGTTTCAGATTACCACTGTGTATTCCAGTTTGGCTAAATATTTTACTTCTTGAATGTCTACCTGGGATATGCTCAAACAGAGCACAATAGACAAATTTGGTAAATGATGAGACTATTGCCAGTCATCAAGGACCATATTCTGCATTTTATTTACATAAAAATACATTTTGTATAAAATATTAAACCTATATGGAACATTTTATATATTGTATTTCTGTATATTGCACATATGTGTGTTTTTTCTTCTCAAAGACTTACAAAAATAGGTTATATAACAATTTATGTGACAGCTTTTTGTATAAATTAATGCTTTGTACAAAGATTTTTTAAAGAAGGGTATGCAGATATATGGACTGCAGTTTGAACTAAGAGTATCACTCTTGTTTTGTCACAGATTATTGACAGTATTCTCTTTAAGAATTTTGAAACCAAAATAAATTTGTTATCCTCTTAATTAACTATATTTTTTTCTTTTATTAAGTTAGTAATTTGTTTCTTCATATCTTTCTTCCTAATTTATTAGAGAACAAGGAACATTCCTTATGCTCTTAAAGATTAGGGTATGCCTAGGCTCTCTGTGTGTAAATAGCTACAGAATAAGAGTGTGTGACCAGGCACTGTTTTTTCCATTTTCCTAGAGAAATGAAGGATGTTCAATATACAAGCAAGTCACTCCAGAATGGCTTCATCTCTATTCCAGGAAAAGAATAAATTCAGGAGGAAGGTAGTGAAATGGAATGTCCTGATAATTATTTTTTTAGGATGGTAAATATTTGCACTGTGAATGTTACTGTTTCTCATTTGGCTGTGCTCTCATTCACCTTTGAACTCCTGTAGATACTGTTGTACACTGTGTTTCCAGTAGTTCCTTCAAAATACAAATGACTGAATATTGGTGATCACAGTGAAGCGTTTGAGTAACAACTCTACAGATATGAATCAAATTCAACTTGGTTTAGCTGCAAACCCTGATTTTAGTGCTTCAAATAGTTTTTCAACTTTATTTTAGTGTCTGAAAGGGTCTATCTACTGTAGTGTGATACACTTTAGTGTAACTTCTTAGCCAAATGAATCTGGGAAAGTCAGGAGATAACGAAGGTATTGAAGCAGGCCATGTCTGCTGGTTATATCAAGCAAGTAACTTCTGTGGTATCCTAAATGCGGTGAGAGACTCATTACTGCAGCTGAATCACAGAATGGGTATGAATGGAAGGGAGTACAGTGGGTCCTGTGGTCCAACCTCCCTGCTCAAAGTGATCCTAGAGCACTTGGCACAGGGCTGTGTCAGACAATTCTGCAATGTCTCCAGGCAGGGAGACTCCACAACCCCTCTGATCAGTCAGTTCCAGTCTGTGGTCAGCTGCACAGTAAAGAAGTTCTTCCTCATGTGGAAGAACTTCTTCAGGTGGAACTCCCTGTGCATCAGTTCCTGCCCATTGCCTCTTGTCCTACCGCTCAGCACCACCAAGCAGAGCCTGGTCCATCTTCTGACACCTCCCTGCAGATAGTCATTGTTGTGATGAGGTCCCCTCTCAGTCATCTCTTCCTGGCTGAACAGCCCCAGCTCCCTCAGCCTTTCCTAGTGAAATGCTCCAGTCCCTTTTTTTGCCTTTGTCAACCTCTGCCAGACCCACTCCAGGAGCTCCCTGTCTGTTTTGTACTGAGGAGCCCAGAAATGGTCACAGCTCTCCAGATGTGCCTCACTGGGGCTGAGTAGTGGGGCAGGATCATCTCTCTTCTCTCAACTTGGGGCAATGCTCCTCCTGACCGTCACAGCATAATATGAGCTCATGTAGTTTGTATGTCTCTCCTCAGCAGCTCAGAAGGAAAAGAATGGATTGAAGTTCAGTTTCTATACCAGTGTTGTGACAAGGTCTCTCTAATCCCCTCCCCACTTTGCAATATTTCTTAACTTTCTTTTCATTTGTTAGATACTCTTAAAATTAGCACACAGTGTTTCTAACAGGTCAGTTAGGTAGGCCACCTGACCACTCAGGTGTAAAAATCTTAGCGGTTTTGCTGACTGGAAGTTAAATATTAACCACAACCTAGAAATTCAGCACTCACCTCATCAAACCGTTTGAAACCATCTGTCATAAAAAGTTGCAATATGTGACACCACTTTTTTCCCCCTCTGGCATCTGCCAATTGCTTTTAATCTCAGGAACATGTGTTGTTAAATTCAGTAATTTTGTAGCCATGCTTTTGCCAGTTTAGATATCTTGGCTGATATTTATTAAAGCTGCTTTCATAAATGAGCTCAATTTGAAATCTCTTCTATATGACAGTGAACAATTCTTCCTTGGTGTCATTTTTCTTGTTGGGATGGACTGTTCTGAACAACATTAGGCACAAAGCTGTTGTCCCTAGGAGATGCTCTAGGGGGAAAAAAAGAGCAAAACAAACCCAGCCCATATGGTCCCTTCCTGTGCAAACGTCTTTCAGATTCCCACAGTGGTATGGAGTAGGTGTGGAAAAAAATACCTGAAACATGCAGGAACAATCCCATGCATTGGGATCCCTTGTGGTCCATTCCTACAGGCATGGATGTGGTGCAGAGAGCAGTAGGAGTTGTGAACCTTTCCTAACATGCACGGTGAAAGGAAGATTGAGTACTGAAGCACAGTCCGTACTACTGAGGAGAGTAAATCTGTATCTGCTTCTAGGATATAATGTTGTTACAGACAGAATGCCAGCCTTTATCTCTCTAATTGTGGTCAGAAATTCAGCAGCTGATCATTTGTTTTTACCTATGGTGGTGTTATGAAGATGTAGAATACTTAACTCTCAGAGACTTACTTTTACATTGGTGGAAATAACTGCTGTGAGCGAAAGCATTGATACACCATCAGCTGCCTGAACAGGGCACACTTAGGCATCACAATACTCCTTCTTGACATGCAGTAGCCTGCTTAGATCCATGCTGATCCTTCTGCATAGCTATTAAAGTAGTCTTTATTTTTCACCACAATGAGCAAGATGGACTCCTTCACTCTTTGAGATATGTTCCTTTGTTACTTTTTCTCATTGTGTGTTGAAGCTCCTTTTTGGTAAGGGAAGGCTTAAGACAATGACAGCCTTCTGAAAAATAATTTTTTTAGAGAGCATTAATCAACAGTATTGGTTTTGCTGCAGGTCTTTTATATAGCCTTTTCCAGCACTGTAAAACAGCCTTTATTTTCTTTTGTAAATGGAAATAGAGAAATATTCTTTTTGTCTGTATTTTGCCCTCATATTCCCATGCATATAGTTGCAGTAGTAGTTTCCTAATTTCTTGCTTATTTTTTTGATCTACAAACATCCTGAATATATGCAATCAGAACCCAGAGTATATCTCACTGGAGTTCTAAAATATCATTTCATAGGAATGAAGCGATATTTTAGCCCTATGAGATACTTCTATTTTGATGGGATCCCTATTCTTTCAATTGTATAGCGACTGTATTTTTGTTTAACTGTAATGATACTATAGTACAGCTGAGTGGTTTCAACTCCATTGTCAGGATAATGTTTTGCCATAGTACATCTTATTTATCTTACACTTTGCTAAGGGGTACTTTTTAATTGGTAATTGGCTAACAAACAGGCCTCTTGGTTTAGTAGCCGTTGTCTGCTCTTCGTTGGGGCTGAGAGAAATTTCCTGCTAGAGATCAGTACATTGCTTAGCTGCACAGTAAGTGAGAAGGGCAAGTCTTCTCTGATGAGAAATTTGCAATGAATTGGTTTTGGTTTGTTTTTTTCCTGTCTGAGGTGCTAATTGAAGCTCAGCAGTAAAAAAGACCAGACTGACAGTGATTAGTGCAAACTCTTACAGACACCTGTACTCACTTCAGAAAATTTTACTAGTCTAAACAACTTTCTTGGCTTTTATTTTCCATTGCATCAGATTAATATCTTTATTCTGTTTCACTAAACTGAAATATGTACAAAAAAGTAGGGTAAACAGTTTCTTTTCAGCCAATGACCAGCCATGTTCTTATCAGCTAAGCAAAATACTACCCATTAATGCTTCTAGACTTAGTTTTGCACACTACTGCCCTTTTTAAAACTATTTTTTATTTAGGCAAGCAGGCAGAGTGAGTGTTCTGAAATACATCTAACAGAGATTACTTTATAAATTAATTTAACACAGTTGTCTCAAATTTGTTAAGGAGTCTAAGATGGACATCCCTGATGAAATATTCAGGAGAGATTTGTTGCTCAGTGAAGTTCTCTACCAGTCATTACTGTGTGGTATCTCTACTGAGACATAAAATATACTATATATACTATATATGAGATTTTCATGTAGCACTTCAGCTTCACTACTCTTTCTCTAGAGCTTATTTCACAGCAGCTTGTGCAGAACCATTTTGAATAAATATCTACTCCTGTGTTTGCACAGCCAATTCATATGAACATGAATGAGAAGAAATTATAATTTTTCTGCTGGTTACTACACTTGTGAGGAGTACTTGTTTCTATCATAATTTTCTTTTTTTTTTTTTTTTGTCTCTATAGGATTTTATCAGTTCAGCAGCTTGTACACATGAGCAAGGTGATATATAGTGTGAACTCTAAATAATTCTAGGCAAATAAATATTCAGGTGTCTTTGCAGAAAGGTGTGTCTGAGAGGAAGAGCAACTGGTGTAATCCAAAGTGACCACAGGGTATGCAGTTATGTGGATGTGTCAGTTGCCTGTTGTCCAATTGGCACACAAAGATTAAATTTTCTATTACAGTTCCAGGATAATTATGCAGCTCCCTGACATGAATGGACTCAGTCCCAAAAGAGAGCATGTTTGCTGTTGAAATCAAATGCAATCAGTTGCTCTTGGATTCTGTAATTTAAGTCCGTCACTGAAGGCATGGGAGAGAAATTCTAGATAAATTATATAACTGCCTTCATCTCAGGTCTGTAATATTAATTGCATGTGGAAGTACATGAAGCAAAATGATTAATTTTTCTTGTTATGACTCAAACTTCACTCTGAACTTGTGCTAGGGACTGTTTTCCATGAGCTATCTGCAAATAGATGTCTGGTAAATAGTTATTTGGGCTGGGATGGCAAAAGTGACCAGCTGTGATGCTAAATGGAAGCATTCCTTTGGGTGAAGTTGGCTCTACAGGCTGGTGTGTCTTAATTGTACTGGTCTAGTGACCTAGCTAAGACCAGGAGGATTTTTTGCCTTTTGAATTACAGTAGAATATTTCAGTTGGGGAGGACCTATAAATAGGATCTTATCTAAATGCCTGGCCAGCTGAGGGCTGACCAAGGGTCAAAGCTTGTTGTTAAGGGCATTGTCCAAATTCTTAGATGTTGACAGGCTTGGGGCAGCAACCACCTCTCTAGGGAACCTGAGCCAGTGCAAGACCACCCTCTCAGTAAACAAATGCTCCTTAATGTCCAGTCTAAACTTCCCTGGCACAGCTTTCAACCATTGCCATGTGTTCTATCACTGAATACCAGGGGGAAGAGATCAGCACCTTCCCCTTCGCTTCCCCTCCTCAGGAAGTCACCCCTCAGCCTCCTTTTCTCCAAACTAGACAAACCCAAAGTCCTTTGCTGCTCTCATAGAACATTCCTGCCCTTTCCCCAGCTTTGTTGCCCTCCTCTGGATGCATTTGAGCACCTTCACATCCTCCTGAAATGGTGGAGCCCAGAGCTGCACACAGAACTCCAGGTGAGATTGTACCAAAGCTAAATACGGTTGGAGAATTGCCTCTCTTAACAGACTGAATTGTGTATGGAGAAGAAAACTTTGATCACATCTTTACAACTGCAAAGGAAGGACCATGCCGTTATAGCATCTTATTGCAATGATTAAGTTACAGACATATCTAGCCAAACCTCAAAGCCTGGTTAGATATCAGCTCAGACCAGGTTGCTCAGGGCTTTGTTCAGTCCTGAAAACTTCCATGGAGGGAGATGACACAGAATCCCTGGGGTACCTGCTTTATTACCTGATACTTCACAGAGGGAAAGTTTCTCCTCACAACCAGCCTGAACCTCTCTTGTTTCAGTTAATCCCCACAACCTCACACTCTCCTGCTATGCTCCAGTGTAAAGGTCCTGGCTCTGCCTCCTCCAGGAGCTGCTTGCTGGCCCTGGCAGTTTGCCAGGGAATTGGAAGATGTTTGAAGCACCGTTTGTTTATTTCACCTGTGCCTCTCCTGCATGTTACATAATAGGATGTGAAACAGCATTTACATTGAAGAAGATGCGTTGCAACATCTTTGAGTATTTTTTATTCTTAAATCTCAAGCTTTCATAAACTCAGATTTTATGGTAGAAATAAGCATGCATTATTTTTTTTTCTTCCAAGCTCCTGAGTGTGTGTGAAAGAAATGAGAAAGACATAGGGAAAAACCCCAAACCACAACAAACAAAACTGAACAGAACCAGAACAAAATCAAAAGTTAAAAGGTAAGTTTTTATTTTTCTTGGATTTTTAATTCCATTCACACTAACATTCAGTCTGGATGTGAAGTATGCATGAGAGGATGTTGGTGAAATGCTTCTCATAACAGAGGTATTGTGTTCACAACTAATGAAGTCTTAATGCTTGTGCTTCACATTGGGTATACTTGAATAGAAGGGTGACTTTAAAACTAGAATTTCAGGTAAAGTAAGGATTGTTTTATAGTTATTTACGTTTTAACTCTCTAGATCTGTTTGTTCCTCAGTAAAAAATACACAGTCAAATTAAGGAATAACACTCATTCCGGTGTTGAAGTTTTTATATCTTCGTTTATAAAGAGTGGTAGTGAAAGCAGATTGAGAGAAATTATTTTATGTCACACACCAGTGGCTGACTTCTTACATCTGTTATTAATGAATTGCAACTGTTTATATCAGCACTGGGTGTGGTATCATGAGTTTTTGAATTTATCTAGTAAATTCAGTATCTGTTGCATGAATTCAGTATATAGCTTAACATTAACTAAACGAAGATATGAAACTGTGGGAAAGTAAAATAGTGACATATATATACCCTACTCTGATACATGTTAATGTGGATTTAAGTCTTGGATCTTAAGCTTACCCTGCAGCAGAATCTGGCTGATTTGCTCACAACCGTCCCCCCCACCAAAGTGATATGTCCACTGTGACCATGTTTGCTCAAGAATACTGAAGTGTGTGCAATAAGTGCAGTAGTCTTTGAACATTTGTGAGTTCAGTGGAAAAACCCTAAAGTTCAACATTTAAAAAAGATGAACAAATTGTTTTCACACAAGGGCACAGCAGGTGCCTCACTGTCTCCATCTACTAATTCAAATGTTCATGCGTGTTACTGAACATGCGGAACAAGCTGGGCCATCTTTGATTATTTGATTTGTACACAGAAGTTCACTCATTGTATACACACACCAAAAGACTGGAGCAATGCAAACAGAGAAGATGTGTGTCAAACAGCTCTCACCCTCTTAATCACTTCAGTGGAGGTAAAAATGGGAGGCTGAAAGATGATCTTACTTCTTAGCATCTGGGCTTAGACCTAGATGCTGATTGTTTAGATGTCCTTGAATGGAGGTTTTCCTTCCAGTCTTCAGCTGGCTGCAATTATATTTCTATCATCTTTATTTTTAATATATGCTGATTTTTAATTTTTTAAAAATCTTACTAAATATGAAAGCAGAGGCAAGGAAAAACATCTGCTGTAGAAAATATTCTGAATCACAATTTAGAGAGCTTATGAATACTGTAGGCTTAACACTTGCACAAAACTGTGTGGGTGGCACACTGTCAAGCGCAGACAGTGGTGGGAGACTCCAGTATGGGAATCTTTTTTTAATGGTTGTGAAAAGATCAAAGAGAAATTATTTGGAGGAAAAAAGCTTGATTTGGAGGGAAAAAATATCATGTTGGACACAAATTAAATTACTGTATGGATTTGGACAGATATGACATGATTAAAAAGCCATGTAGTTAATCCACCAA
>NW_005054336.1:4894201-4917825 GCF_000277835.1 Geospiza fortis | reverse complement strand
TTAGATATTAACCTATGGATAGCAGGGATTTGGCTTTTATTTCTAAAATCTATATTTCTCATGCTATTCAATGAACCAGGAAGGATTTGAAAATTCAGCCATGCTTTTTCTTCACTAATAAACCTACATGCCTACATGAACCTACATGTTTTCGGATGCTGTTGTCATTTTCAGCTCTTTCATTAGTGCTTCTACCTGGCTTTAACGTTGCTATGTCTACCAGCTGGGTCTCTAGCTGGGGCTCAGGATATAATAGCAGAAAGTGAGAAATGGATGATTGGGTTGAACAAAATAAATGTGAGTCTGACAGAATGTAAAAGATTGTACTTGTTACCAGAACATTCTTCTGATTTCCAATATAAATGCCAGCTAATATGTGTGTTCCATAGACCTCCCTGCCAAATATGTTGGACTTGGAAAAAAATTTTCCTGCCAGTTACTGTATACTTAGCCTGCCTGTCTTTATCTCTCAGCTTGTTTTTTTCCCCAGTGATTGTGCATTTTACAGAAGTATAAAAGACAAGCAATTTAAAAGGCTTTTTGTGTATAAGATACTCTACAGGCAACTTACCTGCTGGAAATGAAGTGATTTTGTGCGACAGTTTTCTCCCCTGCATATAACATTTATGCCACAAAAATCATGATTGTGGAGGTAGAGTTCTTATCTATTTTATTCACCCTAATTAATTAGAGCGAATAAAAGCATAATTTTTATATGGTTTGAAGAAAGATAAGCAATTTTTAATAAAAACTGTTTCTTTGCAGCAGGGCAGGAAATAGTTTTTTCTATCCCTATAAATATTCACTATTTAAATATCTTCTTTCCCATAATGAAATATGGACCCTTTAAAGCACAATGAACTTATATTGTGGAAAAATGCAGTCAGGGAACTTGAAACATCTAATTGAAATGACTTTGAAATGCTGAATTTATTTCTTATCCTCATTTTATATGCTAAGTTTATATGTACAGACATAAAAAGAAATTCTAACCAAAAATAGTATTTTGTGTGTTTTGAAAAAGTAGCATAAACTATTTGGATACCCACAGATATTTTTCCACTTCACTTAATCAAGAAATCAGTGTTTCGTTGTCACAAAATGTTGTAGCTCTGAAAATGTCATATTTTTAATTGAAAATATCTAGTCAAACACTTCTCATCTTCCTGCACTACAGACTTCACTCTTATATCCACTTCTGAGCCAATCAATACTAGATTTGTTTACTGCCATTTAATTAAAAAAAAAAAAAGGAGACAATACAGGACCTTTACCACATCTTGAATTATTTCAGGAATCTGAGCAAACCCACTATTTCATTGATCTTTACAACAGTTCAGTCACCAAAATATGATTATGAAAACTTCTGTCAGGGCTTTCACATTGACACAGTGCTGAACAATCTTGGACAGATTGTGTCTATGCTGAATACAAAAAAACTTGACATATTCAAAGTAATATAGGGGTGATAGGTAATATTCTCTTCAGCAGACAGCAGGAGTGGCCCTACATGCCATGATTTTGCTCATATGAGTAAATGTCCTCTAAAATAACTACCAAGGCAATTCAGTTGTAATGCCAAAAACGTCCATGATCAGTGCACCTCATCAGCAAACAGGGGCTGAGCAACCACGGGAGGTCACCTAATGGAATTGCTGGCTGGGCTCTTGGATCTCCACAGACTTCTGGCATTGTTCAAGGGGAGAGGGATAATCTCCCATCTATCATGTTTGAGACAGGGGCTCAGGGGCTGAGAATTCCCCACTGTAAAAACCTGCTTTTTCCTGTCAGCTGAGAAAGTGTAGGGTGATCTGGTAGAGAGGTAGGATCCCAAAGGTGAAATTTACCTGTATGGATTAGCAAGCATCCTGCAGCAGGAGACCCAGACAGACTGAGAGCCTTGGGGCCCTGTCAGCAGGTCACAGGAGAGCAGGACCATGTGGCAGTCCCATGCACATGAGATACAACCTGACTGCACTAGGCAGGCAACTTGGGTGGTACAGGAGCAGTTCCTCTAGGCTTTCATTGTAGCTATTTGCTAGATTAACTACTGCTGTATCTCTTATCTGAGGCACAGACTGGGTCCTGGAGACCTTTGACATGTACCATGAGGCAACCCTTTTTCTCATGATACTGCCTGCAGTGTTTTCTTCCAGGTAACTGCTGGAATTGCTAGTTTAGTTTTTAGATCCTTCCTGGTGGAAACAAAAGAGACAGAATTATAGATGTATTCTTTGTGTGTATTGCATACTAGATACTGTGGCCTGCAACTCCCCTACTTATGGAAGGCCATCCACAAATGAGCTCTAAAGTCTGCTAGTTTAATTCAAAAAGTCCATCAGCATCAGCTGTCATGATTTTTTCATCACTTGTTTTCAAATTATGGTACTTCTAAGAAAAGTGAAGCTTCCGACTCTTGCTTAAGCATTGACTTGAGCACTTAAACATTTTATAGGGGATTGGTTGTGTGAAGTAGGACAAAAAAGTGTCAAACATACCAAATGTATTCTGCTTCAGAAATTTTTTATGTTTCTGAGGTTCAGTGCTCAGTTTATGTGGCAATGCTGAGTTCTGGCAGTCTCCTCCAGACTCATTTCTCACAGCTCCCTTGGGCACTATGCCATGCTAATGCTGCATTGGTTGTGACAAGGAGATGATTTCTTCAAGAAGTGCTTTTTTGTCTTTGTGGAATAACAGAAGTTATTGTAGATCAGCAATTCATCAGGCTCCATTGGCTGTGTTTTCAATAGGGTATCTTCAAAATAGACTGAACTAGTATAAGACCTTAAAGGATCCCAGACAGACTGATGTCAAATTTTCTGCCAAAGAATGCTATTTAATGAAAGTTTTTCTGTTTCACACCATAACATAGTTAATGTTTTGTAGGTGTGATGAATCCTGATCTCCAAGTGGATTAAATTTGTGTCATGGACACCATGGATCAGAAATTATTCCTCCTGGCTTAGAATTAAAACATTAAGGAGAGGATTTCATGTAAATCCTCACTTAAGGGTGTTAAAGATTAAAGTGAGTTTTTATTAGCGTAAATCTCTCAGTCCTAGTTCCCTGGACCCTCACAGCTGCCCCATAGGGTACCTTCTTCTAAGAAACAGCACAGAGAGATTTTCTTAATTCATTGGAACTTGTTGGGACAGCCGACTGTGAAAAGCAAATCTGCCATGACTTTAGGCTATGTGGTTCCTTGAGCAGGGAATTTGATCATTGTGCATTTGCTAAGTGCTAGGAAGGTGCTGTAATTCGTAAATCTTGTAAAATAATTCTAATCTTTCTTTGTTTGATCTTTCCCAACTCATATAATCCTTTTTTTTGTTGTTCTTTAGCTGAAGTTCTTTATGATTCAAATTAATTCAAATTCAGATATCTAAAAAATAATTAAGTATTATTCAATGCTTTTCATAAAGTTCAATAGAAGATGTAAGCAACCAGAGCTCTTGAAAATGAAATTATGCTTAATGAGACTTGGTAGCTAAAATGTAATTGCACCATGAATCCAAGCTGGAGATTTAAACAGAGGCTGGGTGTCTGTGTAGCATTTGTGCTTTATAATTTTGGCCTCACAGCCAAAAACCTGGGTCTGAAAATGTGGAGAGTGTTCTTTGCTGGGAAACTAGACTCAGCTTAGAAGCCCACTTCCAGATATTTAACTATTTTATCAGAGCTTTGGTACAAAGTTGTATCAGTATTAAAACAACATTAATGATACTGAAATGTAAAAGAATATTATCATTTACCACACAGAGAAGTGTAGTATAGTCATGGTCATCTTATGGCAAGGTAGTACACTGTAATAGGAGTGTCATTGCTACAATCTCATTTATGGTTAGTTTAAATGTGCATTTATTCCTGACTTAAGGCACCAAGAGTAATATACACCCACACCCACACACACACCCACACCCACAGAGCATTTGCTAGTATTTGCAGAAGCCTCAAATTTTATTTTTAATTATAGACTAAAAGATAGTAATTGGTTTTTTTTTTATTCTGATCAAAATCAGCATCTCCATATTAGCTTATGTATCCTAGTATGTATTAGATGTATCTGTTAATGAAAAATAAGGCTTCAGGACTTTTAGCTGGCCTAAATGTTGTGGATTTTCATCTTTCTGATATATCTAAATTGCCCTCTCCACTTTTTACTTATATTACTTATTCCTTACATATATAGTTGGTGAAACTGTGTTGAAAGATAGCAGTGGTAAGTGAAATCATTGATAGATTGGTGGCTTTTTAGGGCAGTATTTTTTCCTACAGAACTGAGATTAAAACCTTGGCTTTTAAGTGCCCAAGTACTCTCCTCTTCAACCTTGCTTCTAAGATTGGGCTTATCTTATTCATTCTGTTAATGCTCCTACTTCTTCTAAAAAGAAATGTTATTAAAATCACAATCAGAATTTTTATTCCCTTCACAGAGAGAATTTTGGAGTTGCTCCATCCATTGTGTTAAAGAGAGTGTTATACCTCCCAAACACAATTATATTTTAGGATCAGATACTTTGTCTGTGACAGCTTAGACTGAAGACAGCCCACCTCCTTAGTTTAGGAGATTTTGTTATTTTATTAGGGTGATCCTGTGCCCTTTGACCCATGCTGGAGGCCTCCTGTTAGTTCTTTTATGGGCAGGGAATCAGAGCAAAACCACTGTAGCTTAATGCTGATGTTGAATAGCTTGGCTGTTAATTACATGTACCTTTTCACAGTGACTTTGATGGAAATAATCAAGGTTCTTTAGACAGGCCAACCTCATAAAATATTACTTTAGGTCTGATCACTCCTGTGGTTGTGGAGAAGGAAAAACACATTTCAGGCTCACAAAAGCAGAAGAGAAAATGTCTGTTTTCCTGGAGTTCTGGCTTTTCAAATGAATTTGAGAAAAGTTGTGTACTGTAAAGAATTCTGTTTTAATTTGCTCTAAACATTAAGGGCTTCTTAAAATTATGTTTCCTTCTCTGTAAGACATTTAACAACACCAAATGATTTTAAACAATAATAATTTTAGGCTCTGTCATTTTAGATGGGTGGATGGATGACTATCTGTCATTGCCTATGACAGGCACCTACTCTTACCGAGCTGTCAGCCTTGTACTTTTCGATTATTGTTTGCAGGAAAGACTGCAGTTGTAAGTGAGCTCCTACTGTGGAAGGCTGAAGAGAAGGTATTAAAGATCTCTATCAGCAAAGCTCAGGTTTCATATGACAGGGTACTAAATAACTGCACGCACAAAGTACTGGACACAATTTTGAATGTTGGTTTTTGGAGAGGAATAGCGAAATACTGAAAGTTTTGATGTTCTCACAGACTTTGCATCTGGTTTTCTAACATGTAATTTTTGCAGTCATTTGTGAAAATCATACAAAATCTGTGTTAGTTACAGTTGCTGGCTTTTGTGAAAGCCACAAAAGCCAGTGAAAGGACCTGTACAAAGTGTAGGAAAAAGGAGAATCACTTACCTAGCTGTTTAGAGTCTGTGTATTGTAATTATTATTACTTCCTCATTTTGGCAATGCATGGAACACTGGTGGCATAGAAAGTTATAACTGGATTTTTAAAAAATGTAAATCACCTTACAGCTGAATGTTGGTTATCAGCACCTAAATCCTGGGCACTGTGGTTTCTTGTCAACTGTGTAAATTCTTAATTTTAGATGACATACTGTAGCCTAATGACCGCATGGGATGAACTCTCATGCAGTTCAAAATGCTCAAATCACACCTGCACTTTCATTTTTCAAGGCAAAAATCAGCAGGGAGAGGTGTCTAAATGATGTGCAACACTCTTCTGGTCCTGATTTTCCATGCTGCTTTAACTGAAGCTACTCAGAGTTTTACTACTGATGGAAGAAAATTCTATCTATGAATCATTTTCTGGTTTATGCCTGACTACCTCAGTATATAATTTCACAGTATCCTGTTTATACCTGTATGTGGGCCCTAGCCTGTCCTTCATGGTTGAGATCCATGGAAGTATATTATGGAATCTATGTGAGCTTCTGGAAGTGCTTAAACAGCTTTATAAATTGCATTTCATGCATAAATTAGCCGTCTGGTCTGCCAAAGAAATATCTCACCTTACTGCACGTTTTATTTAGATCTAAACAGAATACATGTTATTCTAACTGTAAAGGAGGAACACAAGAAATTACCCCAAGAAAATGATAAAAAAGTCTTCAGTGAACCTCCTCATCTCTTCCCCACCTGCAATATATTAAAATTGTTGTCTTGGGAGTTTTTTGTAATACATAATGTAGGTAACCAGCATGAGTTAAAATTTATTATTTTTTTTACAAAAGAAAGAAGTGTTTAGAATAGTTTTGTCTGAAGTTTTGAGTGAATTGAGTGTGACATTAACTGTTGTAAAGCCAGAAGAAATGTAGTATGCTGAAGAGAAAGAGACAGAATTCTTTATTCTCACATTATGGTGTGGGAATATTTTGCTAGGAAGTGGGAACCCTAAATCATGGCTGGTTCTTTGTCTTGAATGACAACCTATCTGAAAACAGTGTTTTGGAAATTATGGTTCTGACTCTTGTAATCAGCATTACCAGCATAAGCAAGGGGTTAGGATGAACCTAGTGGCCATGAAGATGGAATAGATGGACAGAGAAGTAAAAAAAGTCCAGGACAGAAACCTTTTCAGCAGTTGTATGAGACTGGTGTCTTACTTTGGTTTTTCTGCTATGTAGAGGACAAAGCAAATGTGATTTCAATCAATCCATTGTGAAAACACAAAAAGTATTTTTATCATTATCTAATTACAGTTAGAAACCATTTTAATCATAACTAAGATCAGTTAAAAGATGATAAATGTTGAATTTTGTAGTTATAGCAGCAGAAATTAGTCCTATGACAGATGTGACTTTAATGTACAAATCTATGATGAAAATACTAAGAGTTTCATTAAATTGTTGCCATGTGCCATCAATTCTGAAACATCTTCCAAAAATCAAAAGGAAGAAAGAGGGCATAAATAACATTGGTGCAGGACATGTTACCCCACTGAAATCAGTATTCTGCACTGACAATAGATAATAGTGATTATGTCAGCTAGAGCAAGGTAGAAGGTTACTGGAAGGTTACTTCTGTAAGAACATTAAATCTGCATATCTTTGTATGTTCTCTTTGTAACCCTTTTTTTTTGTTTATTTTGTTTGTTTCGTTTTCTTTATACAAAGATGCCTACAGGGTTGCTGCAAATACATTTGGAAATCCCTGCTTTTAGCAGTCTTGGATCTGAGCAGGAGACTGGAGGATTTTGTGTTCATTACCTTCCCTAACTTCCATCCAATTTGAAGGATCTGTGGGTAACCCCCAAACCCTATTTTCCTTTTCTGTCCTCACCCCTTATTTCTAGGTTTGTTTCTTAGGGATGTCAGAAAGGTTAAAGCTGAGTCTGTAGGTTGTCCTACATTGTGATTGGGATAAGGCCTGTGCTGGGCATGCACCACATCCTCCTAATGGTGAATTCACATGCATTCCCCCACAGTGCAGTCTGTGTTATTCTCTAAGTGTCATTTTGTTGACACATTGTCATGAACAATGAAGTTATTAGTTGGTTTGTTTTAGAAAGATGTTTGGAATAAGTGACATGTGCTATAAATTTGTGATTAGGATAGTTTCTCTTTGAGATTTTCAGGCACATTAATGTTTTCCTAATAGAACTAAATGCACTCCTGTCAAATCTGTCTAATTTGGAAAATAATCCCTAATAGGGAAATACTAGACAAGATTTAGAAAGATTTGTTTTGTTTTTGTAGCAAAACTTGCTCTGTTTCTTCAATATGTATAAGTTTTATATGTTAACAATTATAGAAATGGACAGATTATATTTGCTTTTAGTCTAGTTTATGCTTTGATCACTCTTTGTCTTTTAAACAGTAACTGGTTGAAGTAATTTTCTTGTAAATCCTTAATTTTTCAGGCACTCAGCTTCTTTTAATATTGTGTTGCTGCTTCAAATGAATCGTAAAAGTCAGCCTTTCAGTGTTTTGTGTTTCCCAACTTGCCTTTTAGAGGCTTTCTGCAGGAGAATCTGTGAACAAGGTCTCATCTGGAAATATAAAAGGGAAGTTAACATTGATATTTTGATGTAAACCTAAAGGAGTCTGCATTTTTAGCCGTTAGGAAACAAGCAGAAATAAAATGTCTGCTTTGCTACTTTTTCTAGTTTCTTTCTTTTGGGTGCCTTGCAATTGCACTTTGAAGTGGAAGTTATTGCAAGAGTAACAAGATTCATCAAATTTATCACAAAATGTCTGTATGAATTTGTGAATCTGGAACTGACATGGATGTAAAGAACAAAACCAGAAATATGGCTTTATGCCATACTTGTCTATGGAGAGGTATGATGAGACATTTAAGGACAGCTGTTTTATGAAGCCTTAATGTATTCATAGTGGCAGCTGCAGTTTTCTTAGAAGAGAATAGCAAGAATGGATGAGCAGCAGAGCTGTATGCTTTGAAGAAGAAAGGTTTTATCCATGACCACATTGTAGATGATAATAAATTGCATAAAAAATGTAAGAAATTTGCAGAGTAAATGTTTTTGTGAGAATTCAAATCAGATACTTGTTAAAGTATCTGGCTTAGGAAATCACAGTCCTTTAACATGGCTGCACTAAACCCAGTTTGCAACAGGCCACAAAGGTGTTGTTTGAGAACCCTCTGAACCATGAACTGTCAAGCAGTTGAGATTTTTCTTACATCATTGTATTGATATTTCTGCTTGGTCTTCCATATCCTGAAATATTTTTCTCCATCAAGCCATTCTAGTACTGATTCTTGTAGCACTTTTTATTTCCCCTTTCAAGCTCCAGTCAGTCCTGATCACAAGATACACAAGCACACAGGATTATTTAAACTAAATTATTATCAAAGAACTTGAGGGATGTCAGGAAATCTGAATATGATGCATTAGATGTGTGTGGAGTGTACCAGCCGTAGCTGATGTCAAAGAAAAGAGTTTCATAGGCTTTTTTGTACTGAGTTACAAGATTGAGAGTGCTGAGGAGTGGTGGTGAGTCCTGGATTCACAGGAATGCTGAGTCGTGTCTGTCTCTGGTAAAAGCCAGCTGGTAATCACAAACACTGGGGGTGCTTTATTGCCAGGCTTACATTTCAATAAAAGCATCCAGAAAAAAATGTTGGTACAATTGTAGGAGGGTACATTTTATTTGCTGTTTTTGTATTGTGCTGTTGTTTGTAACTCAGAAATCCTTGGTGATATAATTATTTCAGTCTACAGGTGGATGTGCAGCCATCTGTCTGTCCTGCCACCAGCCAGGTTGCTGCTACAGTGCTGCCTAGAAAGTATTTTTCAGTGAGAAACCAATGCCTTTCTCAAGCTGTCCAGTCTGATTTAGGAAATCAGCTCTTTTTCCTCAGATTTTGTGAACATACGAGATATTTTCATCACCAGGTGAGCTCCTTGGCAGAGGCAAAGCTACTCCAACTCTGACTATATTTTTGCTTTGATCTCAGCCAGAAATCTGCTTTTATCAGGTTCAGTAAGCCTTCTTTTGCCACTATACTGCACTGTAGGATTTTAAAAAAACATTTGGAGAATAAAGCCTGTGTATCATGGGATTTTCTCTTTCTTTCTGATAAGCCACTGTTTCAGTAGCCTTTTCCAGAGTGGAATCTAGACAGCTGCTGCCATTTGCCTTCATTGACATATTCAGCAGCTGCACTTGCATTTAGGGTAGTAAAAGTCTGCAAGATGCTTGAACATCATTTAGACTGAGCTCAGGTTTGAAATAATGGAGATTATATATATAAAATAATATCTCAAAATAATAATAAATGAGTAACAAGAAAGGTAGCAAACATATGAACTCTAAACTACAACTGCGAATGTATGCATTTTGAATCAATTCTTCTTCTCTGACCATTTGTTTTTCTAAGAAGTTTTTACTAGAGAAATTAACTCACTTCATACTAAAGCAACAAATGAGCTGTTAATGTAATCATTTGAGCCAGAGGTTTGCTATTTTAGTCCTGAGGCCATTCCAAGTGAACTTTTTAAGATAAATGTTGCTATTCTGTGCTCTACAGCATGATAGTAGACCGCCTACTTCAACAAAATGCTTCAGAATAACTCTCAAGATTAATTCTGTTTATGTCTTATAAATAAAACATAGAAGTAACACTGCTATACTAATTTACATGTCAAAAACCATCAAAACCAAAGGTGTGCATTTTCTTTTTTAATATGCCTTGAAGTGAAGGTGGCATATTAACTTTCCTTGTGACAATGGTAGACCTTGGTGTCTGCCATCAAGGCCATTCTTTCCTTGGCTTCAGCATATAACTAAAAGGACAGAAGTCACTTGAAAGAAAGGTAGTGTGGTTGACCTATGTTGTTCAGCTGAAATCTGAACCAAGAACCAAAAATGAGTAAAATGAATAGCCATTAAAAATCACTGATTATCACCTATATTGTGAGACTGTCTCATTTCAGAAAAACCCCATAAATAATATTTTAGATAAAATAATGCTCAGCTGCCAGGTAGTTGCTTTGGTGAGAATTAATATTTTGCTCTTTTGAAGGAGGATGTAAACATTAAGATTTTTTCAGTTGAGGAGCAATAATACAAACAGGGAACCTTCCTGCCATCACTGGGTAAGAATGGATATTGTGGCAGAGATATATTATACCAATACCACTGTGAAGTTGTGGGTGAAGTGAGGAAATAAGCTCGAGTTTGGTGATAAAATTAGCAAAAGTAGGATGGAGATGTCAAGTCTGGAGTCATTGTACTTCTCTGTAAATAATTTAGTCCTGAAGTAATGTCTTCTGTCTGAAAATAGCTATTTGGCCATTTTATAGCAGTAGACTAGCATTTTCAGAAATAGAGAAGTTTGGAGTGGTAGGTGACTCTATGCTCCTTACAAATGTGTATGTCTGCTGAAATGAGAGTATCTAGACTCTTAATGAAATGTATCATGAATAATTTTCTATCTTTTATGTTTTTAAACTCTCTCAAAAGAGTTTAAAAACATAAGATGGAAGAGTTGCTAACATGTGATAGAACGAATGAAGTTTTAGTTATGCAAAGCTGACTCAAGTTACAAGCTCTTATGCTGAGGAAGAAACCATTGCAGTGCAGGCTGCAGACTCCTTCTAGGCTACTGGTGCTCAGTTGTTGAGTCTTGCAAATACACACACAGAGCCCTGCATGAGGACATTCCATTTCAATGACCATTGAAAAAAAAATTCTAGGAGTCTTATATTGGTTGTGGTTTATAACCAGAGATGCTATCAGAATAAAGCTTTTGCTGTTGAAGGACTGCTTTACTTTTGATATATTTTCTTCAGTGTAATTTGATCCTGTTCTCATTTTATTTCAGTGGCTTTAGATCAGGCCGTATCACTAATTTCAGTTCCATTCAGTTTCCCTGGTAACATTTTATTTTTAGCATCATTATGCTTCAGAGATCTGTCATGGAGGGTTCATTTTAATTTTACTTTATATGTTTCATTTCATGGCAAAATGGTAAAACCCCTAAACCCTAGTCTGTTCCACAAAATTTCTATAAATATCAAAAAACATGACCATCTTATACGGTTAAAATTTTTATTATTTTGCTGCTACCTCCCCCATGGATTCTGTGGAAGATTTTCAGGATGCAGGTTGTTAGACATTCATGCATTTTTAAATCTTTTGAAAATCATTACCCCTTTGTGCACTAGAGATGTGTTATTCTGAGTTTTCAGATCTACAACCACAGCAGGCCCCAAGCTCTCAGCAGCACAGTGATTATAAAATAATTGGTCTGGCAGAAAAGGAGGAATACTTCTCTCATTCCTCTTCAGCACTAGTCACCTCCTCTCTCTGCACAGAAGAGACAGAAGTAAAGAAGCTGTGGAGATTGTATCTGTTTCCACTTCTAGGTTCTGTTTAATGACATGTACTTGTATAGTCACCTGAGTGCCTTGCCTGGAAATTTCTTCAATCTCTGTTAGGAATGTGACTGGCTGACATTCTTGGTTTGGAGTCTCCAGCAATGATTGTATAATGGGATTATAGTTGGAGGTTTCAGGGTTCTTTTTTCCTTTTTCCTTCAATATTACTTGCTTGTCCTTTTGACACAAAATGACTCTGACTTAAAGAACAAATGTAGCAGTTGGTAAGAAATTTTGTATACTCATTTAAGCAACTAATGTTTATTCCTTTTAACCCTGAGACACTGGCCAACCACCTTGACAAAAAGCCTTGCTTGAGAACTTAGGCTGAATTTAGGGGGAATGAAAATAACTCTGCTAAACATTGCATGAAAAATTATTAAACCATAGAAACAAACTACAACACTCTCAGTGCAATATCAATATGATGCATAGAGTTCAGTGATACTACTTCACTGGAAAAGAAAAAAAAGTAAAATAGTATTTTAAAACTGTCAGTGTTTTTCATGGTAGTTTGGATTTAGAGTGCTATTAGCCCATTAACAGATCAAGGACTTTCTGATTATGTCTTTTACTCAAGCTGCATAGGAAAGATGATCTGTGAGAATTTATCAGCAGATAAATAATTATGTATCCTCTTATAGAGGCTCCCATTTATAGTATTTGTCAAGCAAGTTCTCTCCTAGGGATGGATTATAATATGAGCACTCCATGGAGTGATGAAAGCCTTCCCATACCTCAGGCTTTGTAATTCCCTTTTAGCTGAAATAATTTCCATAATAAGACAAAGGGTCTAAAAAGCTTTAACTGAAGGTCCTGTGCAATTCAGAAGATGCCTTGGCTACAAGCAGATGCCTCTATTTTCTGGCAATCCTGAAATCAGGGCTCTTCTAGAAATGAAAAAGAACTCAAAATTTTCATGGTTGCTAGGGAAAAGAGGAGAGAGAAATAATCCTTCTCTTCCTTAAAAGAATGGCCAATTCATGTCATAAAGTGTGTCATTCTCAGTATTTTTAGCTCTGTATCTTCATCTGTCCAAACAATCTTGACAATCTGATCTAAAATAGTCTGACAGGACTTAGATGTTAATTGGGCCAATAAGATCTCATCACTATCTCTTGAGAGATGAGGTAAAATAATGACCAAGTTGCCAGTTATGGCCTTTGGCTCATCCCAGCTGCCATACCCAAGGGTAGTGCTAATGGCAGTTGATGGATTCCTTTCTGCCAAATTTGCTTGTTTTCTTCACACAGACACATTTTTTCACCTCTTGCAGTGAGCAGAAGTGAAAGGCTTTTTAAAGAAGGAATTACTGGAGCTTACATAGTCCAAAGGCTCATAAAAATTGCCTGTCAGTCAAATGAATTTGATAGGCAGGAAAGACAGATTGGTGAGAAATAGGGTTAGGACATTTGTTAGGTTCCGGCTAGAACATTTCTCATTTCACAGTTTTGAATTTTTACACTAAGGGGAGAGCTGAAATGCTGCTGCTTTTTTTTTTGTTGGTGTGGGTTAATAATTAGCCACTACTTGATTTGATGGCTTTGTTATTGCTGATTATTTGATCTGTTTTGGAAGACATTCCTGTTTTGAAAGCGAAGTGTGATGGTGTGGGAATTGGAAGCACACACAGTACCATAACTCATTGTCTTCCCCTCTTGTTCATATTCTATCTATATTCTTGTCCATGCTGGTGAATCACTGACCCTGCTGCTACTGCTCCTCCAGCTTTATCATTTCCCAGCCTCTTACTGCTGACAATTTTCAAAACCCAAAGCCTCACCCACACTACTTATGCTGGACCAAGGACAGGCAGGGCTGCACTCAGCCCATTTGAATCCACATTCTACAATAAGAATTCTACACAATCATACTAAGGATAGTCCAATGGGTTCATTACGGGCAGTTATCAAGTAATTCTGGCAATTTCAAGGGAATATTTCTTTCTATTTTTAAAAATTGTTTAGAAATTAATTTAATCTGCCTATCAATGTGTCCATGTGTAGGCCATATTTTGACATTATGATTGCTTATCTGGGCAGAGCTGTAAGTTGTAGCAACAGCTAGAAGATTTCCTGCTAGTTTTAAAACATACAAGGTTATTTAATCTTGACAGTTTACATTTCCTCAAGATTGATTTAGTTCCATTGGACTTCAGATACTGAAAAGGCTGAGTGATTAGGGTAGCTAACACACAGAGTTCCAGAAATTTTTAACATTCACTACGACAGCTAAAGTGTGGAGGGACACGTAAGAAAATAAAGATAGTGCAGAAGGAAATCTCACACCTGAGGAGTTGCAGCTGTACTGATCACCAAAGAGTAGGAACAGGCCTGCCCTTAACAGGCAACAGTTGTGTCCAATAAGAAGATGAGTGCTACAAAAGAGTGGGTTAGCTGGGTGAGGGGAGAGTTGGAGTTTGTTGGCTGTGCTGAGAAGGAGTTAGTGCGGTGAGGAGCTGCACATAAGAAATCACTGAGAATGTATGGAACCCTTGCAGTAAGATGGCAACACTAAAGGATCTTGTTTATTGTAACTGATTCTTCACTATCCCAAGAACCACTAGGTTTTAATTTCTTTTTAAGGTGATGTACATCCCAGTTTAAAAAGAAATAGCATACAATATGCAAATCTTCTGTCCTTTTGTCTCATCTTCTTAGTAAGCACTCATTACTTTGATACATACAAAGCACTCTCAAGGAGTTAAAAGAAGGCCAACCTGAATGAAAGGGTTTTTTTCTTAAGATTCCTTTCAGGCACTTGGTAGTAGAGGACATAGGTTTGGACTTTGTGTTTAGTAAAGAGACAATATAATCAACTGGATGCTCAGTGAAACTTCTAAAAATACGTATTTGGAAAGTATATGCTAAAAAGACATAAAGCACTCTCAGCACTTTAATGCTTAAGTGAGAGATCTGTGATGTTCATATCCAGAAGCTTCTGCTTTCATAGGTTGCTCTATGGTATTGGCACCAGAGACATGTAATATTGCAAATATCTGAATTTCAGGATTCATAGCACCTCAATTCAATTGAATTTCCTCTTCTGGAAAAATGAAGGCTGTATTCATTAATGCATGAAACAATTACTGCAGTTTGCATAAGGTCAATTCATACTTTTTAGTAGAAAGCAGCATTACTGTGCAAGCTGCTGCCACAGAGTACCATTATGCAGTGAAAACCATGTAGGAGTGCATTTAAATGAAGCACTTTATTTTTGTCTCACAGAAGAGAGAAAATCTGAATAAATTTCCAACATACAATTTTTTTTCCTATTTAAATGATAACATCAGCATTCAACTAGGAACTGGCAGCACTCAGTAAAGATTAATACAGTTGCAGGAGATTATGACATCTACCAAATGTCATCCTTGTGCCCTAAATGTAATACACATAACAGATATTACATCTCTGCCTGTAATTTATTATATGACTACTTTGTTTTATGTAGCCCAATCTTTTAAGAAGTGAGAATCAGGTGGACTCAGAATTCAATTTATCAGCTGTATATCAGTGCTAAACTCTGTCTGGATAATCCAAAGCTCCATGTTGCCATAATTTAAAAGCAAAAGTACATTTTCATTTTTCTAGAGAATTATGAATAATGAGATACTGACTACAGAGAAATACATTTCAGCTCTTGTCATTAAAATTTTTTCTAAAAGTGAACTTTAAAATCCTGTTTCTGCAGTGATTTAGACATCAGTTTATTTTTATTTGTTAAAAATGCTCATTCATCTACGGTGCAACTGCTTTACGTGGAATCAAACAGGCTGGTTAAGTCTCTACAAGGCTGGAGCAAGACTGGATGTAATAGAAGATGGAATGGGCACTCTTGTAGTGGATGGTTCTGGCACTTGGATTCCTTATGAAAAAGAAAGTATCATCAACTGGAACAGGAGGGATGGATTAGGAATATGGAATTCCATGTTCATTTGTTATCAAATAGGAACAAACACTGCAAAAGTAAAGCACTCTTTAACTGCTGTAGCAGCAATGTCTGGATAAGAAATGAACGATCAGGCACTATAGATTTTTTCATTTTTCTAAGAATGCAAAGCACTATGAACATCACATTAAAGATTCTGAATGATATTTATTCTTTAATTTTTTAGTTTTTCATCTCTATTTTTCCACTAGTTATTAAGTCCTGATAGAAACTATGCTAAGCCTGTGCAGCTACATTATGTTATAAAAAATAACTGATCATCATTTATCTATTTCAGGTTCTAAATTCTGATGGAACAAAGCAAGTTAGATGCAGTCTGTGATATACTGCTGATCCATGGTTTTTCCTCAGTGTAGCAATGATGCAGCACATCTAGCAGCTACTTCTGTTTCTATGGCAATAGATCTCTTGCTGTGTCTCTCTACACGTTTTCTTTTATAACAATAGACTGTTTATGCAGTCTAACATGGCTTAATGGCATACAACTGATACTGTCCAACTCACCAGTCTTGCTGCAACTCCACTCAGTAAGCTTCACTGGTAATATGCTCCTTCAGAGGTTCTGAAGTATTTTGGTTGTGTTAGCTGTATGTCCAGTGCTAGATCAGCTACTCTTGTTGTAATCTTCAAAAATTTTGATCTTGAATATCATAAATTATCCATGTAGTTTCTGTATCACTTCACAGGTTAAGATATACTGTCACCAGTTCCTTTGATTCCTCACTCTTCTCAATGACAAGAGCTCAGGGCTTTGCAAACTGGGCACATTTTGTATCTTAATATGCAGGAAATTAATTCTGTTGCAGTGACCCAGTCTTCATTTATTTGATGAATAACTGAAGAGGAATTAAGAAAGCACTGATTGTACTAATTAGCTGCCTACACTGCTTGATAAAAATCACATGCAAATTTTAAAAGTATGATTTTATTCTTTCAGTGCTGCTTACTCTTCACTTTTGTATAGCATCTTCAACTTGCACAAAGGCCCAGACGTGCTTGGGAAAGCTTCTCAGAGTCCATTTGCTGCGCTGCCATGCATTGCATGCTACTCCCTGTGGTCCTTAATTAGGCCATTGGCAATGTCAGTGCATGTCTCAGGCCCCAGGCACCTGGGCCCTGCTGTTGCTGTTTCAGGGTGTCTCAAGACAGGCTTGGAGACAGTCTTTGCTGTTTGCTTACCATGCCACCTGTGTGCCTTCAAGGTAAGACTGCTTGTCAGAGTGCGCTGTTACATCTAAGGTGTTTCACTGTTGCCAGGCGAAGGGTGTATGACACCTGCTGGCTCCTGCATCCTAACTTCTTCCCCTGAGGAGAGCCTGTCCTCTTCAGGTTTGTCTCTGACATCTGCCTTGTTCTCATTCACAAATCCAAGGCTGGCCTCACCACGTCTGACAGCTCTACCCAACACTAGCGAAGTGGCTTAGGGGCATTAGGGGCTTAGCAATGCAGCAGGGGCTGCAGAATGATTGAGCAGGCACATCCTCACATGGCTTGAAGATCCCAATCCACCTGGAGTTTTTTCTGTAAAATGTTTTTAAGTTAGAGAAAAGTTTGTCTGGACACTGTTCCCTATAAATTCTTACCACTGTGCAAGGTCTCAAGGTTTCTCACTGATGACCACTTTTACACATCATGAGATACCTAACGAAAAGTAAATTAATTAATTTGGGGGGAGTGAGACTCTGCCTGACCACAGAGATAAACAAACATCAATGAGGAATTTTATCTTTATTTCATGATGTTAGCACAATAAACTCACACAGTAGCATTGATCTGTACTTATTTAACAAAATACATTTATAGCAATTTACAAATTATTTTCCATTTGAAAACATGGCATAACATTTTATTAAACACAATACTTTATATAGAGAATTCTCATTTAAAAACATATTTCATTTTTAAGTATTTTCTTTTCTCAGTAAAGCACAGCCTAACAAAGAAAACGTGCCTGTTAGCAAGTAAGAAAATCAGAACACTAAGAAGATGTCACCTGTCAATTTATTTGATTAATTTTAAATTAAGGTACCAGTGGAATGTAAACAAAGAGTAATTTTACAAAAGGCTCCTTATCAAATATACATGCAGAGGTCTGAGTTCCAATGTATATATTATTACATTTCTGCTCTCTAACGTAATATAATTTGATAAGCCATTATTAAAAACAGTAGCCTTTGGCACTTTGAGTAAAAAAGAATATATCAATATTTATGTATAGAACATAATTTCAATGATTACACAAGAGCTTTAAAATCTTTTCTTAAGAAATAGGAAACTTTAGGAAAAATATCACACTGCACTTGAAATAGTGCAGCAAGTTTTAGTGTAATAAAAGCAACATATATGCCAATATATATCTGACTAAAACCAAGGAATAAAGAACAAACACTCCCACCAGGAATCCTGCTGTTGCCAAAACAGCTAAATTGCCAGAGGGAACGTTTTCTAATCTTTGCTTTATTGCCATTATTCTCCATTTCAATTTTCCTTTATTTCCAGGTTCATCTACTTACGTTCTTTTCCCCTGCACTTACAAACTAACAAATGATTGCATCTTATTTCCCTGCACTCATAGGCCAACAGTGTTTGTGTCTCACCCATTCCTTTAAAGCTAAATCCTACCTCCTTTACCCTGTACCTAGACTAAACTAAAGCCAGAGGGTTTTGTCCATGACAGTCCAAGTGTTTTTAATTCCTAGGAATCTTGTACAAAATTTCATATTAAATACCAAGGACTAAAGATACATCCTCTTGAAAAGAAAAAAAAAATCCTGTCTTGTAAATGCTAGCATCTGAGAACTTATTTCTAAAAAAATTACATTTTTTTCTTTTTCTCCTGGTATCTATGATTATTTTTCCCAGCTGACGTGCCTTAAAGTGTGTCTTCAACATACAGTGCCTGTAATATACACAATATGCTGCAACCCTACTGGGTAGCTTCTTACATGCAACCTGCAGAATACTTTCTCCCAATCATCCTAAGTGTGATGGGGTCATCTTGTATCAATAACAGAAAGAGGGTGGGGATTTCCTTAAGGACTGACACTCTTCCACAGCACTGGGTGATGGGCAGGTGAGGGAAGCATAGCTTGGCACCGTTGGCTTGACAGCAAGCATTCAGCTAAGCCTGGAGCACCTGTAAAACTGGGAAGTACATGTAAAGCTTTCCATTGACTCACAAACACCATCCTCCCACCACCATACTTGTGAAATTACTTAGGTTTGGGGTTGGGTTTGGGATTTTGTTTTGGTTTGGAGGTCTTTTTTTTGGGTTTTTGTTTTGTTGTTTGGTTTTATGTTGTTGGGGTTTTTTTGGTCTATATTTGTGTTGTGCTGTTTATCTTCTTGAACAGGAAGATTCTTCTTTCTACCTTCTACCTGCCTGGGGTAGGATGGGCTTTTCCTTAGAGTTCTGTGGGGTAGGGTCTGTAGACAGGTTCCGACTATAGAGAATGTTATCTGGTTCTCTGATGCCCTAAATGAGAAGAGGACTTAGACCAAAACACTTCTCTCAAGAAGCCTGAGAACAGACCTGATCTTCTTATTCAGTGAGAGGACTGCTAAGCCATTCCCTTCCCCTGCTAGCAGGGGAGCTGCCAGATGTCTGAGAGTAGCTCTCTTTCAGGTAGAAATAGGAGAAAATTAAGAGCTGCAGTGGGTGAGCAGCACTGCCCCTGGCTTCCTTCAGGGTTTAAGTCAGAGCCAAATGAAATGAGGCATTTCTTGTAGCAGGCCCATTCTAGGACATGCTATGCTTATTCCCTTCAGAGCTTATCCTTTCAATACTTTTTGGCAATGGAGATTTTTAGCAGGCAAGTTTTTTCTTTATATCCAAAGCTCAGTTTACTAAAATAATTCATGTTTTCTCGGGTGCCAAGACCTTTTATAGTCTTAAGTGGCAGTGGTGGGAAAAATATCATGCTTAAGAAGGCTCTGGAGGGTGTCTCAAGGGAGGTGAACTGTAGTAGTGGCACAATGCAACACTTGTTCAGTGATTCTGGAATACCAAGGCATTCCAATCCTTAAAGCGAAGCACAAATCCCCTGTGTGATGGTGATTGGGGTGAAACCTGTGATTGTTCTTGTGGCATACTAAGCAAGTGAGGTGGATGACTGCTTCTAAGTGTGAGCTATGATATTAATTCCTGTCTCGTTGGAAGCTGGTCAGGAAAGTTGCCATCTATTTCTATTTACTCATGGCTCACCTTTCACATTTGCACATCTTACACTTATTGGTGTCCTGCGTTATTTGTTTAAAAACTAATAGAAAAATGGAAGGGTGCTGAAGGACAGAATAAGAAGTCTAAAAATGTAAAATCTCAATCACTTGTAGTACTTGATAAGACCCCTTAAAAATGTAATTTAGAACAATTCTATGAGTTAGCCCACTAAGAAGCAGCCTCTTCATTAGTAGCACCTGTTCTTAAACAAAAGTTGAGCAGTAGCAGCAAAACTATTCAAAATAGATAGTCATTCCATTCTAATGGAATGTCACCCACACATTTTTGTTGCAGTAGACATCTTAAAGAACTACACAAAACCTTTGCAATCTTTGAATGTGACAGATCCACTATAACAAAGCTGTAAATATTTCCTACGCTAAATGAATGCAGCCAGCATCATCATAGTATTAGCAATATTACTGGTAAAGTAACTGCACATCAATATGTCATGTTTGCAGAGTCTAATAATTATGCAATTTTTCAAAACATGTAAAGTTATCATCAGCACCATCCTGTATTAAAGATTTGGTGCAAATTCTGCAAAGGTGAATATATACCACTGATACAGCCTTTGCTGTGAAAAAGTCAGTCAATTTTGGACACAAATATAAAATAAAAAGTTGGCACATTCAGGAAATACAGTGTCTGTGTTCAAGACCATTCTTTTAATTGACATCATCACCCTCAGATAAATGTTGTGAATCTGAAGAAACAAGTCGCATGAAAATGTTTCACATTAGTTCTGGCATTGTGCTTTTCCCCTCACCACATGCTTTTCACAGGCTCATGCCCATTGCACATCAGCAATGCAGGGCTGCTGGTCAATAATTTGGCACATAAAGGTAAATGTCAGCTCAAAATAAAGGGAGCAGAACCTGTGTCAAGACATGTTTCCTTTGTGGTGGCATGGACCAGCTGATATGTCTCCTCTCAGTCCTTGTACGCTCGTGTGGGGGATGTGCCTTTATAGAAGATGTTTCTGGTGTTCTCTGGACTGCTCCCTCTCTCAGGGATTAAAATGATGTTACCTTTTCTTCGAAGTGTTGAGTCCCGGCTAGAAGAAATGGACAGAGTCTCTGAGCCAATCTCACTTCCCTCCACTGGAGTGACTCTTATCGTAGTGATTCCATGATGGTGATGCTCAGTATTATCTATGTTGCTTCTTTTCCTGTCACCTGACCCATAACTGTCTTTTAAGGAGTCACAGCTCTCAGAGTCTCTGTTAAGATCATTTAGCTCATATGTTTGACGAAGAGTGACTTTTTCAGGACCTTTCCATTTCCAAGACCCACTTCCTTCACCTTCTGATGGCATCTGAATTACAGGTCTGTTATTTTCTGGATGGGCCTCAACTCTAACAATGCTACTTGGCTCGTGGTCTGTCAAGGTTTTGTATCTGATGGCTCCTGTACAGGTCACTGTGCTTCCCTCTGAACTCTTTGGACTGCCCTGAAGCACTCCTTGTTGCTTAGACATGGCTATTACTTGCATGATTCTTGGCTGGCTATTGCTCCTGCATGCAACACTCTTCTCAGCAGCTTTCAGCCATTTAGCTCTAGCTGAACTAGTTTTGGGCGATGTGTTCACGTTCTCCTGAGTCTCTTCAGGAATGTGTACTAGCTGGGATGAGCCAGGACGGGACTGAATAGAGACCCTTGGCCCGCCAGTAAGACCTGAGTTGTTACAACCTGGAACATTGCCAGGTTGGATTTTCAGGTACTGGCTAGTTGGGCCATGATGATCACCATTTACACCCACTCTGGAGGGTTCTGAGCTTGACCTCATTTCGATAGCCCTTGGTGGTGACTGGCCAGATTCAGTCTCTATCACTTGCAGGGACAACTTTCGACTTTCATTCTTGTTCTTCCACTGGGACAGCAGCTGTTTGGAACGGGCAGAATCCATTGATGCGTGTATTGTTGCATTGCGTCTTGCTGGATCTTCCAAGGATGGTGTGTTGACTCTTGGCAAAGTGTTGCTGAAAGTAACCATGTTTTCCTTTCCCATTGGGCTTCGTGGTGTTATTATTTCTACATCAGCATTTGCTCTCTTGAGATTGGTCAGAGAGCCTGAATCTCTGTGGTTTCTATTCAGGATACTTTCTGTACGGTGAGAGACAATGCCATCGCTGCCGCTGCCATTTTTACCTGGCAGGATTCTGTTGGCATCTTGACTGAGGTCTGTCAATGACCTTAGAGGTTCTCTGTGAAAATTTGGGTGAAACACATTCTCGTCACTTGGTAAGAAGTTCCCCACAGCATAGATGCCCTGATATTTGGACAGAAGCATCAACAGCCGGTTAAGAAAGTTAAAAAGGACACATTTTAAGTTACTGTAATTGCATTCTTTTGCAAAGAATTCAGTGACATAATTACTCCAGCTAAACTGACAGGTATGCAAGTAAGCATACTAGTTTATTTCCTCACTAGTATAGCCTTAGCCCAGACTCTGACCTCAATCTGGTACCTCTAGGTACATGTGAAGTAGTCTCACTAGGGCATATTATTCATGGCAATAAATAGTTGACGTAAGGATTTAGCCTCCATGAGCCGCCTTCTTTTTATCAAGCAACAGATACAGAAATAATGTTGTGTTAGAAAAATAGTAAAATAGATGTTTGCAGTCTCTTAGGCAAAGCTATTTTACAACTATACTACTGTTTACCCTGATTTACTGAATCTTGTTACAGCTTGGGTTGTTCTCTGCCATCTGCAGATTCTTTTTACTGCACAATAAGCATGTAATATAATATCTACATCACAGAAAAATTTATCAACTTTAAATCAATTGCTTTCCAAGCTGTGCAGAACTTTAATAAGATTTACTTCTAAAACATTTTCCTAATGAGTAGACTCACTGTAAAGTGCTGTCATTTTAAAAAGACTCCACTGAGGGTATTCTGTGAGAGGGTCAAATATCTGACTCAATCACTTGAGTTACTCATTCTTTATACTCCTTTCAGATTTATTTGTAGTTTCACATTTCTCCTCCCCATCCTCCTATTGGTGTGTAGTTTTGAGGGCAGATTTACTGAGCAGTGGGTGTACAGGAAAACATACTCTCTGCTGTATGATCTCACACAACAAAAGTATACTTGTTTGTATATTTCAAACCTGGGGACAGCAGCGCCATTTAGGTAGATCTACAACAGAGAATCATTTGAAATAATATTCTCAACAGAGTGCCTTTCTGCTCACAGTGCAATCATAGAGGCTGACTTTAGTAGCTCATAGGGTTTCTGTTATTATTCTGACTGCTGTTTCTTCTGCGTCTGTGAAAGCCATTTTTCCCTGGTCACCTTTGCAGACCATCTGCAGGTATGTCAGCTTATGTTATCACAGGAAAAAGGGGTCAGGAAATGAACTTATTTTAGTATTATAGTAGAATTCATCATTGACTTCTTGGGGCTAAAACCATCCCACTGCCTGTTAAGCCTCTTCTGTTCACCTGCCTACACTCAAGCAGTGGTGTCAGCAGAAGCTCTGATTGCTCCCAGGCACCTGTGTTGCTCTCTTAAGCAGCCAGGGCAGC
>NW_005054336.1:4869638-4894191 GCF_000277835.1 Geospiza fortis | reverse complement strand
CCTGCTGGAGACATACTGAGAGCAGCAAGCAAAAGCAAGTGCTTGATGAGCTTCCTACTGACAGGTATGACCTACATGCTTCCTTATAGGACCCTTCCAAGTGCTCCATCTCTTTTGACACAATACAAAGGAAAAGCATAGGAATAACCCGATTTGACCATCCTTTTTCCTCTGCACGGTTTCCCTGAGAACTCCAAAGAATGACAAGTGTATAATATTGCCTTTAATTTCCTGCAGATTCAGCAATTCACTCAAATGAGTTGCTCATACTAATTCAATAATTTTTTGAGATCATAAAGCAGACACTGTCAATATCAATTCAGGTCAGCAACAAATACCAATTAATCAAATATTTTTCTTGTGTTATGCTTTTAAGTGTGGATTAGAAGAGATGAGTATTTTTAAGTATTTAATAAAGCACATAAAGTTAGAACCATTTCTGTATACAATGCCAGATTATTATATTCCGCTTTATGCGCTGTTATGGAACTTTACATTGAAATACTTGTTTGCTTTTTCCTGTTTGCTTTTAAATTCATTATCCCTAAGTCATCATTTTCAACACATATTGACTTTATTTATACTTATGGCATGTGAGCATGATGGTAAGTTTTCATAAAAATAGCCAGTACTCCTATTCCAGGCTTATAAGTTTAATTTTTTTAAACTTAACCATGACTATTATATTTACCAGATAGAGAGCAATTCCTCCTCCTATGAGAAAGCCACAGTAAACATCAACTGGATGATTCTTATACTGGGTGATACGAGTCAGACCACATATAATTCCACAGATGATAAAGGCAAAGACCAAGAGTGGTTTAAGAAGTTTTGAGGAGTCTGTTAATGTAGAATTGAAGTACATCTTGAAAAAGAAAGAAATAAAGAAGCAGTTGAAGAAACTTAAATATACCTAAGAGGATTCTAATGTTCAGTGTTTCTTTTATATACAGATCACTAGTACACAGTAATATTACAAGTAATCAATTTAATTTTACTTTACAACCCTGTTAAAATTTGCTCACTTTCTGTAGAAAGATCTGAAATCACAAGGAATAGATTTCCAGAAACATAGGCAGTGTTGCTAATTGACATCAATTAGGATAAGTATTTTATGCCTCAGTACTGTTCCCAATCAGCACCTAAATGTTCTATAAATGTGACTAAGGAGCCACCACTTGTGAAATACAGAAGCCAGATGTCATGCCAGATGAATGCAGTAACCTGTTCCAACAAAAGCTGCCACCAGATGCTTTAGAGAGCCATTTCTCAAGTGAGGGCCATAATATCAGGGAGGTTACAAAAATTAAGTGGAGGTGGTTCATCAGTGTTATTCCAAATTCTGGCCTTTCTCTGGGCAGAATAAATACTGACAAGCTCCCAGTACATGCACAATACTATTACCTAATGTCATTAACTGGTCGTTACTGTTGTTTTCCTCTGACTTTTACAGCACAAGTGATGGAATTACTTTTTAAACTTCAAGTAAATTGTCTATAGTACAGACATTGTGGGCCATACTGAAGAAATGTTACTGCTCAGAAGTGCAAAATCATCTGTGATTGCAGCATGTCCCACAATTCTCTGCTAGTGACTGATGGGTTTTATTCACTTTCTTTGCAGTAACACCTTGAAGGCCTCTGGGAGTGATTGTGCCATTTCATCCATGCTGCAAATCTCTGGAGGTGAAATCAAACTACATCACATCAACGTATGGCCCTTAATGCCTCAAGTTGAAAAGCAGCAAATCAAGTGAAGACAGCAACAAAGAAAAGGCAGCATACATAACAGCTAATTTGACTGGTAAGTTAAAATATCACTCTGTGAGACAGATAAACACTGCATTTTATATGAGAATAATATGAGGCATCAAACATGCTTTAACATAACACTTTTGTTTGCTTCTTAAAAAAGAATATGAAGCAGTTGAATCTTTTCCTTATTCTTTAATACCTACAATAAAACCAGCTTTATTAGTAGTTTTATTTTGCTTTCAGATTAGTAGGATAAAAACATCCATCCACCTATCTAAGATATCCAGGCAACACATAATTTTACAATATACAGTAAATTACTTTCTGACTTTTGTCTTGTATAAAGGAAACTGAACAGAGTTGGTTACTCACCGAAATGTACACTGCTGCAAAGGCTGCCAGGGTGGCATGTTGAGAAGGGAATGACTTTCTGCCAAGGAAGGACACTCAAATTATACTTCTCAGTTCAAATGCACAGTGCTAGCGCTCATTGAAAAAAACCACTTGGTGGTACAGCCATCTTATACTTCCTAAGCAAGATGTGATCTATTGGTAACACCCAAATGTCATTGGGTGACATTTTTTCTCAGAGAGAGGCAAACTACATCTTTATTTGCTATGTATATAGGCTAATTAAAAAACAATCAGCACTTTACATCATGACAGAATCTAATGGAGCACCACAACATAGGAAGGGTATTTTAAGAATTACTGGGCCCCTTCTTGATGGCTAGAGAAAGAGAATAAATGAAAACATGTCCAAACTCTGAGACAGTAGGCAGTATCAGGTCTGCTCTTGATATTGCTGAGGGCCTTCTGCTCCCATTGAAAACCTGGAGACTTGAATGATGTGGACTGGACATTTCGATTCTCTAAAAATAACTAAAGAAAAGTGATGTGAATGCGAAGGAGGTTTTTACATAATAGAGAGAAAAAAGCTGGGTTTGAATTCAGTAATTCCTATTCTGCAGGGGACATCTAGATCACAGAAGCCCTAAAAAAAGTCTATGACCTCTGAGTTCTAGGACTGAGTCAGATACCGTGAGGATTTCTCTCTTTACAATGGCATAGATGTGTAATGTAACATGCTGCATGTCTTGGTGAAGAAGAGCATGTCTACCTTGCAGTCACGACAGCAACTTTCACCTGAGAAAGCTCAGCTTGGGATAAATACTTCAACTATAATTTGGCATCTCACATGGGGTCTTGCCACCCTAACTGGGCTCCAGTACAGTCAATTTCCTAGCAACACCTGAGTGAGCTAGTTTAAAATAGCAGAGACTGAAACACAGTTCTTTAACTTCAGACAGACAATTGTTCTGCAAAGCAGCAGTCTGCTTTCTAAATTTCTTTCCTATGCATTTTGCCTTGTCTGTTCTGTGTCATTAACTGGCAGTTAAAAATGTGCATGTAGTTCAGTGTGAATGCCACTCTGCTGACCTGAATTTGAGCCTATGGCTCCAGCAGGTTCATGACTCCGGCCAAGATGAAATCTGCATGGCTCCTTTTGCATTTCTAAAAACAGACCTAAATTCTTCTTCATCTTATTTTATTTTTAACCTCCCTGAACAAATCTTTCACAAATAGTATTCCTGCAGAACAAGCTCAGGTTTGAGGACCAGGGAATAAAGACATGAAAAAAAAATAAGGTAAATGTTTATAATAGCTAATCAACTCCTTCACCTTTGCAGACTTTAATGAAATAACAATCTATTTAGCGTCTCTGTGGAGCTAATGTGTATGTTTGAGTCCTATGAACTTTTCTAGCACTTAACCTTAATTTGATGGCATTTTAATAGTATATAAGGTGTGTCACAATGGCACAGTTAGTTTTCTCTTTATTCTCTTTTCTATTCACATGCTTTCAGGGCAAACAGACTAAATGCACTCTCAGTACTCTCTAATGGTGTCACTGCTTTTGTTCCTCTATTTGTTATCTTTTAATCTCAAATGAAAATAACTCCAGCTAAAAATATGTAGCCTTTTTGTATGGCTCTGTATTGAAACGGTGAACAAAGGTCTCAAAGAAAACATGTCCTGAACTTGGATGACAGTGTATCATTCTAAATGCTCATGCATGAGGATGTGTAGTGGGGGAATAATGAGAGTCCTGCTGAGAGAGAGAGTCACACTGAGTCAGAACATCAGAGATGACAGAGGACAGAGACCTCACTAGAGAGCTGAACAAAAGTGATTGAAAAGGCCCTGTGAAGATAATAGAGGAAAAGATGGACAAAAGGAACCATTGGATATTTTGGGATGTTGCAGAAAAATTATTTGATGTAATCAGTTGGATAATTATGTGCTGCTCTCTATGCTTTTCATACAGCAGTCCAGAGGCAAATTTCTGGAGCCAAAGTTTCTGGGAAGTACAGATCAAAAATGAAGGCCATTAGCAAACTCAGAACAAGTTCCTTCCCAACTGAAATTATTGAAGTCAAATTAACCTCCTGTACTGTAGAAGTTATACCATAGTTTCTACATAGGTGACTGAAGGAATTAGCAAGTGCTACTGAAGAACCGGTAACAAGTGCTGCTTGCTCTGGTAAAGTTGAGACTGGCATAAGGAAATAACAAAATAATAAAGAAAAAATGCAATAAAATTGAATTAAGGAGAAATTGTGGGTGGTGCCAGAATGTTAGAGATAGCCAAATGTATCCTCTATGATGGGAATAACTTTGAGATATCAATACATGGTTGTTTTTCTAGGGAAACAGAAACACTCAAAACCTGATTGCTTAGTCTTAATATGTTTCAACTAATTTCACTGGATTTTTAGAAGTGATGGTATTTAAACTTAGGAGTGACTGGTGATTTTGGAATGGCTACAGGCAGTCAATACAAAGCAGTAGACATCATATTTGAGATAATGAAATGAATGAGATGTAATTGTGAAAATTTTTCTGCCTGCTCCTATGTAATCATGTCCTGATTTCCCTGGGACACCATGCAGTTGCAAGACACTGCTTGCAAGCATCAGGCTTCACTGGCAATATCCCAGTATCCGCAAATGGTTATTGAGAAAGAGAGAAAAAAAGAGTTAGAAATACCATGTAAGAAAAGATAGGTTTGGGAACACACAGCTTTGTCCTATTGTGGTATTTTCTTTAAAAAAGATATTTTTTCAATGCTGTTTATATAAAAAAATAATTAGAGAAACAGAAAACAAACTTATCCAACAGCTCCCAAACACTCAAGCTGTAATATATGTTATACAGAGGTCTCATACCAAACACTTGGGAGATTTCTTCCCCTGCCTGTTACAGAGAACTTACTCTGTTCCTATACCACTTCCAAAAGCACTAGAGGCTATACATAGTGACAAATTTATAGGAAGTTGCCTCCTCTGAGGGGGCAGAACAGCTGCTAATGACTGTGCTTTGGAACCTGACAAGGTCTTCCAAAGCCCACTGCTAGACAAATACCTTTATGAAGAAAATTGAACACCACTAAAAAGACATTTATGCGTTCACATTTAACTCATCTGGACTTTAACTAGGAAAAAAAAATCTTGAAACTGGAACAGAAAATAATAAAATGAATACTTAAAAATGTACACAATGAAGAATAGAACCAACCTTCCAGCGTTGATAATATTGAGATCAGCTCCTGAGCAAATATCTTCCACAACATATGAATTCTCTGAGCAAGATACATTTAAGGATGTATAGTTTGGCTTGCAAACAGTCAGGAAATAAGGGGCCTGATATCCTGTTGATAGCTGTATAATATCAGTAACAAGAGCAGTTGCACAAAGACCAAATACATGAACACCTAGGAAAGAAATCAACAGAGCTAGTTAATTATATTATATGCATTAATTAAGTTGATTAATAGTGCAAACTACATTCAACAGAGCTCTGATGGCTTTTGTTATTGGACTTGAGGGAATTTAAATGCAGAATAAGAGAATTTAAATGCAGAACAAAAGCTTATTGCAAAGTTGAATTCTTTAATATAAAAATTAGGATAGTTTATGCTTGTTTTCTTCCTGTTGATACTTAAAATTTTATTTTAATGTTCTGATGTCCTCCAACATCTTTTCATCAAAGAGCGCTACACTGGAGCTGCTTCAGTTTGGAAAGAATTTTTCTGAATTGCCTAAAGAGTAGCCAGCTATTTGAGGAAAGCATATGTGCTTATCCAGTCCTTGGAGTTTCCCACTGGAAGACAGGTTTTTAGGAGTATGGACAACTGCTCATTAAATCATTGCTCTGAAGATCTGTTCTCTTTTTGCTACCACAGAATCACCAGCTGGTGATAACTTTGGCTATCTTCACACCTCTGATGCTTCCTGAGTATTGTGTCCTTGTCAGTAATCCAAATATTTAAGTCTATTTCAGAAGGGATCAATGCTTCAGACTGATTAATAATTCACAAGACAATTGAAGTAACACAACTGCTTTACTGAACATTTTCAACTGCTCTTCTCCTAAAGATTTTCCTATACTTCCCTAATTTTATTCATAGAGATAAATTTACTTTTCATCCTAAAATTGAAAGATGTTAAAGCCATTAAAATATGAAAAAACTTCAAATTCAGAGTGGGAATTTGGGATGAAATTCACGTGTCTTTGTTTCCTTGGTGATACCAAACAGGAGAAGTGGATGTGGGGTATGTTTACAGTCCTCCTTGCTCATGGTGTAATCCACAAAGCCTCTGCTTTCTTCCTTACTGCTGGTCTTACGAAGCTTTACTGGTCATAGGTTGCATAACCTCACTTGTCACTGCCTCCTTGTTTGCCAGACTAATAAAACCCAGAGAACACTTGTTCTACCAGGTTTTCATTCTGCTGTCCTGCTGGTTGTCTTTGCCTAGGCTGCCTTCTCTAATGACAGATTTCTGAAACAGAGGAAACGTTTTCTTTAGCCACTCATTGGGAGAGGAAATTAACTGTAAGAAGGGGATCAAAGTCCAGTTGCCTCTCAAAGTGGAGTTTTTTATAAATGACAATTAAAACAAAGTAAAATGAAAGAATTTGACATGTTCCTCCATCATTTAAGTTGCCAGATTCTAGCCCTTTTTGAGAGGCAGATAAACACATTCCAGAAAAAGAATGTCAAACCTACTGTGAGTTTCTGACAAGTTTTCACTGTCATGCTGAATACTGTGACAGGTGGGTTGAATCCTTATGATGCACTGAAGACAGGCAGGGGAAGCTATACACTGAAATCATTAAAAAGCAGCCAGCTCAAGGTGGGCAGGGAAGGAAAAAAATGACTCTTTTAGAAACACTGACAATAGTACAGGAGAGGAAAGGGGAAATGGAAAGTGTAGATGCTGCTTTACTGAGTATGGGGCTGCTCTGTTGCAGTCTGAGTTTCTTCCCGTGTTTTCTAGCATAAGATCTATGCTAGTGACAGCTCTGTACTGTTCTGAAAGGCTGTTTCAGAGAAGCAAACCTGCATGGTGAAAACTGAATGTATGTGGAAAGTTCTTTTTTGGGAGTAACAATTGAAACCCACCAACAAATCTGACAGCTCTTCTAAGAAAAGAATTGAAGTTGCATCCTCCTGCATTAATATTGGCCTCTGTTCCAATCCCATTTCTTCTTTTGGACAGGCAACAGTAGAGAATTCCTTCTCCTATCATTATCTGCAATGACAAAGGAGTCATTAAATTGAATGCAGCACTTACTCAGAAGATCCTGATTGAATTTAAAGGTCTGTAATATAACTGTAACAAAACCAATGTCATCCACTGACATGCACTCAACCTTAAAAGATTTATATGTAAACATGAAGTAATGCAACTTAGCCTGAATGAGGGCAGACAAGAAGATGGCCCTGAAATTAAATGCAAATGGCATACAGTATATAGCGCTCAGTGGTATCCAGGCCTTGATCTACGGCTGAAACTTGATGCTTCCACAATAAAAAAGCAGTAATTATAAAATATCACCTCTAAAATAATCCAGAGCCACTGCAATATCTTAGTGCTCCTGAAGTGGTTTTAGCATTCAGTCTTGGTCACAGGCCTAGCAATCCTGAGCAGCTTCTAATTATGTGACAGCCTGTTCTTCTGTATTTGTTTAATTTGACTTGGGTTTTAACCTGATCCACAGTAGCAGAAAAAGTTCTGTCCTTACGGTCCCTTGCAACACACCAAGCAAAACAGATCATGACCAAAACTCTAGACAAGAGTTTCTAAAAGGAAGAATATAAATAAAAAATGGTGTCACTTGCTGGAAAATCCAGACACATTAATACATTTTCAGCCTCAGATTTTATTGTTTTCCTTGTTCAGTAGTGAGACTATTTTGAATTCTGTGCAGGATTTGTACAGAGTTCAGAGTAAGGGTTGGATTGAAATATTGCAATTAATGAGGCAGTTCTCGCCAGCAAAAGCAGAGTCACTTTGACTATCCACAGCTGCATTGAATACTAATCCATGCAATGCACAGAGCTTATAATGCAATGAGATGCCAAAGCATGTGAATTATACTGAATCTGCTGTAATTGCTGGTGGTATTTGTCTATAGTAACACCTCCACCCTAGGAAAAGGCAGGTAAAGTAGAAAAGCTTAGTCTAACTCTTTAGTAGTTAAAGTTTTAATAAATTGAAATTTCTTGACCAGGAAGATCGAAGTAGTGAAGGTTCTCCTACGACATGGAAAAACCAGCGGTAAAGGAATTCTAATTAGCTGAGAACTATGGCCACTATTATCTGTCTATATTTGATCAAGTTATTGCTGAAGCTTCCCAGAGAAACCAGTAGTATTACAAACTTAAAACTCAGAAAAACTGTAATAGTTTTTAGCCAAGTTCTAGGGAATGTCTGGTACAGGGAAAACACCAGACGGATGGATTAGCTTGTGTGATAGAGCAAAAAACAAGGTCCATGCCAAGGAAAATTCAGAGGCTGGCATTTCCAGAGGAAAAAACTCCCAGAGTAGAATGGGCAGTAGGAGTGAAACTGCCGCAGTGAATTTTTCTCCTTGAGAACTGATTTCCCAAACCAATGTGATCTGATGTCCTCGTTATCTCTGTTGGAAAGGACACTGTTACTTCTAAACAGGTTTTTAGTCAGTGGCTGATAAGAGTGTGAACCTTCACTGATACGATTAAATAACTGGTCCTAACATTTCTGAATGGGTAACTAGAGAGAAAATCTATCAGAGGATCAGATTCAGAGTTCTTTGAAGCAAATTGAAATCATGCTGCAATCCAGGTGTATCTATGGTCCAGACATAAAATATCTATCTTGATAATTTCTTCAAGTCCAGGTGTTCCACACTGAAGTCTCCTGCAGTTTTTGAATACATACACAAAATTTCACCCATGCCACAAGCTATAAGACATATGTCAATAATACAGGTAGTTATTTTCTGTAACCCTTCAGGGCTACAGAACACACCTTTCTAAATGCATTTTTTACTTAGTAATAATGAGAAAAAAAGCCCAAAGAAAAAAACCAAAATGCAAAGCCCCAAAGCCAAACACAAGCCTTGTGTAATAGTGGCTTGAGAAAAGAAGTCATAAAATGTTAGGGGTTTTTTTGTATAAAAAATTACTCTAAAGTGAATAGATTTATATATGTTCTCCAGTCTTGCGAAAAGAATTATATCAACAAAAGTAACAGAAAAAAATCCTATTCTAATATTTATATAAGGTTTTAAAGAAGAATTGACACTGGAATTTGCTTGTCTTGCTCCCCACACACTTTTTTGCCCTATTTTTTCTTACATAATACACTGTTTGGTAATATTTAAAATGTGGTTTAAACACACCTGTATTTTATTGAGTCTTGATGACCTTCTGTCTCATACTTCAGAAAGTCCCTGAAGTGTGGCCAGAGGCCAGGATATGCAACTTTACTGGAGATCGTCAATTCCTCACACAGCTCATGCTTTCTTTTTTATCTTTTACAGGTTTTATAAAGTATGTAATCAAATTAAATATTTATGAAAACTAACTTACAAAATGCTAAACTCTACAATATGACAATGGCAAAATTGTAATCTATTTACACTGAGCTTCACTGGCCTATTTTTCCAAAGAAAAGGGAAGGATTGCACAGAAATGTCTCCTAGTTCCTTAATTCCAAAGTTGTATCAAATAATGAGTCAATGCCTTTGGTGCAACTGAAGGAGGTTGTGTATTTTGCACTGTCACTGCTCAGCCTCTAACCAACACATGCATCACATTCATGCTCCCACCAATACAAATGAACTACACCTTCCAAAGGCTTGCATCTTTTAGCTAGTTGTACTTTGAAGCTTTGGGATTTACTTTATCAAACTTTCGTTTTTATAGGCATGCTCAAGTATGGGTTTGAGTTCCTCATGTGGCATGCTTCTGATTAATTTTCTGCACTGCTGGTAGAATGATTCAAGCAAGAATAACATTTTCTATTGCAAAATTCCATGCACTGATGAAAGAATTGAGTTATAAACAAAGCCCTTAACAAATAATATATAATTAAAAAGGCATCTTTTATCCTGATTTAAGGTGTTTGATATTACCTGGGCTTAACAGAAACTCTCTCAAGTAAAAGCCAGGTTTTCCCACCTACTGTGGCCCCAGTAAGCCTAGATACATTTCTTCTGTAAGTGTTTCAGAAAAGTCCAGTTTGTTCTCAGCAGAAACACTTAAGAAACCCAGCCAAACCCCAGTACTAATGTTTTGCTTTTATCACAGTATTTGGTGCAAAAATCATTTGCACCATGATCACTTAGAGTCTTAGCTCCCAGTTCCTAAATGTACAATTTTTAGCCTGCTGGTTGTGCAAAATCCTCCAAAAGTGGTTTCTAAAGCAACAGAAATCAAATGCAGTAAGAGCTGTTCAGTTAAAAAAAAACCAAAAAGACAAATAAAGAAAAAAACATTTTGGAAAGCAAAGCGAGAACAGCACTTGATAATTTTTATACAGGCATCACATTTTACAGATTTTGTAGCTGTAAATTGGATAGTATAATAAAACTGATTAACTGATTGAAGTTAAGGAAATTAAGAGGAGCTAGAAGCAGAGTTATATTTGCAGCTGGCCTTCGAGAACTGCCTAACTGAGATGCACAGTCATTGCAGTCAGGGGGAAGAAGAGATCCTTTCAAAAGGTTGATCATGTTTTTTAGGTGCATTGAATCATCCACTCAAGGTGAATTTGTCTCTCCATTTGCCAGACAGGAGTGGTGTGAACTACTAAAATCAGACAAAATGAATTTTTTTATATATATATATATATATATAAAAGACAATTTCTACTTTTCTTTTCTGTAAAATACTGACCCAGCTGCTCATTCTGACAGGATATTTCTGTTCTGTTGAAATCATCTCCTCGCTTTAGGTGAATGATTAAACCAGCCCACTTTTGCCTGCTCTTAATGACTAACTTATAATTTAGAGGTGTTTCAGTGCTTTTTTGGAAAATGTAATTGAGTTCACTGACAAGACTGATACACCTTCTCTCTGAATAAAGCTAGTTCTAACAAAAGTGGCAAGTTCGGGGCTGTGAAACGCTTGCATTCAAAAAAAAATCTTGCATTTTTATGATTTTTGATGTATCTGAGAGTACGGAGATGGCCTGTCTGTAAAAGTTCAAATATTTGTACAACGTAACAGAATGATTCAAGCTATTCTCATCCAACTGCAGATGCTGTTTCTTAACATTAAAGCCCACCATCAAGATAGTGAGAGTAGATGAAGTGCTACAGGGAATGTCATAAGGAGTGTATCTCCTTTTGTTACAGAAAAATGAAATATGAAAATCCTAAGGAAACTAACCTGCATTAAAATTCTAAGGAAACTAACCGCTACAGCCTAACTGAAACCAGAAGAGTTCTTTATGCCAACTGAAGCTCTGTTCAAAATCTTTGTTAGGTGACATTAGCACTTCAAACTTACCGTAATTGATGGTCCAGCAAAAACCAGACTAAGCAACATCAAGAATGGAACAGACTCTTGTGTAGGTTCAATGTATGGCATACTCAGACTCTTGTCATAGCAATTAAATCCAGAGTGAACTGGCTTGAAGACATCAGTAAGTTCAAGAAAATAGAGGCTAACAACAGAAGATGCCAATATGGGCAACTAGAAGAGAAGAAAGCAACAAATTACTGTTTGGAAATGGAACAGCAATGCTTTTGCAATGACAACACAGTCTGTTAATAAGTCTCTTTGATGTTTGTTGTTTATAGCTCACTGCTCCTTGTCATGCCTCTTTTACCATCTCTAAATAATTAATTCTCTGGAGATACGGTACTGTTCACTTGATATCAATAACCCTGCTGTCTACCAAGCTAGTCGAAACACCCAGCCCAATCTTTAGCACATATAATTTAGCCTTTTCATCTATGAATCATTAATAGAAAAACTTTGATTTAATTTTTTTTTTAAGGAAAATATCAGGACTGCAGTCTCCCATGTGGGGCCTCAGCACTCTGCTATTCATCAATCACCCTTTCTGGCCCTTTAGCAACTCTCTGTCATGTATGACAGTCTTTATATCAAAGCCATTTTACATTAAGTTTCAAAGTAATAGTTAATGAAAACCAGTATCAAGTCCTTCCCTGGCAATCTAAATATGTGCTAATGCACATTCATTTCACAATTCTACCAAAAAAGCAATTAACTTTGGCAAGATTCAGTTTGTTTAGAACCTTGATGACTATGGTTCGCAATTCTTTTATCTTCTACCTATTTAGTTATCTAACCCTTTGCAATTACTTCCACTAATTTATTAAGAGCAGAGTTGGCCCTTCTTGAAGCCCAAATTCACCTCTGCTCACCATGAGCTCCTTAAAGCACAGGATCAACCACTAAATCTCTGTGGAAGGAAGTAATTTAACAGAAGATATAGCAAAAAGGAATTTTAAAGCTGTTGGTTTATAAGTGAACAAAGAGAACAGCCTTGCTGCCCTGGCATTCAGAGGTGACCAGCAGGATGTGATTATTCTCTGCATCCTCCTTAGTAAACACTTAGAAACACTTTTTGTTTATTGTTTTCCAGAGTCCTTCACGAACAAGGCAATATTAGGACAACTTCCTGCTCTGCCACTGAGATGCAAGGAGTCCTTCTGGTGTCTGCACTGCAATGAAGGTACCTATGGTTAACAGCACCTGAGATTAGGAGAAACAGCAATTATCTTAAAAGAGTTTTGAGCATACTTAAATTATATTATTTTTGCAATGCCCAGTTCAAATTTACAAATACAACTGATTGTTTAAAATCATTGTCATTCATCCCATTCTACAGTGCAATATAAAAGCAGAGGTAAAATGGGATCCATATGCATTTGGGGAAAATTATGAATAAAATCTGCTCTACAGGGCAGAGGAACAATGGTTTCTTGCATTAACATGCAATTTTCAGTTTTTTAAGTATTTCAGCTTATAAAATTCAGACTCTTTGTGCATAAAATGCAATTAAAGAAGAAGGGTGATTAAAGAAGAAGGGCTCCAGCTAAATTTAATTGAAACTTCTTTTAATATGATTTTTTTAAAAAAAGAACAGCTTATCTTTGATTTGCTGATTTTAAAAGGGTGAGTTTTGTCTTCAAAGTTTCCAAGTAAAATCTGAAGAGGGTGGTGAATGGAAGAATGTTGCTTGTCTGGTTATATCTGTGCTCACCTTGATTGCGTTGTGATGTCACATAGTATGGAGGCTGTGATTGTGTACAAAGGGAAGAAATATGGATTGGCACTCTTAAGTGCTGTGAGCATTACAGAAATAAGACCAGGCATCTAGGAAGGTTGCTTCAGTAAATAGTGTGCACATGTATATGTGTATATATATGTGTAACCCAACGACTTTCATATTTGCACTCACACACTATACCATATATACATATTATGAACAGCATATAACATATGCAATATGTAATACATATTATGTGAATACATAACTATTATATAATCTGACAGAAATATGTATATATGTATGGAATAATTACATACAATGTCACTAAATTAAGTTCTGCTTCTTGCCCATCACAGGAGGAAGTCCAGTTCTTTAGCAGGATGTATTATATAATACATATTATTTATATACATATATATATATATATATATATAAAATACATACAATCTCACTTTGTGCTGAATGTAACCTGATTGACCATAATGCAAACATTATGGTCAATCGTGACTTGTCAACATGGGCTAGACTGCTTCCAGTCATTACACAGATGTGCAGGATGAAATAGGCCTTCCCTGGTCTCTGCATACTCTGGGAATAATTTAGATTGTTGTGGAACTGGGTGCCCTTCTCTCAACACCTGCCTGCACAGAGACCCTGTTGATTGCGATAAGGGGCCTCTGGACCCAAAGGTTGCCACAGTGTACCCTGCCCTGGTGTGCAGGGAGCTTGCACTAACTCTGTGCTGCTCTTGCTAGGATATTGAAATTCTGCACAGCATTTGAGCTCTCAACTTCCCTTCTGCACTACTTTTAACTCTTGAAACATTTGTAACGTCCTTTATTAATAACTATTTGGAAGTCGTACTTAATGACTTAGTCAGGGTCTAGGTCCCATTGAGCAAAGCACCTTGCTACAGGACACAAACTTATTCCAGTGGGCTAAATGGACAAAACAAGCAGATGCCTATTGTCCCTTCTTTTGAGAAATTATGCCCTTTTATCAAGATATCCCCAAAGGTTAATTTCCCAGAACAGAAACACAGAGCAGGCCAACTCATGGAACACCTTGCATTCAGAGTTTCATCTTCAGCATTTTTCCATTTCTCCAATATCAGGAATGGAAAGTCTCTCCTTGAACAATAGTTTATGCATTAGCCACAAGGCAAACTCTACTTGGATCACAGTATTTTTAGGCAGGCAACTCTTTTAAATGGCAATATTCAACTATCAAAAATAGACAATATTTGAAGTGGTATCTTATTGTGGAACACTAAAATAAAAGGTAGTAAATTACTTTTTCTTTAAACTACTGTATGTACTCTATTATTAATTTTAAAAATTAAGGAATTTAAGGAATTGCATTTTACTGTCTTATGACTTCAGTACTGGACTCCCATATTATTTGACTGTAATTATCTGTTCTGCTAAAGAAAATATATAATTCTAAAGGATTATGAGCCTCTGACATAACTGCTTACAATCCTAATGATTAAGTCTGTAGTCAATTTGCTATATACAATATGTCATATCCCAAAGAACATTTTTCTTCCCATCTTTTTAAAAATAAAAATATAAAATATGTCTTCTACAAGTCTTACATTTATAAAAAGGAAAAGGCAAATGTTTCTAAAGTATTCTAGACAGTATAACTGACTATTTAATATATGAATATTTATGGAGTGTTCTGCTTAAGGCAGCAGCATTTCTGTAATTATAGACTTTGGCGCCCAACACCTTGAAAATGTCAAATATAATTAGTTGGTAGAATGTGTATTGTTTTAATTACAAAATGGAGTAGGAACTTTCCTGTGCCTAATTAGAATAATAAAACCCCCAACGTCAATTCTTGACTAATCCTGACTAATAAGTCTTTATACTCTTACTTCCTTGGATGGATAATGGAGAAAGATCCCTGTTTAGCTTTTAATTTAGGCCTGTAAATTTAAAATTCAACCCAAATGGTCAAACACTGTTCAGCTTAGAGCCTTAAAGTCATAAGGATAATCAGCATAGCTACTGAAAAATTTGATTTGTCGTCTATTTATTTTTTAAAAAGAAGTTTTCTGTCTTTTCCCTCCTTGCTATTTTCTTAAACTGTAAGTTAAAAGCCTCCATTAAACCACAGAACTTTGCTATTAATAATAATTAACGTTATTAATATTTTAAAAGCTTTTACTGTATTGAGTGAGGAATAGTCCAAGCATCAGAAGAGATGTTCTCTGTTCCCAAGAGTTCAACAAGGATGCAAATACCCAGAGATGTTATAAGGAGAAAACTTCCTGTGTTACATAGCGCAGCACAAACCAAAGCAGCATTCAGCAGCACAACAACTTCTCTGAACTGATGGAGCATGTAACAAATCTTCCTTCTGGCCAAGAGCCACAGGACAGCTATCACAATGATAGATCACAGAAGTCTGAATGAAGAGTGGAAGGTCCAGGCTTAGTAGGGAAGTCCTACTGGAGTGGATAGAACCTGGCAATCGCTGGCTTCTGTAAATTCTCTAAAATTGTATGCTGCTAGTTTTATATTTTACTCTCATATTCATCAGCACTTAACAAAGCAAAAAGTCCCTATTCATCTTCAGGAAAATAACATCTTAAAATGCATGGCTTCGTGAGAATTAAGCTATGGAATGTCACGTACTCAGATGTCTGAACCTGTTTTGTAGGTTGCAGTTATGTGACTTCTGCTTTGCTAAATTGGACTGTCTGGGTGTTCTGTCTTACCATGAACTCATACCCAGATCCCATGGTGATGTTGCCTGTATAAAGGTAGGCAGAAAAGAGAGAAGCAGCATGGATGTAGCTTTCAGAGAGTCAAGACATGATCGGCCAGATGCAGACTAAAGATGGCATGACTAGACCAGCTATTGAAAGAAAGGATTATGGAATGCCTGATACACTGTCTGATATTTTGTATTTTGTAAGTAATTTTTAGACTTGGATGGCCAGGAACTTCTCAGATTCTTAGGTTGTTCTGCAACCCTTCCACAGCAAGCAACAGGCTCCTGAGCATGGGAACTGCCTCCTGATGTTTCTCTTGTTTTCTGGGAATTGGGAATCTTAGTAAGCAATCAAGTAAATAAACAGGATTGCCTCAAAGAGATAATAAATGAATGCCACTGGTTTCCCAGCATGAAAAAATATCAGCCAAGTCTTTCAGAGAAGGATGGGCTAATTAATAACTATGTTTAGTTCCCATGACAAGGCTGTGCATTGTGGAAGATTCTATTAAATTTATCATAAATGTCGATCCTTGTGCCAAAGAATTCATGGTCTAAATGACAAGGCACAACAGATGGATGAGACAAGAAAGAGGGCTGTGGTGGGTTGTAGGAGACAAGGTGTTCCTCAGCCAACTACTAACAGCAACTGCAGCTTTCAGCCACCCTGGCTGCTGTCCTGTGGTACCTTGGAGATTCACAATGGACAGGAGCAGAGAATGGAAAGAGGATAGAGGTTTCTCTTATCCTGACAGGGGTGAATACTGAGCTCATTACTGTGATTGAACACCTTCCAGAATAGGTCACTATTAAGAAATGGCATCAGCCAAATTCTGCCATTTTCTCATTTTTGAGAACCTATGACTCTCTGAAGAGAGAGCACTAAGCATGGGATGCCCATAGAGCAGGGGAGTGGCTTGACAGAAAAGTGAGATTTTTCTATTTATTTTTATGCTCTAAACTTAATTCTTAAATGTTGCAGGCTTATAAAAGAAGGCACTCTGTCTTTTCAGAAATTTAAGGCTTCCATCTGTACAAAGGCTTTTTTTCTTTTCTGCCTGAACTTGAGTTTCTTCTGCTCCTTGTCCCTTTTCTGGATGCAAGTTTCATCTGGCCCAAAGCTAGAAGGAATTAGTCTTTTCTCTAAACTATTTGTGCTTCACCACTGTCTAACTTTTGTGGAAACTGTGTAGAGATACATGATATCATGGTCTTTCTTCTCCTAGACTTAATGCTATTTGATTTAATTTCAACTTAAAGTTGAATTTCAAATCCCAGATGTCTTTGAAATCTATTATAATTACCATTTTGGAAAATTAAGTTATATATATTTCCAGCATTGGTTTTAGAATTTAACTTAATTGTTTTGTGACTGCCAATTACAGTCTAGCTTTGGAAATACAACAGCTATCTTCATGTAATTTCAAATTATCCTTATCTTTTACCAGATCTTGAAAGAAAGGTCTCAGTATGTGTAAACCTAAAGCAGAGCTGATATATCAGTGATACAATTTCTATTTATTTCAGAAATCTCAGTCATGCTGAATGCACAGTAACCCTAAAAGTGCTTTTTTCTTTTTCTTTTTTTTTTCTAAATATACATGAAGCAGCAATTATAGAGAGAGAAACCAACAAAATAAAAATTGTTTAACAAAAATATTTTTTGGGGAGGAGTAATCTATAAATATTTTACAAATTTTCTACATTATATATTTATATATATTCTATTAAATATATGTGTTTAAAGTAAATTTTCAGGCAGAAATTTAAAACACAAAGCCACCAATAATGCATTTATTTTCAGTGTGACTTCAAACATAATTGATGACTCCTTATCTTAATTACTATTGTTTGATTACATCACTTATAATTACAATAAATGAATAATTGTTATAATCAATTAAGAACTATATACAATGAGATTTAGGATATTACATATACTGTTGATTACAAAATTTATGCTTCTGCTGCAACGTTATGGTAAATCAAGAACAGCAATACTTCAACAAAAGGCAGTTATTTTCAGGTCTGTGTCACCAAATTTCAGCTAGAAATTTGGTTTTTCTTAAAAAAACCCCATGTCTAAGGGACAAAGCTGCCAGTCCCTAAAAAATGCTGCAATTTATTGTACTCTCTAAAGCATGCTGATTCCCATACATACATACATACAAAAAAAAAAGAATCCTGTAGGTGCCAGCCTTTCTCAAGTGGCTTTGTCCCGTGCTGTTTAGCCACTTCTGAACTCCCTAGAAACTGAACTTTTAAGTGACAGGACCATCAGACAAGATACCATGTTTGTAATAGCTCAGCTTCTGGGCATGTTAAGGTTCCACAATATGCTGGTTTTTATTAACTTTGGCTTCAGAGTCATAGATTTTTAACAACTATAAAAGAAGATCACAGATGGTAGAATTATACATTTTTGGAAGAGGTAGTAATTTGGAAAAATGTATCTCCATTAATTTCTAACATATTCAGGCCTTTTTTTACTACTGGAATTATTAGGTCAAGAGGATGTTGCTGGACTGAAAAGGAAGCAGGGCCTTCTTTCACTGAGATCTACTCAAACTCTACACTTGCCAAGTATAGGAGGATATAATATAAGAAAATAAAGATAGTGTAGAAAGTAATCTTACCCCTAAGGAGTTGCAGCTGGGCCAATTATCAAAGATTAGGAACAGGCCTGACTTTAACAGGCCACAGCTGTAACCAATGAGAAGAAGAGTGCTATAAAAGAGTGGGGTGGCTGGGTGAGAAGGGAACTGGAGTCAGTGGCTGCTTTGTGAAAAAGAAAGTGTCAGTGCTGTGAGGAACTGCCCACGAGAAACACCAAGAAGGTATGAAACTTTTGTGATAAGGAAACAACAGTATGGAACCCCTGCAATAAGATGACAACAGCCAAGCCCATGGCCAAAACCTGAAGGGACATCTAGCTTGTGGCGTTCGCATTTGCTTCCCTAATATTTTGGGGATATTGGTCTGTAATGCCGCTTTATAAACACATGTGACATCTATCTTCCAAGAGTCAGCCACATGACTAGGTCAACTCAATGAGCAGAGAACCAAGTGTATTTCTCCTTCTCCTCCTCTTACATGTGGTTGACTCTTTTGAAAGAAAAAGACATGTTTGGAAAATACTATGCTTCTTTGACAGCAGCAAAGGGATAATTTCATCTTCTGCCATTGGGGATCTTTCTTGGGTGCAGCCCCCAGTTAATTTAAGTCTAATGGAAAACCAATCTAGAGGAACCAATCTAGAGAGGACTACGCTGGGCTCCAAGGCACAGCATTACAGTTTAGTTTTTACATTACATCCAAATAGCCTATTCTTAGGAAGAAAGATTTATTCCTACAGCCTATTCTCTCTCTTATTCTAATCACTGCTCTCCACTGTTTGGTTTTTTTTTTTCTTTTGCAGTCACACCTATACATGACTTGTGGGTCATTGTAATTTAAATATTGTGGGTTGTGCATGGCTGAACAGCTGAAAAGCATTCCAGATGTGACTAAGAACTGCTGCTGAGTTTCAAATGATGTTTCAAGTCCAGCTCTCTCAGTGTATGTTAGAAAAAAAAGGAAGTAAAGCATCTGTTACTGAGACACGGCAGCCATTCTCTACATGCACTTATTTCAGTGGGGTCTCATGACCTCCTGAGTTCTGCAGCCTGGAGTCCTACAATGATAACAGATCTTTGTGCTTTCTGCTGGTGAGAATTCCAATTCCTTTCGGGAACAAGGAAAATAAATGGTCTTCTACCACTGGAAGAAGTGTTTCCAAACTGACTAAGGCCTGGCTGAGCTCTGGAAAATGTAGAAAAAGAAGCTGTATCCATATGCATTCATAATACAAAGTCTAGAAGACAACATAAGGAAGAAAATTCAACTGCACAAGGGACAGTGTCTAAAATATCTCTAATTTTAGTCCCTGGAAGTTACACAACCAGCAGATGAAGGCTGTGCTACAGCAACACAATTTAGCTGGAGAATAAATGCATCAAGTTATGCAGATTGACAACACCTTGACCTTTTGCATTTCCACATATTAGGCACTGGATGAAGCAGTAATGCCACTGAAGTCAAAGGCAAAATTTATGCAACTTCCATGAGAGTAGGATTTAAACCAGGAGTTTTTGAAATGGGAGAGTATGAGTAAAGACAGTCTATTTCCTTCACTGAGAGAAATCTATCTGTCCTGACTCCAAAGTGTGACCATTCTGTCAGGAATGGAAACTACATAACTCTGGAAGTTTTTCAGATTGATATTAAAATTCAAGACATCAATATTTTTTCTCTAAGTTAATACAATAATGATACTCTCTGAATATGCTGAAAACAAAGTCAGTTAACAAAACCCAAACCTTATTCCAGGAATACTCATTTTCAAGATCTCCCGGAGGTATATAGACTTTTTACCATGAAAAGTAATTCCCACTAGGCCAGAGGGACTATGAATTTTCATGGAAAGCTTTGTCTTTCTCAGCTATGCAAATGAAATTCAGATAACCCATAGAGTCAGTCTACAGAACCCTAAAATGCCTTAAGCACAATTAGGAATAAAAGAGGCCTTACTGCCTGACGGTGATGATTACCATGCCCTTCAGGTAAGTGTGCATAAGGCAATCTAAAATTATTCAGCTCTCAGGAGTGTGTGCTAATCAGAGGTTCTCCTAAGCAGAACTATTACCAGTCCTTTAAAATAACCTCTAAAACATTCCTACGAGACATAGCATACGGCATCAAGTTACTTTATTTTATGAATCATGAAATTTGAAAACATGTAATTGAATATGTGTTGAGATTTACTTCATAACGTTTATTTGCCTCTAATGCTTTTAGAGAATAACCCATCTGCATTTTTCAGAAGCTGTCTCTTAATTTTCTTTCCATTTCCCTGTCTTTCAAAGCTCTACCCTGATTCTCCTTTTGGTTTTCCTGTGTAAATGAAGGATAGCTCTAATGATCTTAAGAGGAGCATGTTAGTTTTATGTTTTAACTCTTTTGTTGGAAACACCTGCTGGTTTGAATTGTCCATCAGTTCATAGAATATGAGTTGGAAGGGACACACAAGGACCACTGAAGTCCAACTCCTGGCCCTGCACAGGACCATCCCCTAGAGTCATACCATGTGCTTGATGCTGTTGTCCAAAGACTTCTTGAACTCTGTCAGGCTGGTGCTGCGACCACTGCCCGGGGGAGCCTGTTCCAGTGCTCAACCATTCTCTGGGTGAAGAATCTCTGTGTAATATTCAACCTAAACCCCTCAACACAATTTCCTGTCATTCTCTTGGGTCCTGTTGCTTGTCACAAGAGGGGAGAGATTGGTACCTGCCCCTCATCTTTTCCCTTGTGAGGAAGCTATAGACAGCTGTGAAGTCTCATCTCAGTCTCCTTTTCTCCAGGTCAGCTGGCCTGCCTATATTCTGTGTAATCATTTTTATCTAAGCCTGATAGTCACTCCCACTAAACACATTTGTTAACTGGAGTTAATCTGATTCATAACATATTCTTAAGGATCTTAACAGTTGAAACCCCTTTGTGTCAGAACTGTGTTTGTGTGTTCCTGTTTTTAAGTTCAGCATGCCTGCATTATATTGGTTGTTACAAGTACTATTTCACTCATTTCACTCTTTAAAATATGTTTCATTTGTATAACATGAATACATCCCTTTCCTACCATGTTGAAAAAAATTTAACTTTCAACTCAACTTTTTTTTCCAAGTCTATGTTTTTGTCTAGCATTCAAGAGGAAAAAAACAAGCGCATTTTTAGAAATGTATTTTATTAAAAATGTGGTTTTCCCTGGGCCTAGACCTCCTGAATAGGTCTTGCAGGAAAGGGGATGTCAGCACGCCCTACTTTTCTTGTTTGAAGATGGAAACTTAATGGGCTATGGGGTTTTTTTGGTTGCAATTCAGAGTGGGAAGGCACCATCTTCTATGAACAGGAGAGGGAAGATAGAAGTGGATGAGTGCCAAAAGAAAAAAAAAAAACATAAAAGAATTGACAGCGTTCAAAGGCAAGAGGTTGAAAGCCTGTTTCCTACCATCCATTTATTAAGGTAAAAGCTTTAAAATTCAGAAAGCCTTATTTAAAGTAGGTAAGTTTTGGGTCTGAGTAGTTGGCTGTTGTTGGATTGCATTAGGACCTTACCTCCTGCTTACAAAGAAAATCCTTATTACATGGTAATGCCTGTCAACCACACTGGGTGACTCCTCTATCCCTTACACTTGCAAACTTCTCATTGCAATTAAATGATCTCTGAATAAATCCCTCTTTATGGAGTACAACTTAATCTGGTTCTGTTTGAGCCAATCACAACAGGAGATTTTAACTGATGTCCTTTCCCTGATGCTGCTGAAGTGCTGGCAATTTGCTGTGCTCCAAAGCTTCAGAAAGGCATTCTCGTTAGTCTGATTAGAATTGGTGCGCATGCGTCAAACGCCGAGTGGGCGTTCACAGGGAGCACAGGCTACATGCTCCTTTCAAGAATCACATGAATTGTTGTTACCCTTTCACCCAAGTGATTTGAGTCCTCAACTGAAAAGGGGGAAGTGGTTTCAAATCCTCATGCTATGTAATGGGACAGGGCTGCTAACTCACCAAAAAGGTTCCTAATTAACGTTTAGGTTCGGATGTTTTGCAGTTGGTTTTTTCTCTTGATGTTGCTTTTACTTTTCAGTTCAAGAAGGGCTGTAAGTCTGCAGTTCAGTAATTAGAAATTACTCCTGGTGGGGAAGGGCTCACACAGGCTCTTGACTGCTCCTGTGACTGAATAACAGAGAAGTCTTAAAGGTTCATTAGGAGACCTTTCTGTTAATTGACGGCTTTGACTCCCTCAGAGCAACTGGGTGTTGAAAAGATCTCTACCTGTTTTTAAATGAAGCTTGGAATGACTTGCTGAGGGACCTGACAGTCTAGACCTGAGTGGAGAACTTGCCTGCCTCATGTGGGAGCTGTAAGCAGAGCTCAGTGTAGGTTCTTCGCTGCTCGCAGAATCCTTTACCTTACTCCTTGTAACAGCTGCAGGGAGCTTCTAGAGAAAGTATATGTATGCAATCAGTATTACATAAGGCAACTCTTAAGAGCAGCAAGCACACACTTTGTGCCGTTGCTCTGCATTTCATCCCATCTTGCTGCAGGCCAAAGGACAGCACAAGTTCTGTTGTGTCTTGCAGGACCTCTACATCATTTCCAGCATTAGAGTCCTGCTCAGGCTGAGGTACAGCAATCTCCCTTCCTGTCTGGATTCCCAAAGCAGCAAAGAAAGCACAGAGTGAAGAACCCTTTACCTTTTCTTAGGGGCTTCTCCAAGCTTGACCTCTGCCTCCTGTGCAAAGCCAATATAAGATATATGGCACAGCAAGTGCCTTCCATCAAAGGGCTTCTCTCGAGCAGGCCTAATCACATGGATATGATGAACTTGATGTGTCCATATAACCAGACTCTGTTAAGCTTTCCAGTTGGTGCAGCTTAGTGTTAGCTGCTGACCACATCCAGGTGCTTACAGAACAGAAATTACCTAAAATTCCTTCTGAACCCAACCCCCTTCTACCTTCTAGAGAACCTCCAAAGATCTTCAAGTGCATTTGAGAGAAAACATATTTTGTTTTATATTTCACCCTATGTTTATATTTTCATCTTTTTATATATTAAGTATGCCAGGTATAGTTAACTTACACTGCATTTTACCATTAAGTTCTTCACATTATTTTCACAATCTGTTTCCTACCTTAGATACCTCAAAGTGCCTCAGGCTCTCTTCCCTGTGAGTAGGGTCACATGAAACACTTCACTCAACCCATAAAACATTTGTACCTTCCTCTTTCTGCTGTGCAGTTAAACAAATCCACATCACAGATGTTTCTTTAAGCTTAAGCTGTGTCTACTCATGATCTTCCAAAGTACCTAAGTGACTGTAGTTTCCAGGGAGGCTAAGTGCCTCCAAGTGACACACCAAGCAGCCAGTGTCTCTGCAACTCCACCTGCTACCAGCTGAGCAGCCATAGCAGGTTTTGCCCTAGAAGATGTGCCAAGAACCTTGTTCTGTTTTCCAAGCAGACATTTTTAGCTCTGATAGAGGAAACACATACTTCAGGAGTCAGCAAAAATATATCAGTGATTATCTATTTGAGAACATTTCTATTTCTCTAACATTCCGTTATGAACGTGATTTTTATTCTATCAAAGCAATGCGAGAGGCGTTTGCCTGGAAGCCAGCCCTTCTTGAAATATGTCTTCCTCCCGAGAGGTTCCTGTGCACACAGTCTGATTTATTTGAGGAACCCTTTCATGTTCGGAGTAATTCTTAGAAATAATTCCTGCTCCAAAAGGCTCGAAAGATGAGATTAATTTATGCCTGCTCCTTATGGGGAGCTTCGATGCTGATTCCGGCGAGACAAAGCATCACGTAAGGGTTTTGCATCAGACGGTGCGGAGAGAGCACCGAGGCGAGCCCGCTCCCCGTGGGCGCACCGCGTTCCCCACGGATCGGCTCCG
>NW_005054336.1:4852982-4869395 GCF_000277835.1 Geospiza fortis | reverse complement strand
GCTGCGGCGGGAGATTTGTGCGCGCACGTACGGGTTCGAGAGACCTGAACGGGATCCCTGAGGGCATCAGGGTGTTCGGGATGCTCCTTGAGGAGTCTGCGGCGTTTATCTTGTTTCTGGGAAATATTTTTTCTGAAACAGAGCAGTAGAACGTTCCAGCGAATAGCATTCCTATACAACCAATGTTCTTTTCTTGCAGGTGTACTCTTTTTGAAATCAAGACGTTAATGACAGCTCACCTCAGTCTTAGTGCCAGTCAGGGGGAGTAGTGTGACTGGGACTGAGCCAAACTGAGCTCTTCAACCCCATGTGCAATACTGAGGCATGTGATTTCTCTGATCTGTCGAGTATCTGGTGCAGTTCCTGCTACAGTCTTGAAGAGAACAGAATTAACCCGAGCAATTGTTTCCATGGTGAAATGTGCTAAGATCCTATTTATGGATCAAAGTTTGCAGCGTTTTCTCAGGCAAGCTCCTGTTGATGTCAGTGAGAGGTACCCTGATAAGGCCTGCAGGAATTATCTGTGAAAGATAGCATTTACATTCTTTGTAGCACATTAATAAGGTCTGCAAAAGTTGTCTTGTGCCTATAAGCTCATTCCTGCATTGTGATGTTCAGCTTTAATGTACAAGGAGAGAAGTGTGACTCCACCAATTGTTTATTTCCTGTCTTTCTCCTTTTGAGGGAAAATGGGAAATTACCTGCCGTTTTTGTTCAGATGGTTGCTAGTATTTTGGCTGCTATGGCAATGGAGGTGAAGAGTCTCATCAGCCCCTTTTCTTTTCTAGCTGTTCTCTTTCCATTTATCCAGGGCGGATATGCCAGTCCATGCTCTGCACTGCATAGACAAGCTTCATGAGAGGGTAAAATCAAAAATGTACTTCATGCCTTCAGGCAGGTGTGGAAGGCAAATCTGTAGTCTGACTCCAAATCATTGAAAAAGACTTTTCAGAGCTGCAGCACACGTTGCCATATCAACACATATTCTTGTCTTAACCCTGTTAGGAAAGATTTACAGGGTTTCTGCTGGCTCAGGAGTCAGGGCAATTGTAAAAGGCAGGTCAGTGGTCTCCAGGTAGTGGAGGTAGCCAGGGGGGTTACTGGGAACAGATGATCTGTGAGCAGAGGAGATTTGTTCCTGTCTATCAGCACTAAATTCCAGGAAATTACTAAGAGTGCTGTGGGCATGTCCAGTAGTGGTTCATACCCATCAGTACAACTTTCCTGGTGGTTTATCCCAAGTAAAACAGCAAGAGTTGAGGAGCTGTTGTAAGATTTTGTTCTTGCCAAATATGTTATTATTGAGGAGAGTGGGTAATGAGTGATACCACTTAATAGCATTTACTGTATCGCCTTGATTGTTGTGAAATCATTAATCTGGTTTGAAAATAGTCAGCATACTCTAATAAAAATTATTCAAGAGTACTTTTCTGCCTGTTTCACACAAAATTGCTTTATTCTGGGAGAATTAGGAGGATCAGGTGCTTCTCTGGTAAAATGAACGAACAAGCTCACATTACAATGTAACTTTAGAAACTGGAAAAATTCCTCCTATAAGTTATATTTTATCATTGGACTGCCTAAAGGCCTGTTAAGAGTGCATTTATGATAGGTACAGTGAAACAAAAGGTAGTAGCCAGCCTCTATTCTACAAACTCACTATAAATGTGTCTGATGGGAAGGATACCATGCAAGCTGTGTGACTGCTGTAAGGGCAGGAAGAGTTGTGCTAATCCTCTGTGTTTGATTCTAATAGAGCTAGGAGTGGGGTTATATATGAGAAAGCTGAAGTGGTTGCTTTTTGTTAGTGACATAGCTTGCCACAGAATCACAGAACATGTGAGTTGGAAGGGACACACAAGGATCATCAAGACCAGCTCCTGGCCCTGCAAAGGACCATCTCCCAGAGTCACACCATTCGCCCAAGAGCATTGTCCAAATGCTTCTTGAACTGTGTCAGGTGCTGTGAGCGCTTCTCTTGGTCAGTCAAACACTGAGAAGGATGAGCCTCCCTCCTGATATGCGCAGTGACCCAGTTCCAGCCTTCATCTTTAACAGGCCCTTGACTAACAGTCCTTTGACTAATTACCCTGTAGGGTTCTGAGTCCACCTGCTTCTCCACTACACTGGAGGTTCAAGACTCCCAAAAGTCTTGAGACTGTAGTGTCTCTGAAAATAATCCGTCTATCTCTTGCTCATTCACTTGAATAGTGAGTAGCCTGTCCAGTTCTTCCTGTTGCTCCTTCACCTAGTGACACAGCTCCTTACCCACAGCACACCTTCTGCAAAAGAGCTGTTTGTCATCCCCAGCCTCACAAAGAGGCATCAGGCACTCCTGGAAACCTGTGACCTGGACAGGTATATCTACTGTCAGCGTGCTCTGGCACAGCTGGCTCAGTGACTCTTGCAGCTACGTGGGATTCTAGTCAAACAGAGGAGGAGAAGGGTCAGCAGTGCCTGCATCCCAGCATGGGACAGGTCTGTCTTGCACTCATCTAAAGGTGACATTGATAGGCAAGCATGGACATGTCTAGGGTGCATTTCCCACCCTTCTCTCTGGGCTCTCACTTAGGTCCTCACTTGAGACTCAGCTAGAACAATCACTTTCTCAGGAATAAGTAACCAAGGTACAGCTAAAGTGCCACTTTACTATTTCAGCCTTGGTGTGCTGCCAGCAGTGGATTCCTAGATGCCAATAGGGTTGGCAATAAATTTACTAATAAATTGATACTGAATTAAACTCATTTCTCCAAGTCTAGTCTGTTCTGTCCAAGACAGTAACTAGTGAGTGATCTCTCTCTGTTCTTGTCTTGACCCATAAGCCTTTTCTCATATTTTCTGTCCCCTCTCAGGCTGAGAAAGGGAGTGATAGAGAGGCTTTGGTAGATGCCTGGTGTGTGTTGAAGGGCAGTCCAACACAATGAGTGTCTCATCCATATGATCTCCCAAAGGAAATGTGTTGGTGGTAACTAATTCAGAGACACCTCCTGTCCATTTCAGTCATGATAGTCTTACAAGAAAGTGTGGTGATGTGTGACTTATGAATGCATCTATGTGCTGGATAGTCATATTTACAGAGTCTGCACTATTCCTGACAGCTTTTCTACCCACCTTCAAGCAAACTCAGAGAAGTGTCATAGAACATTTAGCATAAAGCATAAAATTGTTTGTTTATGCTTTGCTCCAGCAAAACCAATCAGGTTCATAAAAACATTTAAAGGAGTTGGGGAACTAAAAGATGAAACTCATAGATGTGGGCTATAGGCCTCTTCTGATTCATCTAGAACGAGTTTTTAGGAGTGATTTATTTTTCCATCAACAAAAAGAAAACTTGGCAATCAGTAGGTGCCCCTGGTGACTGCAAGCTGATTTTTAGAGCTCAGTTTGACCCAAGACCTTGGCCCCCTAAAGAAGCATTGTTGGTGAAACTTCTTTAAGTGAAAAAAGCTCATTTCTTTGTGCTTCTCAGGCAGGCAGTAGTTGCCACAGTTATCAAACCTGACTTGAAATTCTTTTCCAGTACAATCTAGTGTGTTGGCAAAGTTGCACTGCATTAAATATAACTGCAGGTCATTGTCTCTTTGTCCAGGTCCTCTCTTCCCTCTGCAGCAAAGTCTGCCTTTGCTCCCAGGCTTTGGTACGTGCTGGACACAGGCAATGGCTGTGGTTTCACTGCTTCCATGGCAACAGAAAGCATACTGCAGAAGCAGGGACCACTGTTACATCACCGAATAAACCCACTTGCAAAAGCACTATGAAATAATAAGAAAAAGATATGGAGGAGCTGGTGAGTCTATGGCCATGCAGATTACCTGGTCAGAGAGGAGCTCTGGGGGTTTGTAGCAAGCAGAAGTTTGGCCAGAGGCTGCAGCAGCAGCTGCAGTTGCAGTTACCATTGCTTAGTAGCCTAAGGAAACCTGCTGTCTTCTGATCACCACACAATTTCCCCACAGAAAGGCCACTTCTGAGGCTGTGTGCATGGATCAGGGTTAAATCATATTATATAGATAGATTTTTTTTTCCTTTGGCCCACTAAATGCAGAATAGATGATGTGAACTCAGCATATTAAAAGAGTAATCCTCTCTTGAGAAAGGGTGGCATATGGGAGCTGGGCTTTGCTGTGTGGAACTGACAGATGTTTTTTGTTCTGCTTTGCTTGACATATCAGAATTCAAAAATGCAGCAGTGTGTGTTTGTACATACATTCTTCTTTCCCTCCCCACACTTCTAGTCCCTCAGGAAAATCTGTTTGGGGGAATTCTTATGTGTGTTGAATTCACATGATATTCCATAGGTAAATCTGCCTTTAGCGAGTGAGGGGATGTTGCTTGTTTTAGTCATTCATTTAAAAGATTGTGCTGGTCATAAAACAGATAAATTTTTATGAATATTTGATGAACAGGCATTCTAATCTTTGGTGCAACTACCTCAATATAGTCTGTTATTTGGAGGAAAAATACTGCTGGCTCCCAGACAACATGGCAGCATCTTTTCCAGCATCTAAACAAGGTACCTTTCGTATGAATCTGATAAATGCTATGAAAGGGAAAAATTACAGTATATAGCAAAATTTAATAGCTGAATGGTATCAAGGGCATGCCCTTAATTATCGACATTTGCATTAGCTTTCTTCAAGTGCAGGATTTTTTTTTCTTTGCTTTTTCATGTTAGGGCAAAACTTTCCTCTTTGACCCATCTGCAGACCCCATGTTGGCAGCACATAGCACTCTTGGATAGATGGCATGTGACAGCACTGGGAGATTCACAGTGGAACAAGTTCAAAACATACAAAAGAGATGCACAGTGCAGATGGGAGAGTTAAATTCTGCTTTGAAGTTGTAATTGCAGCAAGCAATTGTTTCTCTGCTATGCCTAATAATCTCCTGTTGTTGTAAAGCTCTGTCTTCTAATGTCTTTTCCTTGGCTGCTAGATATAGGTCACAGCTTTAAAGTAGCAGATGACTCTGAATGATTCCTGGCTTTCCTGCTGCCTTTTACACTGTAGTGTTTGCTTTGAAAAATGAATTTTCCATACTTTGTATGAGTCAAGCTAGGATCATTTTTCTGAATCTGTGGCTTTAAATACTATTTATGAACACATCTACATAGTATTTTGCAGACTTACATGCTTGTGCTTTCTGGCCCTAGGCAAGTTATGGGTTGCAAGGCATGTGGCTGCAGAACTGTAATGCTGGACTGTGGTTTGTATTAACTGCTTCCCCTTAAGTCAGACTTAGCAACAGGCTGAGTAGTTATGTGGCTTTTTAGTGAAGCTGCCTTATGGCTAGCTGATGTCTGTGCTCACTATGGACTGTGCCCCATGTGTGTTTATTTCTATGCTGGTAATGGTAGATTCTTACCTGCACACATCTGCATTTAAGATCTTAGTTACTAGCATGAAGGCTTGAAAATGTCAGAATGTGAAAATCCCAGCCCATTTCTGGAATATTAATGCCTCTTTGAAGCAACTTCGTGTAGATATCAACAAAAAACAAATCTGGATTATTGTGCAGTGACCTGTCACAAATATTTTGCTTGAATCTGGGCAAGTTATCACCAGCTAATTAGATATCAGCCATTTGGTGCATGAGCTCAGGCAGAGAGAGGTTGAGTAAGAAACTATAGTCATGCAATTAACAGTAGAACCCATTTGTCTAAATGGAAATGCTGGAGTCCCAGCAGAAATTCTCTTTGCCCTGCAGTCTGTATGAAATACCACATCTGAAAAGGACTGGTACACTTGTCTGACATTTTCAGGACTACAATAACCTGTTGATATTTATTAGTCCATCCCTTTCTAACCACTGCACATATTTGCTTCCCAACATAGTTTTGTCACATCCAAGACTCTGATGTCATGTTTTTCCAGCTTAAGTAAACACCTTCTCAAAATAGAGAATTTTTATGAAAAATACATGTTTCAAGTTCCTTGAGAAAGGCAAACTTTATGCACGACTTTAAGAAGGAAATTTAGCAAATGAATTGTAACAACACAAGATAGTCTTATTCATAGGAGGTCGCAGAAAAATATCTACAGTACTAAAACTTGTATTTTTCAGAGTCCTCTTAGATGCTCCAAAGAGACAAAAATCTTTTATTTTTACAATATTGAAGTCCATTATTAACATCCATAGGAGTACATCAATTATTTTGAAAGTCTGTAATCATAGTGCTGTTTGTTTTCAAGGACACGAATGAGGTAGCCTCACAACTGAAGAAAACTCCTGCCCCACACTATTAAATATTAATTTTCACTGTTAGGTAGTAAAACCAAGGCATAAAAGCCTCCCTATGTGTGCATATGCACATAAATATGGTTTTTTGTATTTACAAAGTCTTAAAGTGAAGTGACAATTGAGTAAAATCACATCAGCTTAAAAGGACTGTAATTCCACAATAGCACTCAATATGTATCAGGATTAATATTTCTACTGTATAGCACCAGAAAAATCTGACTGAACTAACAGAAAGGAGAAAACCATGAAATACTTATTTCATTATTTGTATAACATTTTCCTTGAAAAAAATCAACACCATCAGGCAGCAGAAAACCTCATTGTCAGTCAATGTTGAATAAATGCAGAAACAGCATGGTGAAGGAATCAGTCTATCATATTGTTAGAATAAAAGTGAATAAAAACCTGATTTATGAATAAGTTGAGTAGAAATACCTGGATTATAAAAAAATAGTTGAATATTCCCAGCAACAGTGTTCTTTATAAAATTAGCACTTGGGCAAAAATATAAGAGGTTATACAATGATTTTGTACTTTGGTTCTGTAGTGTGAGTGAAGAGCTGTCGTGTGGCTTTCAGCCCCTTTGTGATCGTGCTTAGAAGGCTGTTAAAATCAACCATTGCTGAATTAAATGTGGAAAAGTCTGTTAAAAATGGAAATGTAGATGTGAACAGTCAACAAGCATTCACCACAGAAATATCTTGCTAAATTTCAGAGTTGTGATGGCAACTGTAATAATAAGATATGTAAAGGGGTGATTCTCCTGGTGCAATTCTTCATCTCTCCTGATTGAAATACCTTAAATACCTTCAAGCCATTATGAATTCTCACTGAGTTTTGAGAATTGTAACTACTAGGTGTAACTTGCAGAAAAGAAATTAAGATATGTGGAAGATATAAGATGATTTTGCAACAGTGCAAGCAGAAGTGGATGCTTGAGCTGTGCGCAGGTCATGGCATAGTGTGGCAGTAAGTTCTTGTTTTGTGTAGCTGCTCCAGTAAACACAAACATTAGGATAAAAAAGAATGGGGAAAAAGGGAACAAGACATATCTGATGGCTTAATGAGTGCTTTTAGCTTCAAGTTCTTCCATTCAGCATCTGGCTTTCCCTGGGTGGTTGCCCCTGAATTCGACACATTTGACACTATAGAAAGAAAATGGTACAAAATCTTGGGAAATTAGTGCTCAAAGTCTTACCTAAGATAAACCAAAGTAGTTCAAGTGTACTTTGACTTTGCTGCCTGAACAACAGGCAGTGGAAGCATTCAGGAGCCATTATAGTAAGCATAACTCCTGCAGGCCTCTACCTTGTGGACTGGCTGGTGGAGAATTCTCCTGCTGGCCTTATATTTCTGCATTGTGTCCCTCAACCTAGTGAAATGCCTCCAAAAGGAGATCTGACATCTTTATGGCTTCTGAGTTATCAGTGTAAGAATCCCCCAAATGAGAGGCTAAAGCTTTGCTCATATAACTTAGAGGAATTAGTTTTTATCATTAATTCTGTAGATGTATAGAGGAGAGAAGCTGTGTAGCCAAATTCAGTAAAATTCAGCTGCCTTTTCCAGGGAGTTCCACCCTGAGGGGATGCTTTATGAAGAAGATGGTGAGATCTACAAAAGGAGAGAAGCTCCTTTTCAATGCTGTGGGAGTAAATGGCTTTTATGGACAGACAAGCAGCTATCAGTTAGCTGAGGGGCAAGGAGCAGTGCATTGCCTGAGGCAACAGATCACTGTAGGCTAAGGGAGCCCTTAGTGATTTGCTTTGGTAAAAACTGTATTGAGCTAAAACAGTAACTTCATCCAAACACTTGCAAATCCATGGAAAATAAGGCATTCCTTCCTGGAGATATTACTTTAAAAGGCCCACACCATTTTACATACTAGGATTTCAAATTTCAGCTTAATTAGAAATTCATTACAATCATCTCTTTTCCTATTGTGGACAAAGGGATGTCACTCTGACCATTTTTCAACAGCATCCCTGAATTGCACTGAAATAGAATTATTGATAGCTTTAATCTAACTCAAATTAAAAAGCAAACTGTTGAATTTTCAAAGACCCAAAACCTTACAAAAATGTTATTAATTCCAAATTAATACAAACACACAACAATGTAGTTTTATTCATCTTTCCCAGGAGTTCATTTATGTTGATTGAAGGATTTATTTGTTTGGAGTTTAAATGCCTTTGATAGCAGAATATCAATGTAAGTACTTATTTGGTAGAATGTAATTTTCATGTGTTTTTCATTACTATTATTTGCCTTTCTGCTCTGGTAGAATGCTTTCCAGATACAGATTCTAGTGATAAATTGGGAATTGTGACCAGTGACAAATTACATGTCTAAACCCAAGGAAAATAAATGAAGGAGGTATTATTTTTGTAACTGCTTAATACTTGATTTTACCAGTTTTTGAATGGGCTTATCTGTCTCTCTAATGGCAATAATTTATTTCAACTATTTTTTCTACATTTTTACTGTTTCGGTAACACAAAAGTTTTCCATTTTGTTGTAAAATTCTACATTTAATTGATAATAATTAAATAAGAGTGTGGGAATAGTTCCTTTCATTCACACTGGAATTGAGTTCAGGGAGTCTGATCTACTGTTAAAGATCCTAATGTTGTAAATTTCACTATAGTAGAAGTAGGGCAAGTAATCCACAAAACTTTCTTGTTTATGTGCATGCAATTTGATGAATATGCAGATGAACCCTGTCACCATCTTTGTTACCAGAGGAAAATTGTTTATGACTGCTGGATATCATCAGCTAGTTTATTTATAGCACAAAAGCAAAATTAAAAGCAATGAATGGCCCTATCATCTAAATTAAACAGGTTAAAATGCTACATTTTAAATCACTCTGATGTCAAGATTGTGATCATTGTTAAGAGGACGGAAAGTATTAACATTTTCCCAGGACTTAAAGCGTATCTATTCATCTGCTAATGGATTGGTGGCTGGAATAATAAGTATTGATTTGTCTTGGGATATAGATGTGAGGTTTGGAGATTTGATGTGATGTTGCAGAAGCAGGTATTACTGCCCATAATATGGATTACATATTTCAGTAATTCAGTTCTTGCCACACAATTTTGTATGTTTGCGTTTTATTTTATGCTCTCTAGTTGCTTGTGCATCTCTTGTTCATATTTCTTTCACGTATTTTCCTCATTTTCCTTGCCATTTCACCATCCCAGTTCTATCACTCAATTTTCTATAAACCTTTTCTTTTCTTCTACCTCAATATCTTGTTTGCTCCCTCCTTTACAGTTTCTTCCTTCTCTTGCCTCCTCCCCATCCTCCCTTCCTTATAGTTTTCTGTCATCCAGCTCTTCCAGTCTTCCATTTTAATGTTTTCACCCTCTTCTGTTTACCTTTGGCATATATGTTTCCAAACTCCCTGTACCTTTCTCCATAGTGCTCCAATTCTTTCTTTTTCCCTACCATCCTGTCTCCTGTGTACTGGCAGCCAACCAGATCTGCTTAGGGCGGAAGTTATTTGAGACAGAAAGCAGAAACCAGGAGACTGAGCCTGGAAGTGAAGAGCAATATGACACCCTTCTCTTTACTTGGCCCCATGCCCTGTGCTTACCATACCCCTCAAAATATTACCTGTACCCAGGTCACCGCTGTCCAGTGGCGCTGTTCCCTGTTCACTGGCAGAAGAGACGCGGAGGAGCTGTCCAAGGTATGGCTGGCAGTCCCATCTGTCTTGTTCCATCCTGTTTTGTCCTGTCCTTCTATCTCTTTGTCCTTCAGCATTTTTGCATGGAGCTTTTCAAGAAGGTGACTGAAGATGTAGCCAGGAAGCCTCTCTTTCTCTCATCCTAGTAACTCCACTGCTGTCTGTGGGGTGGTATCTCTTATCTGTGCCCAGCTAACAGAATCCAGGATAGCAATCTCGAGGTGCTGGAGTCAGTAGGATGTTGCAGTGCAGGCAGCTCAAACACCACTTTAGCTGGGTAGCATAAGGAACACAGTGGAAAGAAAGCTGTATCTCCTATTGCAAATTTTGGCATAACTTTGCAGAATAGAAGAAACATGCATTTTATGCATGGAGATGGAATTCCAAACAGATCACCAGTGTCCTGCTTCCCTAATCCCTTGCCTAGTTAGATTTCTCAGATATGCAGGTATGTTGTTCTACATCAAATTCATACAATCAAATTTGATTGTTTTTAAGTGCTGGGAAAATGCATTTAAAATGTGCTTCTGTGCATTGCTATCAGTATTGTGAACTTTTCCAGTCTGTTGACCCAACCTTTCATTTAGAATATATGTAATGGATATCTGGTGTATCAAAGATGTGGTGAGAGATATTGACAGGTTCAGGGGATCAGCCTTCACCTCTCCTTGTTCAAAACAATTATTTGTTTTCATGGGCATTCTCAATTAAGTGATCTCAATTCTTGCCTGGAATATTTTCATAATCTGTTTGACGAAGTAACTTCTCTACACAGAGGACTAGGTAAATTTTGTCTGGTTTTCAGTTTGCTTAATTTGTACATTTGAGAATTCCTTGTGCGTATTTAGTTTGTTCCTCAAGAGGTTTAGTTTTCCATTTATGTGACTCTTTCCAGGAGTCATATCCCCAAACCCTAGAAAAATAGGATTATAAACTCACCTTCTACAAAGAAGAATGGTGGCATTGGCACAGAATATAAAAAGTTGTTATTTCTGTTATTAACTTTTTTCCTACACTTTTGTTTTGTCTCTCATAAGCTCTCTGTGCCTTTGTAAAATGGAGATAATGTCCTTTGCAGTGTTAGGAGATGGTATGAGTGTTATGTAAATTACAATTAATTCAGTACTGTAAGGCCATTAGAAGAAAGTCTGTTGTTATTGTGAGTTACTCTAACTCTAAAGCTACTCAGTTGGGTACAATTTCTAACAACATTGACGGTAGCCTCTTCCCAGAGGAGCTAAGGGACTCCTCTACTGTCCCTAGAATTTTTAGGATCTGGTGTGGTAACAAGAGGTTCAGCTCCTCCTCTGTCTTATCTCTTCCAGTCACACTGTGCCTGAATGACAACCCAGCAGTTCTTAGCTCCTGCTGTGTCTCCAGAAGATTTTCCAAATAATATATGAAGTTCTTCTAGGAAACAGTGAACCTGAGGTTGTGACTGCCAATGGGTATTTTCCATGGCCAGTGTTTTCTTTTAATGCAATGACACATTTTTAATGACACAATGAGATAATTTTTCATGTAGAAATTTCACAAAACAAGAAATAGGAGTTATTATTAGCACTGTTCTATGAATTATCTCACAGATTTCCCCTTTAAATGTAACACATAAGATTATTATAGCTATGTAATAATTTGTCATCTTTTACTATACTTAAATTCTCAAGTACTTTTTTCCTCAATATATTCTGAATCTCTAAGGAGTCTTTTAAAATGTAAAATAGGAAAGGTAAGAAATAAGGGTTGACAAAGCAATTCTGAGATTTTTTTAATATGGATCAGCTATTTTTCCATTTTTTTCCTGTTATGAAAATAGAGTGAACCAGTAGTGTTAGAAGTGTAATGATCAAATGTCTTGGATATCAGTTCTGAGTAAGATCAGCTTTTTCCTTTTGGAAAACTGTTGAAATGGAAGCTGATTCTTAAGCAGTGGTATAAAAAATAATTATAGTCACTTGTGATTTATAAAAAACTATTCCTAAAAACATACCTCTGGCATGTAAGAAGAGAATTTTCCCAGGTTAAGTGTAGTATTCCTCTGTGGGTTTTTACTTCAGGAGTTGTGTGGACTCTAGGGATAGGAGAGAGGACAATCCCCACATGGCTCTGTAGATGAAAGTTGCATTGATTTAAAGCTCACCCCTGCTACCACAAGATCTATAGAGAATAGGTTACTTTATAATAAAAAGAAGACGACAGAGCATTTTTCTTAGTTATTTGCTACTAGTTAATCCACCCCGAGAAAGAAGAATTTCAGTAAGATACAGAGCAGAGAGGTGAAGATTATGCCTGATATAATGGGACATGCATTAATATTGCATTAAATGCAAAAATTAATAGGAAATATTCATAGCTGTTCCTCACCTTTGACCTTTTCTACCTCCTCAACCTACTCCAAGTCCTGGGAGTGAACTGCTACTTTAAGTGCTATTTTTATCTGGAATGGATTTTTCAGTTATAGTATGTCAGGACAAGATCATTTCCCTCAAGAGTTTCTCTGTAAAAATTGTTGAAAACCAGCAGCAGTCATTTCCCCTCACTTCCAGTCTCAAGTGCTTAACCTCAGATGGAAGAGTCCTGCTGAGGTCTTTGCTCAGTGAATCCTCACCTGCAATTAAATGCTGCAGATGGCATTAGTTGCTCACTTACACTTGATAACATCAATGCCTTTAAAGGATATGGACCTGCCCCATCCATATGTGTGCTGTGCTGGTTTGTGAGAGAGTTGTTGATGAGAACTGGGCCTAAGCAACCTGTTCTGTATGAGTGCAGCCACGGTGTGTGTGGAGATGTTGGTTATTGTTCAGTTCAGATGGTGGAAGTTTCACTGGAATGCCTAAGGGAAACCTTTACCTTCTGTTAGTAATTCTGCTCTCAAACTTTTCAGGCAATTATGCTCTATTTAGTGCCTGGGACACTAATGGCATTTAGTAAAACAGTCACAATCCCTTCAAAATATGGTGCTTAGTAAGAGATGGTGCTGAACAAGAACAAATCAACAAAAATGTGTGTTTGGTTTCTTCATGTTTTCTTAGGAGATGCCAAGAAGTAAAGGAAATAATTTTGTGACTATTGTTAATGGAAAGTGCTCAATATTTCAATACAGGTAATCCACCATGTATAACCTGACTATTTTATGATCACTTTTTAGATTAGTAATGTATTACACTTAAAATGAAAAAATCTGGGCCCAGCTGAAGGTGATGACTTCAGTCAAACTGTATTTTAAAGTATTTTATGTGGAACTGCACTCCTTTGTCTTTCTGAAGAAACAGCTTACTGAAATGAATCCATGATCCCTTTCTAGGCTGAAAGAAAGAGTAAATGGGAGAAAAAAAGTTAAATCATACATCCATAAAGCTCACATTTATTTGATATACATACAGGACAGATTTGTATAGAGTTGCTTGAGATTTTTTTTAAGATGTCTTTTGGCTCTTCCTTTCTGAAATTTGGATTCAGCTTTCAAAGCATTAAACTTTGCTATAATGATATTTATATTTCCTGCCTCACTGGTATTGCTTACATCACTTCAGTACCATATAATGTTGGATTATTTCTATAAAACATATCTTTTTAAGCAGAAAGAAAGAAAGAAGGACTCAAGAAGGCATAGCCAGGAGAAAATGATTGTCTGTCTTCTTGAATGAAGGGAAATGTTATCACAGATCAGACTACGCATGCATAATGTATGTATTCTTCCTCCTATGTTCTCTCAATCAAGCCTGATTATGAGGGGAAACTAAAAAAATAATGGACAACTGGAAACTGCTAGACTATCTTGGTTTAGAATCCTTTGATTATTATTGAATGAATTAGTTATGGCATCGGGGTAGAACAGCTGCATTCTGAACCAGAAAATAGCCTGATTCTGCCTTCATTTTTATTTTAAGTCAGTGAAAATAGCACATGACTGAAGTCAATGCATCTAATGAATCTTTCAAAATACCTTCCTGGCAGGAACTACTCAAAACATAGCCACCTTGTGAGCAAAAACCACTAGAACCAAATATTGCTTCCTGGTGTTTCAGAGCAGCTCCTTTCATTTCCAGTAGGATTTAGGAACACAGTCTGGGGCTTTGTTTTTATGTCTCTTCAGACTACACATTACAGAAAGAAAAGGTTACCAGTTCAGCAAATTTGTAGAGCTCCACTGACTAAAGGAGCTGACTTAGTATGGTTATAATACAAAAGAACATTTGGAACATTTTATAAGAACAAAATACTCATTTCCTTACATTGTGTGTTTTAGTATTTACTGTATATTTTAGGTCATATAAATTTAAAAATCTGAAATAGACAAAGGACCCTATAAGGTCATATTTCTCTGAATGTCCTGTATGTTTGCCCCAAACATGAGATCTGGGAAAACTGGGACAGTTGCTCTGAAGATGGAGCATCAAAGGGAATATTTACTTTGAAATATATAAAGTTGTCTTCATCTTCCTCTGTCAGGATTTTCCCTCTCCTCCTTGAAAAGGCAAGACTATCTTGGTACCTATAATGCAAAATTCTCAAGGATATGTTTGTGATGAAAATACCTAAGGTAGCCTGGAGAGTAACGGCATTTTATCATTTATATAAAGCCTAATAATGCTGGAAAGAAAACTGGTCATTATGGAGTGTTTGATGGTCAATTGATATTTTTTAATGCTATCAGCCCAGCAGTGCAGTGATCCATGTTTAATGAAAGTAGCTGTGTAAGGGAAAAAGGACTCCCGCTAAAGCTGTACTGAACATTTTTCACAGAAGAAAAGAGGGGTCATTTTGCTACCTCCCCGGTGAGATGGATATTGCAAAGTTCTTGGATGTCTATGAGCACTGCTCTGTTCTCCCATTCTTTGTCCAACAGTATTCTCCCTTAGTGCTGTATTCTTCCATTCCACAGGGAAGCCACAGACATCTGGGCCAGATATTTGGGCAGAGATTAATTCTGCCCAAGTTTAGGTACTCAGTGCCCAAGTTTTCCACATAGTCAGTGGAAGGAGTGGGTGTGTTCTGTGAGACAGAGGTGTCTCCAGAGATCAATTCAGGTTTTAGGAGGACATAATGTACCCCCTGACTGTAGTTCACAGTTCTATTGACTTTTGACTTTTCTATCAAGTTATAGTTGGAAACCCTCAGCTGAGGTATTTCAGTTAAATAACTAAATTTGGACAAACCCAGGCCTTGGTATGTGTTTTATCCCCCAGGTTATGCCAGGGAAAATCCATCTCTTAGAGTGTCAGGATTAATTTGAAAAGAATACATCCCACATATATAGCACTGAACTAAGATCCACTGAGAGTTACAGTCTTTAGAATGTATCTTCAATTAATGTCATGTCAAATTATGTTTGTGGTGGAAACACAGGAAATATGAAATCGCAAGCTCATATTTCACTGAGTAGAGTCCTCCTTGTTACAGCAGCTTGTGTTGTGTAAAGGTTTATCTGCCCTGCAATTGTGAAGGCACACCAGGCAGCACTGACTTCATGGCTCTTTGCCCCACCATAACTGCCGCATTCAGCTCAGTGCAGAGACCTTCTTCTTCCTTGTTCCAAAATGGACCCTTTTGTTGCTCACAGATTTCACAGGGATAAAAGATGTGATAAATCTGTGGGGGTTAAACTTCTTGTCCTTTCTGGGTAAGAGCTGGTCATTTTAACTGCCCTCCCAGGTACAGACTGCATTGTATGATGCAGTTTCAGTGCAGAGCTATCTTTGCTCTGAAATATTTAATAAAATGTTTCATTTATTTCTCTGTAATAGGATAATGGGCCCCTCAAAATTACTGACTTGGACCTGCTAGTTTTCTACTCCAAAAGGAGAAGAAAAATTTGACTCCCATTACCACAGAAACAAAGCTAACCGAAGAGGAAAATCTGCATGATATGGCACTGTGTGTTTTTCGCACCTCTCATCCCTAGCTCTAAAATGAACTCTAAAATGCTAATTTTCCATTTGAAATTGCTGGTGATGTAATTAAAATAGACATTTTTATTAGGATTACATACTCCTTCTTTTTACAGTGCTATGATATTTTAATATATTTTAGTCTTAAGTCCTAAATGTATTAATGTACTACCTTGTGAAAAGCTGTTATGGCTATATTCACTCAAAGTTTCATTTGTGCATGCAAATATAAATACAAATAAATATAAATATAAATTAAATAGAAACATAAATATATAACTGTAACTATAATGATAACTATAACTATAAATATAAATGTAAATATAAATGTAAATGTATATACTGATTTCATGGCCTACTTCAGATATCTCTATTAACAAAAACCAGTCAGAGAAGAATAGGGTGACACATTTTAAGAATGGTATGTTTCAAATCTTCCTGCTTTAGTTTAAATAGGTTTCTTGAAATAAATTGAACTTTCAACCAAAGATTGAAGAACCCTTGTTTATAGAAATATGCAAAAATTCTAATGTTCCTTTCAATTCACTTTTGCTTCAATGCTGCATTCACTTTGTTCTAATCTTTCAAATT
>NW_005054336.1:4850560-4852972 GCF_000277835.1 Geospiza fortis | reverse complement strand
GAAAATAAATATACAAGTCTCTCCTGTGTGTAGTCCAAAGAGAAGGGATGGTAACCACCCCAGGCATTGCAGGGATATGTTCCATGAATGCTCCCTTGGGAAAGCTTGCTGTTTGTAGCCTGCTCAGAATTGTGTGCCTGCAGTGACATTGGGGCATCTTCTGCCTACAAATGGCTCTTCACAGCCCCAACAACACTCTGCACCAGTGGTCTGTCACATTACAGGGGACATTAGAGCAATTCTCTTTCCCTCTGGATTTTTTACCTTCTGAATAAATCATTTGCTACATGTGTCACTGAACATCATGAGGAGTAAAATCTCCCTATTTTGGACAATATCTCTGCTAGAGAAAACCTTAATCTTCAGGGTAGAGTCATAAATTGAGAGTTTCTCAGTGTGATTTCAGCCTTGCTGAATGTGTATTGAAGGTTGGTGGCTTGTTTATGCAATAAATACTGAAGAATAAAAATATTAAAAATATCCACTATCCCATATGCAAAATTCTCTAAAATTGCATAAAGCTGAAAATGTTTATTTTTCAAGTGGATAATCTCATAAAGAAACAGCATAAAGATCTTAAAGAAAAGCAAAAATATGTGAAATTCAGTGGGAATATCATTGCTGTTCTAGAGTAAATACTACAAAACTGTACAAAATGTGTTAGTATACACTAAATTCAATGACATTTCCTCATGGGGGATCAATATACCATCAGAGTCCTTGGGGTCTTCTTTACAGTTACAGCTACAGACAGCTTTCAGTTCAGATAAAGAGATGTCAGCCTCTGCAACTGCTGCATCTCAGCTGTGCACACTGCATGTGAAGGTTGCCCATGTACGTACTTCACACTCCTTTGTAACTTTGCCCAATTTCCTGTCTATCAATCCATATTCATATTGATGCACTTGCAATTAGCCTGCTTGTTGGAGCCCTGAGAATGAACACATTGTTGTGTAAGGGGAAGTGAGGGAAAGGATGTACATTTGTCCTCTATTGTACAATTAGCCTCTACTGTACAATTTAGGACCCAAAAACAATCAATGGGTGTGCCACTAACTGGATAAATGGACAGTACTGAGCACAGAGAAACCTTCCTCTTTTTTTAATATCTAAAAATGACAAATAAAAAAGAAATAATTATTGTTTGTATTGCCCTCTAGGGAACATATATTGCTGGGCATGATATGGTGTGGAATATAGGCTGAATATGCTTGTGAAGAGAGTTTAATTTAGAATTCAGCTGATCTACTTGCAGTGGCACACTTCAGAAGCAACTGTATTGCAATGAAGGGAGTAATCCCAGCACACACTCAAAATCAGGGCAGTCAGATTGCTTCTGTATTTCATGTTAGGCTCAATTAAGTAGCTGTTTCAAATGTTTTTGAGGTGGTATTATCAACAACCACAAAGATAGTACCGATCTTCAGTACTAAGGCTCATTTTTGTCTGCATTTGGCTCCTTCATTGTTTTTCTATAGCCTAGAAAGCACTCAGTAAGGGAGAAGATGGAAGCAGAGACTGACATCCAGGCATGTTTTTTAAGAGCATCTTTAATAAGAGAGAGAACAAGTATTTCACTCTGTTCATCCAAGCAGAACGAGCTATGATATGTCGCTAATGCAGAGTGCATGGGCACATAAACCCAAGCATGCTTCCTGCTCTACTGTCTGCTCTTATCTGTGTGGTGGATTTTGCACAGAAACAAAAAGCACATGAGCCATTTTATTTCAGCTCTGCAGCTCCTCGTGCAGGAGCATCACAGATCATCTTTTTCTGCTGGGAAAAAGATGATCTCCATACAATTGTATAAAGAGAAAGCACGCAGCTTATTTATTCATTCAAGTTCACAAATAGCTTAACCCTGGAGTGCAGCCAGGTTTGTGTTGGCCGCTGTCCGGCCAGCCCGAGCGGTGTCCGCGGGCCGTGTGCGGCTGCGGGGCTGGAGCCCTCTGCCGAGCGCGGCGCTGCCTGTCCTGGCCGGCTCTGTTCCCCTCCTCCTCCTCCTCCTCATGCCTTTTCACAGTGCAAGAACGCGCCAGCAGTGTTTTTATCCATCTTCCCCACTGTTGGTCAGGGGGATCCGTGCGTGGGGCGGGCTGAGGGCGAGGCTGAGCAAAGGGAGCCCGGACCGGGCTGCCCGAAGCGCGGTGGGCCCAGGCTGGGCTGGGGGCGAGCATGGGTGGGGAGCGTTGCCTGGGACACAACGAGGGGGACCCCAAGGCGGCCCACGTCCACCTCGAGCCCTGGCAGTCGAACAGGAATTCTGCTATGGGAGGTAGAAGTCTCCTGTCTTTTGAGCATAATTGATTAATAAAAATCAATCACCAGTGATTTGCATTGCTCCTTACTTAGCTGTGAGGGACTGTCAGTCATGTGTGCATAATCCTGTTTCAGTTGGCACCAACAATTCCT
>NW_005054336.1:4842369-4850550 GCF_000277835.1 Geospiza fortis | reverse complement strand
ACTGCATCGACACAGTGCATTCAGAAGTGACTATGCATCAAACTTGCTCAGTCAAAAAACAGACTCGAATATTTGGCTTTTTTTTTTAATTTTCCCAGTAAGTTCATATAATGTAGAAGCAGTCACATGCTGTTAGAGCTTTTCATGCTTATCCCATTATTCCTCTTACTCCTGGCAGCAGCTGTGTGTGGGCAGACGGCCACTGAGAGCAGCCTCTCGCCATGCTGCTCATCGTCCTGACTCTCCCCAGGCCAGTGCTCTGCCATGCTCTGCCTTTGCCTTTCATTGCCTTTTTAAAGTACTTTGGGCACCTTATTTTCCTACAACACAAGCATTTAATGTCATTAAAAACGTGTCAGGTAGTTTGTTTACATGAATGCCTAATGCATATGGATACTTCCTAAAGACTCTTGTTACTTTGTCCTAGGTTCTATTAACATTGATTTAACAGGAATAACAAGCAACTGATGTTGCTAAGGATGGCAATAATTTTTAATATTTTTAATTACCTAAAATTATCTATCCTCTGCAAGAAATGAACCAGAGATTGAAATACGCAGTGAAACATTTTTTAATGCATTGGGGAATTGAATATATTATAAGAACTCACATAGATGAAGTGCTGATTAGTGTTTAGGAAGACTAATTATAGCTAAAGATTGCTCTGCAGAGCAGAGGTTGATATGCAGCCTTGCTGTGTCTTCAGAAATCTTAGAGTGCAGGACATACAACAGACTACCTTTTTTAAATTTGGTACACATGTATTTGTACAGCTTAAAAAACACTTTTTGTATGCAGCGAGTGAGGAATTGGTATGTAAATAAGTAGCCAAAGCATCACACAGCTGTAGCAAAACTGGATACAACTTCTCTGGAAAAATGGAGTCTGATTTCTAAGGGTGTTCATCTAACAGGATGAAACTGTGCAAAGCTTGCAGGATGTAAACAGGAATGTTTCTGCTGATTTCAAGGGCTTTGTGAGTGGGGAATAAAGTGTACCAGAAGGGAATATATGGAGTGTTTTAAAAAAATTCTGTATTTTTATAGTTTTTTCAAGTAGGTTTTTCTACTAATATACAGTTCCAAACTCACAAAGGATTTTTGGATTTTAACAGAAGATGCTTTCTGCAGTAGAGCTGTTCAATTGTATATATGATGCTTTTTCATACTGAACTTTACATATATTTGCATGCACTATAGCACCAAGAATGTCTAAGCCTTGGGGCATAAATAGATCAACTACTCAGAATAGGAAGAAGTTTTTCCTTCTACAAAACAATACATTATTAGAGTTAAATGTTTTCTGGAGCAACAGTGGTTGTTCAGAAAAGTTATAAATCTAGATAGGTCTTTAGTCATTTTGTACATAGTTCTAAATTGCTATTGACAGCTAAAATTGAAAGAAATGTTGCAAATGTTGATCCACAAAATAGTTTCTTCCTTTGCACAAAATGTTCCACTGAAGACAGTTGGATAAATCTCTGAAGTATTATGATTTGGTTCAGAATATTAGTTTTATAAAAATGTAGGATACTAAATAACTGTTCAGTAATATTTATCAGTAAAAGATGGTAAAGCATATTTCATTTTCCAGCCACCAAAAATTCCCTTTCATAAAGCCTTTTTCTCTGAAAATAGAAAAGGAAACAGCAAATCCAGTAAATGCCTCAGTGGCCAAAGCATTTCTGCTGAAGTCCCAGATTTATATTGATATAGTGCTAGATGGCTGTAATGCCCTTCTGCCTAACACAGTCCCTCCCTCACTCCAAGCTAGATAGCCAGCATGGGATCCAATGAGACAGTTTAAAAAGGAAGAGCTTAAACAGCCAATAAAGTGACCAAAAATCAGCCAAATGGACATACTCCTTCTGGTGAGGATTTTATTTTTGTCTGGTTAGTAGGATAACCAAACCAGATGTACCATTTCCAGAGTTCTAGAATATAATGCTTCCCAGATTGCAGCAGGTGAAGTGAGAATTTTATTTGTGTCTCAGGTGAATGTTAAAACAACTACTTTCCTGTCTTTCTGCACATTAAGACCAAAATTCCAATTGATTTCAACAACAAAAGTAAGGTCATTAGTCCTTTCTTTCTAACAGTGACAAAAAGAGATTAAAAACTGCCCTTATCAAGAACCATTAACTTCTCTTCCAGAACCTTTCAAATATCAGAATTCAAGTTGTCCTTCAATTGTCAGTGCCAGATTTCAGTGTGAGGTAGTCACTGACTGTTCAATTATTACTACTGCTGCCTACCTTGATAAAAGTCTATTCATAATACACTTTTTTTAAAGATGTGCAGTAAGATGTTAATTTATCTTTCCATCTATCTCTTCTACTGTTTTTGTTGCAATAGCTTCTGGATCTCAGGAACAGACTATACTAATGCTATACTAATGGTATTTAAAACAAAACTAGAAAATAACTCTGACTGTGGCAGTGGGGTGCATTTTCACTCTTTTTTATTATGTGGCATTTAGCATTTATTCATTTCGTTTAGGGAAGTTAGCTAGAAACCAAGTAAAAATATAACTCATAGCTGTAGCTAAACTGAAGATGGATCATGTCTATACCCATAGTTTTCAACCCTGTATGTGTGAAATTATGAGCTGTATGCTTAATTGTGTAGAAGTCATTTTAGGCTGCACCCCTCTTTGCCCACAGAGTGGTTCTCCCAGAGTATGCTAAATCTTTCAGTGGTTCATTCAAATGCATAGATGTCATTGCACAATTTCAAGTACTGCCATTGTCCCACTAGTCTTTGTTAGCTGCCTACAAGCCTTGTATTTTCTAGGGAGTGACTTGAGGTAAGAACAGTTACATGGACATTTTCTGATCTCACAACAAAGACCCAGCAGGCAGTTGTGGTGGTCACATGATTTTGACACTACTCACTAGAACTGCTTTTACACACTGATTTGCCCCCCTACATTCTGCTTCATCCACAGTAGCCCTCCTTATTTCTTTAGCATCTGTCACATCTTTAATTGTGAAATGTCATTTCACTTTATTTACATTTATGTCCCTATTCAGGTGACCAAGTTCTTTTGGATGCTGGTATCCTCATCACAACTGCTATTTCAACAAGCTTTCCCTCTAGAGGTTCTTTTCCTTTATGCAAATACTTTTCAGGTGTTGCCTACTGTTGGGGTTTTTTAAACTACTTTATCTTAAAAGTCAGATTTTAGCAGCTGTGTCACTGCCTCACTTGATGATACTACTTAATATTATCTTCTGTGCCTGCTTAAAATCCCTTCCTTAAAATGTCTCTTATCGTAAAAAAGTCCTCTATTGAGTGACCAAGCAACCTAAACCCTGCCTTCTAAGATTAGACATTGAGTCATCTTGCAGTTTATTTAATACCATATTTCATGTATGTTCCTTCTCTGGGGTCTGGAAGAATTACATTAAAGACAAGAGAAGGCAGTCTTTCCTGGCTGGTAGCTCTTTGATCCTGTTCTTGATGAAACTTTGCAGTGACATTTATCAGCATGAAGCAGGATTAATGACTGATTCTTTTCTCCCATGATAACTTTTTGTAGCTCAGGACAAGTATTCTTTGCTCCTGCCACACCATCTTTGCTTTCCTCCAGATCAGCTTTGCTGACTTGCTCATGGATTCTTCAATGAAAATCCCCAGTCATTCACACATACCTGGTTTTTGTGCTGTAAATCTGCTTCTCCCCTTATCCTCTCTCTGCTATTTCTCTATCCCTAATTTTTGTCCTTTTCCTGTCTCTTTTGTGATTTTCTGTTTAAGGCAATTCAGTGTCCTCATGACCCTGCTTATTTTCATTGCCCCTTGCTCTTATGGAGCTAGCTGCTCTTCTTTGCCTCTTGGTGTGCCTGCCAGTTTCTACTTTTTATTTCTGCACCTTGATAGCACAGTGAGCTGTCTTTTCTCTATCTTGTGTTCATCGCATGAATGGCTCCTTTTCTTTTCCATGTCTCTGTGTTTCAGATCATCATTTTCTTCAGGCATCTACAGCTCTTGAATCTTCCATGATGTGTTGTCATTTCTCCTCCTTCATGTCCTTAAAATCCCCTTTAAATACTTGATTCTATGTACCCATGGCAACAGCCACTTCAGATTCTATGACCAAAGCAAGCACTGAATTAATTCTGCAGTGCTTTTCTTGTTTACCACATCACATAAAAATGGGAGAGCTGATTTTTCTTATCTGATGACTCATAACTCTCCAGTAGAACTGATGTTTAAGCCCTTTTCTTCAGAGCTGAGTGAACAACTCCCAAAGAACAAGTAATTCAGTGAAAGTAACCTTTTTTTCTTTTTTTTTTCCTAGTTACCATGAAACAGAATCTATTGGAGTTTTACAAAGAGTAAATACTGAATGGTTATTTAGGGTGTTGAGCTTAGGAGTATTCTCCCACAAACCTTTAGAGAAGAAAGTCAGTGATGGGCACCACATACCTGGTATAGTGAGGGAGGAAATAGGATAGGACCAGCTTGGTTAGCAGCCATCTGTCACTCCCACAGACACTGCCTCTCGTGAATGAGTGACTGAACACATGTGAAACAATGCAGTAGGTTCAGTCTGAGGGGATGGCTTTGCAAATCCTTGCCAAATGCTAGTAGGAAGCTGCAAGCATCCCTCAGTCATAAGGACAGAGGGATAAGCTCATCACAGCACACTGAAGGATAGAGAGCACTGGCTAACATGTTAGAGCTGCCCAGCTGTTACACACATCATGTGCACGTTATCAATGGGAAAATCAGCAGTGAAATGAAGAAGTGGCTGTGATACACAGAAGGATGCTTGATTAAGCAGGTGTGTAGGTGTATACAGAGTTGATTGAACTTGTGAGATAACATTCAGGTGTGGTTTCTCATGGCAATAGTACTAGAAAGGACCTGCTTATCTGATTATACAGATTTTGAAGACTAGTTCTTTTAGCAAAAGTCTCTCCTGTAAATAAGATCCATCTTGACCATCTGTTGCCAGATGGAAGTGTTCTACTTCTGAATCACTGGCTGCAGTGACATATTTAGACAATGAACCTTTCATGGTTAGATACAAAGTGCAAACACAGATTGAGGTTCTATTTTCTGTTTACTTGGCCTAAAGTTATAGTATGGCTATATACTCCTGTGAACATGCTGTTAGATAGTTGATAGAAAACCCAGAAGTCCACACCCACCCTTAGTGATGTATCACAGTTGCTTGAATAAAAAGTACATAATTTATACCAAAAAAATGTAAAGACAACAAAGAGGTCCTATTTCACTTTTATTTTGATATCTTTAAATTTGTTTGAGGAGTCTGAATGATTCAGTATATGTGATGGCCAGTGTAGGCAGTGTTTTGGTGTTCAGGCAGGCCTGGAACACAGCTCAACTCATATACCTTCACTTACAGGTCTGTACTTAAACCTCCCTGATGAAAACAAAATCGTGTTCTTCCTTTTTTTTTCTGTAACTTATTTCCCGTGACTTTTTGGGGGGTTTTTGTTTATTTTTAGTGAACAGAGAGTAGGAACTGGGAAGTTTACAATTATGCAGTAAAATTTTAAATGATTGCTGTTTTAATGAAGTACAAAGATGATTATTGTGGTTAACTTCTTTGAAGCTTAATTGTGACTTTTTGCACACATTATTATGCACAAATTAGGTTTTATGTGGAAGTTGAGAACTATCAGTGAATTTTATTACAGCAGAAATAATGCCAGGTTTTAGTCTTACATTAGCTGAGTCTATTTGGCCTGAAGGAAATAGAATGAAAAAGTGGAATCTGAAGAAATAGCATATAGAGATTTATACATGCCAGCCTCCATCAAGCTCTTCTAAATGGGGAAAAATTGATAAATTATTATGCAGCAGTGTCATAGAGACTCTCATGCTGCTGACATTGTGCACCACTTTGATCTTGGAAAAGAAGAATGATAGCTGCTCCCATCTGCAGTAGTATCACATCTTGTTGGCAATACAGAATTTGTTTAGATAGTCACATGGGGAAAGTACTTAATGTATTTTAGGATACAGTTGAAAGAAAAACAGCATCTGAAGACTGGGAAGGAAACCATTGATGTGTATTCATCCCAGCTCCCCAAAAACCACCATCAGAAATTCTGCAGATCAGCAGTCCAAGACAACTGGAGATCAGTGATTCTCAAGTACAAATTGTTTTTGATATACATGTGATTGTGGTGACTCTATGCTTCTTCTTTGTACTTATCGCTGAACACTAGTGGAATTGACTTTTTCTGAAAAAAATATTTGGAAATAGTGAGTTTCACAAGCTGACATATGAGCTAACTTTTAATTAATACAAGGTGGAATTGATCCTTGCAACAAAACCAATAATGTGTGATATTTATGTCTACTCATAACTAATCAACATTACTCAAAATTTGAATATTGGGCAATTAAGAGGTTAAAAAAATTAGGACAGAAATTTCAATTCTGAGTAAATTTAGGGAAACTACAGCATGGCCTCACTCTGCTAGTTTTGTTCTAATAATACTGTTGATGAGACAGAAAAAGTGCATTAATCAACTGGATAAGTTTTGTCGGCAGCTGTCTGACAGCTGATTCCAGATGATGACAGGCAGGTCAGTGTCCATTACTGACAGTGGGCCAGCTCAACATCCACTGTTGGATAGTGGCTGTGACTGATTACTCCTGGAGCTGAGATAAGGAACGCCCAAACTGGAAATAACAGAGAAAGTGTGCCTGGCCAGAAGGTACTTCAGTGACTCTAAACACCGCTGGGCACTGAGTGAGGCAGTGAACTGTGGGACAGAAGATTCTTATCAAATGTAGGTACAACCATGGATACATCCATCAAGCCTGACTCACCCACCGCCTCCACAGCACTCCAGCTGTGCCTGTGAGGAACTCTTGGCAGCAGTAATTCTAGTGTCATCAGCGTGTAATTAAAACAAATCCCTTGAAATCTGCATGATTCATTTGTGAATTATTTATTCAGAGCTTTTGGAACTGAAGACTTGGTTTCATTGGGTTTAAAACCCAACATAAATACCCCATTGCATGGCTGGTGTCATTCATACCTCCCTGGCCATTGCTAATGCACAGAGAACTGCAGCTGATTTGGCCTTGCTTTGTAAATCCTCCCCTGACTGGAGAGCAAGCTGCAGATTAAGACATAACATTCCATATATTTGAATATTTTGATTCTAAATCAGAGAGCAAAATGAAGACAAAAAGCCGTTCCATGATCTATATTATTCCAGACAGTTACACTGCACTAGCTATTCTAGTGAATTTCTGCAGAGATTCCCACAGTCAGCTGCCTGTGTGGGAAGGTGTCTGTGTAGATGCCTTCTGAGTGGCAAGGGCTTCCTGTTATTATGGTAGAGAGTTGCTGTCACATCCATGGTGGATGGGATTTTAATCTCAGCACAAGAATTTTGCTCTTTCACTCCAATGGGCTCTTTTTTATGTACAAAGCTATAGGATTAAGATTTGCCTTGATTTCACAACTGGAGTAATTTTGTGGAATTCTTTTATTGGGTAATCCGACATTAATTTTCCTGCTTGCAAAACAAGTGCATTCTTCCCTCATCTTAACAGAAAAATGACCTTGTTATTTCTGATACTGCAGCTTGTTGGGCAAAACTTAATCCTGTCGCTACAAACATAATCCCATGAATCCTCTTCTTTCTGATAACACTTTTTACTGTCTGAACTCCTGTGGGAGCTTTTGATTTGGTGTTTGACAGGCTTCCAGAGGTCCTTCTCATGTTAATCTTCAGATAATGAGTAATCTAAGAAAGAGAGGGATATAGTTTCTCTAGTTCCTAGCTTTCACCTTTCATGATAATAAGAGTGTCACTCTATGCTGTTACAACTGTTTTACAGTTTTTGAAAAACTAATTTTATTTAATTTCAAGACAGGAGAGCACAGTTTAGCTCTCAGTATCATCACAAATGATACACCCATCAGAAGGTGAGCAAAGAATGAAGAAACAAAACATTTGTGCAACATACATGGAAGCCACGGGGGAAAATACTCTGTTGGTATATATTGCACTGCTTCCAATCTGCTGGTGACATTTCCCCCCATATTTCATTTACCCTTGACATAGATGTTGCTGTGTGTTGGCAATGACTGACAGCCTGACAGATGTTACAGGGACCTTGTTGCCTGTGTATTAATACACTTGTGAGGTGGAAGGTTATTTCAAGGAAGTGGCAAAGAGAG
>NW_005054336.1:4825587-4842341 GCF_000277835.1 Geospiza fortis | reverse complement strand
TAAGGTTCACCAGTTAGTGGCAGTCATGAATTTTCAGGTAGCAAAAGCAGCCAAGTGTGTCATTCCCTGCTCTAATCAGGGTGATTTGCAACTGTTCTCTCTCATGTGTCTCTCAGCTGACAGCAACCTGTTCTTGCACATTTTGTATATCATTGGTTTCACACTTTAGTTTTGAAAATACATTAAATACTGACTCCATCTGTATGATCTTTATCCAAGTTATCTTAAATACTAATTCTCCCCCAGCATCTTTACCATCAGTATGTGCTATGTTTCTTCTGTTTCTTTTTCCTGTTATGTATATAGAGATAAGCTCTTTCTCCTATTGGAGAGAAATGCCTCTCATGTGTTTCTCTGGAAGACCTAAAGCCTGAAGGGATCATCAGTCTTAAGTTTTCATTTTACAGTATTTTTGTAAGAGAAAAATAATTTGGAAATGTCATATATTTGGCTGAGAACAAACTCCCTAGCATTTTACATAATAGACATTAGTGTACAAAATTCTCTGTTTTATCAGTCCTATCCGCAGATGAGTTCTTTGATATTCTGTAGTTTGGTTTGATATTCAGGTTACATTACACACCAGACTCATCTCTGTTCTGTCAGTTATTCAAAGAATGCCTTTGCTGTTCACAGAGTTAGCTTCCCACTGCTCTGTCTGTCCTCTGTCCTTACACCCTGGGATCAAAACTAATATGCATGTCAGGAAAAAGAGACTTTCAGTTACTGCAGCACCAAGCTTAAAATGTAAGAGAAATCCTCTCGGAGAAAGAGAAATCAAAGTGTGAATATGTGGAATAACTTGATGAACTCTGTTCCTCCAAAGATTGTTCTGAATATACATTTCAGTATTTCCACCATGAATATGGTTCAGTATTTTTCTCTGATCATTTTTTTCAGCCTTAGCAAAGCTAAAACATCAGCTAAGGCTGATTTTTGTCAGCTTTAGATCATGTAATAATTCTTTCTGATATAAAAATGAACACTTGTTGTCTGTGAAAGCCTGAGTAGTGTTTGAAAAAGAACCTGTCCCTGGACATATGCATGGAACTGAGTGGTAGCTGGAACACAGATGAAAATCAAAAGGAAGATCTTCACTAACAGCAGTTTTCATAAGTAGAGTATCAATTACTGTAAAAATTAACTTTACATTTTTTCTCACCCCAATGACATTCAGGAGGAACAAGAGGCATGAAATGTAAGCAGTAAGTCTGAAACTCTTCAGGTGTGCACAGCAATCTAATTCTTGTGTAGCTGGGTGTCAGGGCTATGCCTTTGTGCTCACCAGTCTGCCACCACCAGCTGCTGCAGCACATCTCAATCCAGCCAACTGCAGAGACAAAGCCGTGGACAATTTAAACAATGAGCTGACATGAGATAAAGTGGTTGGAGGAATTCTCAACCACCGTCTCAGCAAAGTGGTTCACTAATTAGTACAGGAACTGTCTTAGAGGGAATTTTGGACTGTCCTGAAGGCTTCCCCAGGCACTTCCTGCAATGCCCACAACAATTTATGTGCTTCAATGTGTTGATTATCATCTGGGCAGGAAACTCCATTTCAGAACTAAGGATATTTGAGTTAATTTTTCTGGCTGTGAAATGCAGTATTAAATAAATCCCTTGAAGTCATATTCAAACTATGAGCACAAGTACTTCCTCCTCTGTTTCCTAGTAAATTGGAAGTGATTAAAATCTAGGCATCTTTTTGCATTGAAAGTTGTTCAAAGTTTCCCAGAGCATTCTAAGAGGATGTGTCCTTGTGCATCTGAAGTACCTGAGTCAGTAGATATGCCTAGAAATTGCCCATAGAATTGACTCCCAGATCCTACCCAGAGCAGTGGCTATATTTTGTTAAAAATATTCTGCTGTTGTGGCCCTGGTCTTGCTGCCCAATTTCCACCCCCCTTACAGGAGCTGAGAGTTGGTTGTTTAGGGGTTACAGTCATAGTGCCAGGTAATGGTTGGACTTGATGTCTTAAAGATCTCTTCCAAACTTAATGATTCTATGGTCCTATGAAAACTCTGCCCTAGAAACACTAGTGCAATTGTCTCATGTTGAGGAGAGGTATAAATTAAGTGAGTTTTGATCCAAATGGCATCAGAAACACTGACAGCAGGCTTGCATCAACTGTACTAAGTGAGGATGTTCAGCCTACAGCTGCCAAGTGTGAAGCTCACCCCGGGCTCCCATGCTGCTGTTGTTCAGAGCTGCTGCCGCTCAGCCAAATGCTCTTGTCCAGAGCTCCTCCTGGAGGTGTATGCTTGCTGTCTCTTCCCAAACCAGCACAGCTGGGATTATGATGCTCTAGCCTGGCAGCGAGGCAGATGGGTGATGACGTGTGCCAGGGGTAGGCTTGTCTGGAGAGGGATCCTGTAGGTTGTTGTTAGGCATGCCCCCAGAAGAGCAGCTCGCGGGAGACAGGCTGCCCAGTGCATACAGCAGGGTACTGCCAGAGAAAATGTTTCATAGGCTGCCTAGTAACTACTTACAGAAAAAGACTTCATAGCACTAAAACAGAGCTAAGCTAGCTCCTTATCCAGAGATATTTATAGGGATGCTTGTAACATTTCAGCTATGCTCCCACAGATGGCTTCTTGATGTCTCATTCAGGCTCACTCATCTCTCTCCAAACTCATTGCAGCAACCTCTGGAAAGGCAATTGCATGTATTATGTGTGTTTATCCTGTGTAAAGAGTGTTCCAGGCTCTGACCAGTGCCTACCTCAATGCTGTGGAAAAAAAAATCTGTGATACATCTCAGGCTCTAGAGCTCATCCCCATTTGAGTGCACTGAGAGCTTTTGACACTGGCCAACACACATCTACAGTACTTACACAAAATTAACAAGAACACATTGCTCTTTTGGTGCTATTCTGGAGAAGATGGATCTTAGACCCTTTTTATTCTTGAGCTAATGGCTGAAGAGCTGACACATATTGGTCCTTAATTCTCAGAGCTTGTTCCCTTTTCTTCAACGTATTGTTAGCACTTAATAAATAATAAATAAGTGCTATGTTGGTGTATCTTTAATGAACTGAGCCTATAGTCCCAATGTGCAGTAGCTGTGCATGCGCATCTCCATGTGCAGTATTAATGGTTCTATTATGTAACTGTATAATGGAGTGTCAAGGAGTCTCTGGGACTCTTGCCTGAGAGAGGATTTGAAAGGATATGAACAGCAGAGTTTGGCCCTGGATTCATAAAAGTGAATTGATCAACAGTAGACCAGCATTTTCTATTTACTTGATAAATAAGTTCAGCCTCTAACAATCTGAGAGAAATTTCAAGAACATATGCCATATTTGCTTGCTTATGAAGCACTTTTTTTCATTGCTTTGGATAAACACAAACTGAATGCAGATAATTGCAGCTGTGTTTTATAGCACCAAAGACAGGGCTAAAAATGCCCAGAGTGGCAGGGTCACAGCTAAAGTTCTCCCAGCTCCCAGTGAGACCTGTCTGGTACATGCCTAAGTCTCACAGAATTGAGCAATCGCTCTGCTTCACATTGCAACTGACTCCCTCGTGAGAGGAGGGATGCACAATGTCAGGCTCCTCCAGCCACCTTAATGAAGGGAGCAGAGCATTGCTGGGAGCCAGGCTGTACACACAGAGCATTTTGGTTTTTTGATATTGCTGGGAAGCATCTGCTTTCTCTTCTATTTAGCCGGCTGACTCCTGGACTGCTGAGCCCCAAGCCCTGCGTGAAATATGCACATGCACAGGCAGGGCATGAGAGGGAGAAAGAGTCAGCTGCAGTTTACTAAAGCATCAGAGGAAGAAAAGGAATCAAAGATGAATTGATTCCTTCAGTCAAGGAGGGAGGCCATGGAAGAGAGAGAAGGAGATGCAAGATGCTGAAAAATGTGCTACATGCAAGAAATGGAATGAGGGAAAGGGAGTATGTGGAAAGATTAAAGATTAACTCGAGGGAGAACACAGGGACATCAGAAGGAGAGAGCATAAAAAATGGGTGAATAGTGAGACATAAATGAAGACTAGTGAGGGGAACAGCTCGGAAAAACAGAAGAGAGCTAATGGACTATTTCAGTATCTTTTGGGAAGAGCCTAGAGGGAAGCTTTTAAAGCAGAGTTTTAAAAATTAAATAATCAGAGAAATAGTGGTTATATTGGTTATACAGGGTGTTTTAAAGGAAGAGAGCAATCTAGAGGGACTACCCAGCATTTAGAAGTTTTCTAATTCTTGAAGATTATAACTTCTCCAGAGATTTTAGTCAATTTACTATATCAGTCATGGGCTGTTTCCTAGTATCATTATATTACATCCACAGTACTTTTTCCTATAGCAGAGATTAGCAGTGAAAGTTTTTCTTTCAGGCAGTTATTGTGGTTTTTTTTAGTTTCAAGTTTAACAACAGATCCTGATTTTCTTGCAAGGGAATAGGAAAGTTTTTGTAGGTGCAGTGCTGAGAATAAGGATTCTGTGGATCCTTAAGAACCAAAGATTCACTGTACTGAGGCTGTGCAACACAACTTCACAGCTTGGCACTTCCTTTTAGTTCTGTGTTCCTATGCTTCTGTAGAAACCTGATAGATTAAATTTTAAATTTTGAAAACCTTTAAGCTTCAATTAATGCCTCTTCACCAAAGTCCTCTTGTTTATACTTTAAGAACATGCTTAAGGTTCTTTGAAGTCAATAGAATTAGAAAAGCTCTGCCAGAAAGAGATAAAGAATTTGTTTTGTTGATGTATGCAGCATATAATTAGTAACTTTTTAAGTATAAATCTTAGTATAGATACCATTATTTGGAACAAGAATGACTGTAATCTATGTAAAAACCTAGCAAAATCTAAACTAACTTGAAGATCTTTCAAACTGGAATAAACAAGTGCACATGAACAGTGCTCTTCCCTGATGTAATGCTCACCCCTCCTTATTTTGGTACAAACCTGTGTTTTACACAGGCCCTTTCAGTTTGCTGTCAGCACATTATTATAAACAAGGCCAGCTTCTGACAGATGGACACAATATCCTGTGTTTCCTTCCCAGGTGAACATGATTTCGAGCAGCAGGCATCAGCCTCAGAGAAGCCACGTGATGTTGCCATGCTCCATATTAGTTGAGGTAGGTAAATATAGTAGATACATTGCTAAGTTCTTGGGTGTATGTTTTAAAAAAACACTCTCAGCAACTATCAATATGTTTATGTTTATGGGCTGCTCTCTGCTAGCAATCACTTGTGGCAGCTGGGAATGGTACTTTTCCTGTGCCTGTAATATTCTTTCATGAGAAGGAATGGAGTCCCTATGCCTGCAATTAAATTTTAAGTGATTGTGATGTTCTGAAGAGCCAGAACACAGGGAAGTGAAGTACCTCTGACCTGGACCCATAATTTTGGTGATTAAATCTTAATAATACTCTCTAAGCCTGCAATTATTTTTGTTCTTAAACCACTTTACATTTGAGAGTTGCATATCTTGTGGAGTCCAATAAAATATTGCTATGAAGGAGAATGTAACTTTCCATAGGCAGGTTCTACAGGGTAACTCGGTTTAGAATAGTTGTGCTTATTTATATTGGCAGAGGTTTTGTTCCTATTTATTTTAAGCCATTTCTATGTCCAAAACATTTAGATCACACAAAAAATTCCAGCAATATTTTTCTTATCCTTTAGTTCATGCTAATTATAAAGAAAAATACTGATGGTTCTTCTCAGGTTACCAGCTGACTTAGTTTGAGGGAGCCTGAGGGAAACGATTAAGCTGTATTTTCAAAAGTCTTTCCTGACTTGCATGTGCACACTGGTATCATTGGATTCTGTGGACTGCAGATGAAAGTGGAACCTCTTCAGATAAACGTCTCTTAGGCTGAGTGAGAGTGGGGCATTTGCATTCAATTTTCTGCCCAGCCACAGACTCGTGCATCTTCCTGAACACCCTCTTGGGCCTTTCTGCAGAGGCAATTAGACATTGTTATTCCTGCATTTCAGGCCATCAGCTGTTCTAGGGATTTCAGTGGTGCTTAGTGTTAGACAAGCACCACTTGAGAAGTAAAACTTGACAGTAAGTAAAACTTGTAAAGTAAAACTTGAGAAGTTTTAAGGTTTCCCTGTGAATCTAATTCCTAGACTCTGCATCTTGGTACCCATCTCCTTACCTCATATTGGTAAGTGCTTTGGATCCTGTGGGATGCACAGATCCTTCTCTGATACATTTAGAGTTATCTGATAAATGGAGAGTGGGGGATGTCATAAATTGAGGGAGAATATAGCAGCATGTCTAGCAGAAGTTTTTTATGGTATAAACATTATGACTTAAATGACCTTTCCTGGAGAAATTCTCATCCTCAATAGAGTCATGGAGCCTTTTGGCCTTTTGAGTTAAGGTGTTCAATGTTTTTTTATCAGCACATTCTGGAAGTTATTTCTGTGTGGATAGAAAATTGCTTCATTGTCTGGCATTATTTCTGAAATTATCACATAATTTCAGTAAGTTTTGTAACTTGGCAATTTATGTTCACAGTTTTCAAGTGATGTTTGTGATCCATTGTGACACAAATCACTGCAGATCCACTGGCTTTTCTTGCTTGTGCAATGTCACACTGAGACAACAGCAAGACTCATGGCCTCTGTGTCATCACATCTAATGGCATTAGGGGATCAAAAACTCTGATGATGTCATGATGAGTTTTGAACTAGGATGTGAATTGCTTAGGCAGTCTTTGTCATTACATTTGTCCAGGATGTTATAGAGATCATCTTGCAAGACAGCTCTTGTGACTGACTATCCTCTTAATGCCATTCCACAAACAGGAAAAAAAATAAAATCACTGATTGTTTTAAAATCTTGCTGAATTTGGTGTATCAGTTTTCTGTCAAGGAGCATGGAAGGAAACGGTGTCAGAGTTTCCTATTCAAGTAGATTCTTCTTTTCTTTTGTGAATATAGCCAAGTTTACCGACCCAGATTCTGATCTTTGTGAAACTTATTGCCATATATTGATAAGCCTGCATTTACTGTGTTGGTCCTCTAAGGGACTCTTGGATTGAAATTACCTTTCCTGGAAGCAATTCCTTCACAATTCTTTTCAGTTGCTTATTTCTATTATTCATTTTAGAAATGCTTTACAATGAAAAATATATGTACTATAATACAAATCTGTCCTGGCACTGCTAGAAAGGAATAGCCTGCTGCTAGAAACAGGGGAGGCTCTGGTTATCTGTGTAGTATTTAACTTTCAAGAACTGCAACACATTTTATTTGACAATGCCCTGAGAAATTAAACTTCCAGCCATATCTAACAGGATGACAAACATTCAAAGAGAAGAGGATTTCAACATTAATCATTCACTGAGAGCAATGCAATTGAGAGAGACCAAGCTGATGCTAATGAAAAGCACTAACAGTGCTAATGAAAGATTTCAATGTCTTCTACTGACAAGGCAGGCATTGGAAAGCTTCTGCTGCTTTGAAATGGATAAAGCATAGTAATTCAATAAATGTTCTTTATTTGTGGTCTTCCCAATCAATTTCTGAGCTTAGCTCTCGTAAGTAACATAACACTTAGTAAGCATTTGCACCTTAGCAGGCTGTTTAAGACTTGGATAACAGAGACCCAGAAGTCTGAAATGTTCTGTGTGCAAGAGCTGTGTGGGTCACCCCAGGCAGTGCAGGAAGGGCCACCTCCCCCTCTCTGCTCATCCTCCCCTGCTAGGATAAGAATAAGAAGCAGGTACAATCTCCCCTGCTTTTCACAGTGCCTCTTTTTTTAATAAGAAATAGATCAAAGCACAAAAAGACGAGAAGAGAAAGTGTCAAGGACAGTAGGATCCAAGTCAGCTATACTCTGATGGAAACTAATTAATGAATGTTTTTTTCTGGAATTGTGTCAAAGCCTGAACATGTTCCCAAGCTTTTTGCTCTTCTCTGTAATGCAATGACTTTTTCAGCCCTGACTGAGGAATGCAGGGAGAAGGAAATCCCCGGTACCCAGTGGATGCACTGTGGTTCACCTTTCCTGCTCTCCTAGAAGGGAGGGCACAGTGATTTGTGTACCTGTAGGACATGAACTTGTAGTTGAACTTTCCTTTTTTGGGGGGTTATTTTTAGTGTGCTTAGGGATATTTTTAGACAGTGGAAGTCTTTTCTAAGAACATGTATAGCATAACTACCCCAATTAGTTTAAAAGCTTTATTACTCTATAGTTCTTTAAAGCATCCACACTGCTGGTATTTTTCTTGAAAAATGAAATTAAAAGATCGTGTAGAAGTATCTATCCATTGCATAAAACGAGTGAGATTCAGTTACTGGTGCAGAATTAAATTACTGTGTCTCAACAGCAATGAAAAGATCTCCATCCAAGATTTTTTCTATCTTTGGGGTAGATTATATGATAAAATCTGCTCTACATCCCTATTTACATTATCCTTATTTCTGGAGCTGATAGTTGCAAATATTATAAATTGAGATATAAACTGGAGAGTGCATGATTAAAACCTGTCTGGATGATATGTATTGTTTAAAGTTGTATATAATACAACATACCTGGCTTTCCCTAAGCTTACTGTTGACTTGGGCTGAGTAATTAATGTCAAGGTCAGCTAGGAAAAATCTGATATTTTTCTCATTTCTATGGGTTTACTTTTTTTTTTGTTTTACTAGCTGAACGTTTAATTGCTCTAATGGAATTAAATACTGGATATTAGGATGCCTAGTAAGCTAAATAATTTACTTAAATCCAATTTGGATGCTGTCTAGTCACTGTAGAAGCAGCATTCAGCATGATAGGTATTGGCATTGCTACATGAAGAAAATTTTAAAGCCATAAAAATTATGTGTCCTAAGGTAGTTGTATATTTTTAGCAACTATCCACTCAATTTCCCAAAGTTAATTTTTGTGCCAGCTTAGGGAAAATAGGATTCTGCAGTCTTTATGTTCTGTTCTCAGGTCTCCTAGTGATTTTAATTTCTCTAAATCAGCAGAATTCCTATAGGAGGGGGGAGAAAGACCAAACACTAATAATATTTTAATGCCTTTCTATTTCAGAGCTAGTTGTGTACCACATTTACAGCTTTACCACATAGCAGTCACTTCAAAGGAAATGAGCCTTATTTGCCTCTAAAAATTATAGTTTCTGGCAATATGAAGAGTATAAAAACTGCATGATGCTTTAATGGCATAAAAGTAGTAATTAGGCAGTCATAACAAAAATTATATATGAATTTTAGTTCTGGTAGATATTGCTTAATCTTTGCCCAAAATAAATCCGGAAGACATTTCATGTTCCTTGGTTCTGTCCCAGTGATTCAGCCCTCTTCCCCCTCTATCACCTGCCAGGCCTGTGCAGAGCCAGGCCTGTGCAGACTCAAACCCTCCTCACACTGTCCTGCTGCCACATTGGTCACCAGCTGCCTGCATGAGCTGTTGAGCTGCTACCTTTTAATCCTTTTGCTCTGGCAGGAGCCTCCAGAATCCCCCACTTATTGCATTTTCCCACAAGAAACCTGTAATTTCAGCTTCTGATGTTCTTGCCAACTTTGCAAATGTACCCTTGCACAAATCCCTTGCTCTCCACCTTTCTTTTTCTAATATTTTTCCCCCATGATCACTTGCCACTTCTTTCTTTTAGTACAGTCAGTTGTCTGTAGTTAAGCTGGCCAGCTGGATGAATAAGACACTGAATGAGGAAGGATTTTCAGCAGCAGTGATGAAAGTAAAGAGTTGTGTATTAACCAAGCAAGCATATATTTTGTTACATAATAATTTGACAGTGTTCCCTGTTATATCAGTGGTAGACATATTCTGGTCTAATAATTTTCTTATCCTTTAGCCCAACAATTTGTTAAACAGAATATTTTTAAATGAGGAGAGCAATCTTATGTGAGTTAATTTAACAGGGCTTGAAAGCTTTGGCTATTAATAATTCACAGTGCCAAGTTACCACAAAGAATCTTCAAAAGCTGGTTTAACCAATTATTTTATTATTATTACATCTCTTTAGTTTTCCAACTGTTACTTTCAGTTCAGGCTTCACTTCTGAAAGCTGGAAAGGCTGTTGCCTTCTCTCAGAAGTGACTTCTTGATGCTTTAGTTTCTTCCTTGCTGCCTTCATTAGTCTTTTGCTGATGCTTGACAGCTTGACAATACAGTTTTTGCCTGGAAGGTAATTATGATGAGAAACTATAATTAGGTCAAAGGCATAATCTCTTAGATTATTTTTTTAAGAACGAATTTTGTAACAGGTATTATGTAGCACTTTACTGGAGCACATACGTACATATAAATATATAGATATATACACACAGAGTACTGTCTCTTTAGAAAGCGGAAAATTAAGAGGTATCTTTCTTGCTACCCCTTTAGGTAAGTGGATGGGCAGCTTCAATTTGTATCAATTAAGCAATTTAGAGGAAATATGATTTTATTCTTAGATATGAATTACAATAATCAAGTGAATTGCAATAATTTCTGTGAACCACCATTAGAACAGATTGTAACAATTAAGACTAAAGACAGCAAATCGCTGGGTTGGAGTAAATCAAATGTAATTCCCAGAACCACAGAAAATTTTAGGTTCAAAGTAGGGCTGACCTCACTTTTTGGTAAGGTTCTTAGAGCCTGGTAAATGAAGTTTTGAATATATCTGCAAGGACAGAAACACCTTGATAGGAGGAAAGTATCTGCATAATGATTGATGGAAATGAATGCTTCATGCAGGAATTGTTTTGTAGGAATCCAGTCATTTGGAGAAACACACAAATTTCAGTGTGAGCATGCCTATGCCTTAAAAATGTTTGTCTTTTTAGTCTTGCTCTGAGCTTAGCCTTGCAGCCAAAAGGATAGTGCAGAGGGGATATCTGTAGAAGGTTTCTTAAAGTGCAGAGGGGTCTGTCCTGCAGGGGGCATGAAAAGTGCGACTTTAGGAAACGAACCAGTGCAGGAAATTCCTGTGAGATGTATCCTCAGTGGCCTGGTGATTGTGTCATTCATGGCAGAATCCCAGGGTTTACAAATGCTTTGTGTCTTTGTAGCTGACTTTTGTCACTTGGGTTTTCCGCTTTCTTGAGTTTTCTGGCTTTGCTGCATCCTCATGAACAAGCTACAAAAAAAAAGGGCATTTTTCAGAGGCACATGTGTAAAACATGAATGTAACATGAATGTCTTGTGAATGGCTTGGTGTCAAATGAAATGTAAGATACACATTTCTTGGATCTCCATGGATCATGAATGTGGAGGGGGGATACATGAGGGTACCAAAGAGCAGGTCTGATGAGTATGATGAACTGGACTTAAGTATTTTTAATATTTAAATTTTTCAAAGTAATCTAAGAAAATAATTAGCACTATCTCTAGTTTTCTTCAACAATTACCTGGATACTGTTTGTAATTCTGTTTGGTAAATTCTGTGGCTTGGGATTTTTTTTTCCCTTTTCTCCATTGAACCACTGCCTATATATCCTGAACTTGCTCTTTTTATGCTTTTGATTGTAATTTTATGAAGTAATGGATAATGTTCAGCTCAGGAATGGGATTTCAGGTGTAATGCTAATGAGAAATGTCTGGTATAATTTGTAAGAACATAAGTCCTTCTTCGGCACAACTGTGTGTGAGCTTACCCAGCAGAAACAGTTACAGAGGAAGTGTGGGACTCCTGCCAGCATGAGCTGCATACATTAAACTACAACCAGAGCTGGAAGCATTCTGTGACTTTGGTGCATAATTTATTATATTAGTCCATTTGTCCTTCCCTTCTGAAAGAAAGCCAATAAGTGGGTTAATTTAATCTTACGTCCAGCCTTGTGCTTGAAAGTGAAGTCTTGTATACCTTCCCTGTCCAGGATACAACTGCTAGGGGCCAAGCTGGGGTAAGAAAAGAGGGAACTCTGCAAGTTTTACCCTGTAACTGCCACTGAGGAATCATCAGATGTGAAAGGAAGACCTCAGAGTTCCATGCAGAGTCCCATGCCAAAGTGACAGTCTAATTTCTGTACACACTTTCCGATGGTTTTACGGCTCCCCTCATTAGTATCGCAAAATATTTTATTCTCCAGTCCTGGAATTAGCAAAGGATAGTGATAGCAAGGATGCAAAGCTAAAAATTAGTCATAATTCTGTTAAAGTGTGGAACTTAAAAATGAGAGGGTGGGTTCATCCAGGTATAGACCAGCAAAGCTGGCCACTAAAGCAGCCAGCCTGTGAGTAGATAAGCACTGATTCATCGCACAAGTTTTCCTGCAAATGAACAAGGTCTCCTTCAGTTAAAACAGAAGTTTATCTCCATCTCCCTGGTAACTTTAGCTGTTGTTCATAGATCCTTGAGCAATGTCTTTATAGTATCTGTAAAAACACTGGGGGCTTCTAGGGTCCATTTTCTATAGGTAGTTAAACTGGGTGAGAGCATAACGTACCCCAAAAAGGTCTTGATGAGCTCACCATTTCCTTCCTTCACAGTTTGGGTTTTCAGCTTGATGAGATCTTTATTCTGACAACATAGGAACTTCGAGGAGTGGGCAAACATTTACTTTCAGTGTATCCCCTTAATGACAGTACAGATCCTTGGTCAATAAATTATCTTAATTAGTCCGACTATTTATAATAAAAAAGTAGAAAGGAGAAGGCAAACTACAGTGCATTAAACGGTCATATTCAAATGAGTGAAATTAATTCAGTAATATGTAAAGAGAGTTTTTGAACTGGTCTGTAGAACCTTCAGGCATTGTTCAAATGTCTGAACTAATTTCAGTTTATGTACAAAACCAGCTGTACTAATACATACAGTGTCCTACGCAGGGTAGGTCTGTGTGATTTTTCTTTTTCCCCACTTGAATACTGCACCATGAATAGGCTTGTGCTATGTCAAATACTGTGCAGTAATCTGCTATGTCATTATTTCATGGAATCATTAATTACCTTGGGAGGTGGCTTTTTTCATTACAATAAATTACAAGAATTCTGGGTGAATGAGATGAGGTAGCTTATTTACATATTCTGAGGCTAGTCATATGATTTTTATTGAGCCAATTATGCCAAAGATTGCCAAGTTTACAGTCAGTTTGTATAGCATTGCAGTTACCAAAAATGTGTCTATCAATGAAATAAATTTGTAGCAGTGGTTGTAATTTTCTGAGTGGTAGGCTTTTTCCTAAATTTATCTCAGGAAAGATTAAACAATTATTATTTGAGCTTTCAAGTACCAGTGATTTATTTCATTTCACACTGACAAAATTGTGTCTGTGGATTTTTATTATAAATAGTGGTAGATATGCTAACACAGGCTTTAATTCTGAGGATGTACAGGCCTTAGGTACATGATGTCCCACTGGTATCCCAAGACTCCGTTATAACCTATGAAGAACTATACTTCTTAATTTGAATACAGAAAACAGTTTAAAAAAGATTAATTATATTACTGATGTAAATACTGACTAGGCAACTAATGTGCCGTGACTGCTGCTCATTATATCAAACTCAATCATTTCATTGCTGCCTTGTCCTCCTCCTCATTTGTTTCATCTCCATCTGCTCACTCTCTCATATTACTTGCACTGCATCATATGAGGTACCCAAGCTTACTGGGCAAAATGTTGTCTTCTAGGAAAAATATGGTCCAGTTCTACAAAATACTGCACTATAAATACAATAGTAATGCTTATGCTGCTACTAATTTGACCATTTTTCTCCCTGTTTGAGTCTTGGAAAGTATAATTCCTATTTTGGAGCTAGTTTATCTATGTGTCAGTGAAAGTTAAGAGCGGAATTGATGACATCTCACTACAGCTCTTTAAAAGAAGGGTGCTAGTCTAAGCTAGTCATCAAAGCTGGTGTCATTACTCTTACAAGTGGTATCATAAGAGGCTGGTATTTCTTAGGATGCAATGAATGACATTTTCAGAAGATGATTCATACTGCCCTAATGTAGTAGAGCTTAGTCACCTAACGGAGTTGTCTCTGTAAACTGTATGCTAAGACCATAGGAAAAACTTAAATTTGGTGCCTAACTTGTTTGAATCATACTGGAAGTGTTCTGGGTGAGCCCCCATTTTTGATTCTGGGATGATGCTGCTCCAGCTGCTAGTAAATTTTTTTATCTTGCATTATCATGGTTCTACAAGCATAAATTTTTGCAGTAAATGTCCTGGGTTTTAGGACTTAGATCACAGCATATCATTAAACAATTTACTGTATCAATTAAAATGTCCTTTTAGTTGTCTCTTAAAAATATCTGTAGAGATTTTTTTTTGTTCATTCTGTCTTTTCCCTACTGCTGTGCCATCAACACAAAGGCAATATTCCTCTCAGAAAGGGCTGGGTTAGTGTTTCAGTGTAGCAGTGTGGAGATCTAACAGTGAAAGTCATGGGGCTTCAAGCATCTGACACTCTGATAAAGCATGAAAGAGGTAAACAGGAAAGATAAAAATAGTGGGATGATTTGATATCAATTCTTATTTTCCTTCCTATTGAGAAGGCTTTGTTGGGTTGGCTCTGTTTCTTTACTGCCATTTGCCAGAGCAATGTTTTATAACTAGAAAATACAATAAGCAGTGGTGATGTAAGCACATGAAAGGTTAGTGGATTTGGTTTGGAATTGGAAACACCTCTTTGTAATAAAGGTCATTATTTCAAAATATTGCAAACTAGTGTGTCTAAGGTTTCTCTTGGTCTGCTCTGCTCTACATTGTGTCTCCTGAGCTAAAAATTCACTTAAAATTAGGTAGCAAATGAAAAGAACAAGATAAACCTATGAGGAACATCGGGGGAACTCTTGCTCTGAAATCAGTGGCACTATTCCCAAGGAAGTTAATTTCCAAACAAGTCTGTCAGTTCTCTGAGTTTCAGCTGACAATTTAATGTATGAATAGCCTTCTGAAACAAAAATCGTGGGTTCTGGGCTTTTCTCTGCCATTCTTCTGTCATGCATATCACTGTGGTTGCAGAATATATTTAGCTGGTTGCATTAGTCACTGGGGATTGTGTTCTTATGCTTCTATATGTTTGGTTTAATACATGCTTGCATATTCAACTGTGCAGACAATAAACATAATGTTCATTGTAATAAAAAGCTATCTCTGCTTATACTGGATCAGCTAACTGTGGTATATTGGTACATTTATAAACAGAAGTTGGTTTGTGATAGCAAAATGCAGGACTATTTTATCAGCTGGTTTCTGGAAAAAGATTGATTTTCCTCCATGCAAATATTTGAAAGATACATGCCACCAGCATTTCTATAGGACATACACTCAAACAGAACTGAAGAGCTGAGTCTTGTGCTAACTGCAGTCCAACTGTTGACCTTTGTCTTTGGATCAGGGCATGCATCCTAACAATGAGGGGGTCTCTATGCAATTTCTGGGATTACAATTTTTATGTGTATGGTAATGTGTATTAGACTGTGCTAAAGTAATGGGGAAAATAGAATTTGTGCTAGGCAGAATTCACCACAAGATGTCTCATGTCTCACTACAGATTTTTCACAAAGGTAGGGAGCTATCCAGCTAAGTCTGGTGAGTGCAGTGCGAATTACATGATTTAGATTCTTCTGGAGAGTGTGTTAAAAGCACTTAAAAATAGACTGGATGTGGAATCCAGACGTGACGAGTGTGTTCTTCAAGGGCTGATTAAAAATAAATGCACGGAGACTAACATCACTGAATATTGAAAAAATTCTCAAGAAAGGGAGGAAAATGAACAGTTAAAGCCAAAGCACAGCACTAGAAGGATGAGTTCTCATTATAAAACAGGGTGATCTAATCTAATTTGTTATTTTTTACCACCTTTACTATGTAAGATAAGTGGACTCTATGGCTGGAGAGTCCATTAAGAGTGGTTTTCACCCCTGTAACAATTGGGGTGGGGTGTGTACCTTTAAGGAACTGTTTTATCTGCTGGCTCTGGGGATTGAGACTAGAGCCCACACATGCGTGATTCTGTACAAGCCTTGGGCACAGCTGTCTATTCTTGTGTGTATTGCTGTATATGTATTTTTAAATAGATCTCTTTGTGTTCCTATGTGTATGACTTCTTTCAGCACTGGTGCAGACTCTTCTCTTACTTTAGGATGTTACTTGAGTGAGGATAGATTCAAGGCCAGCTACCAATTTTCTTTATGACTGTTAAATAAAAGCTTTAAGTGTTAATTGTTTTCATAGCTATCCATATACAAAAGACTACTTCAATTCCCAGTGTTGGAAGGACTGGGAGGTCAGGGTGGGTAGTTGTGGGACTGTAGGGAACTGTAGGGAACTTCTACTGTGGCTAGAAATGAGCCAGGGCACAAGCTGATTGTATAAGTCAAATGTATTTCACATATCTGATCACCCAAACAAGCAGATATGCTCAGGATAAATGCTATGTGTTGACAGTTTTTTTTTAATATAAGTAAATACACTAAACTTATTGAGTTGGGGTATGTTGAGGAATCTAATTTTAAACTTTCTGATGGACTCTTTTGTTAACATGTAGCTACAATGTATCTCCAAAACAAAACTGCCACAAAACTGCCTGGCAAGCCATAGAGCAAAAATGAAAAATTATTTTCTTGTAAAATCACAGAATCACCCAAGATCACATGGAGGTGTTTAAGGAAAGACTGGATGTGGGAGTTAGTGCCATGGTTTAGTTGACGTGGTGGTGTTAGATCATAGGTTGGATTCAATGATCTCAGAGGTTCTTTCCAACCTAACTGATGCTGTGCTTCTGATTCCATGTTGAGATCCTTCCCACCCCGGCCAATAGTGGCGATCGGCGTGCGTGCCCGGGCCCGTCCGAGCTGTGGCTGTTGGCAGTGCCGGGG
>NW_005054336.1:4774742-4824621 GCF_000277835.1 Geospiza fortis | reverse complement strand
AAAAAATTATCTTTTCTTTTTCGAAACGCGCGTCGCTTGCAGATAGATGGGCAACCTGAGGAAAACCTGGTTTACAGCTACCACTTACTGATGTGTCATCCGGTACTAATTAGAAAATCCCTCTGTCAGTTTTGTTTTCTAAAAGTCAACTGGTACGTGCAGGGAGCAGTTTTACGTGATTTAGTAGTCTCCATATGTCACACAGTGTGATGTGTGTGCAAACGAAACCTGTGTCTCTAATTGAACATGATCTTTCATCAATCAGTTTTAAACAGGTGTAGCTAAAAAGTGATTTATTTAATCGATTTTCTATGGGGATCTTTTTTTCGGGAAACAGCTCAGAGAAAGCTTTTTGGAAAAGCAGTGAGATTCCTTTCAAGCTGTTGAAGGTACTCTGTGTTGCCGGATAAAGAGGGCATTACCATCATTCAGTGATCCCTCACCATACTGAGGAGGAAAGACCTAGAGGGGAATATTTGACTACTGGGGATGGATTATATATAGACTCACCAGGTGCATGCACAGTTACACATACAGAAAACCCTTGTAGAGAGTTGACTTTAATCAACTGTAAGCATTAGAATAATAAAAGAATGTAATAAGAAGAGGCCTTTTGAGATAGCAATTATTTTTTTATCACACTAATTCTTTTTCAGGAAAATGTAACAAAATAGGAGTAGAAAAAGCCTCATTAGGGTGAGGCTAAGGTAATCCCAGACACAATTTCTGCTTTTGTAGCATCATGAAATTTCAGCTGGTATCAAATATAAAACCTTATGGTCAGTATCAGCCTTAGTATTGAGACTTGCTTCTCTTTTTAATTTTTTTTTTCTCCCAAGGGATTAAATCTCTTCATTTGGCAAAACATGTTGTGTAGCATTTTGGCTTTGTTGAGTTCTTTTGATTCGAGAATGAGTTATTTGACCACTTTTACCTGTTTGTTCTTTTAAACCCCTAAATACTGTTGAGATTCTAAAAGGGAATTTTGTTGGGTTTTTTTCTGGTGATGTTTCTCTGATCTTGGTGTGTGATGTTTGTTTTGTTTTTAATTCTATTTCTTTTGTTTGCCTCAGGAAGTTACAAAGAGTATGTCAGATATTCATGTTGAGCATCTCTTTTTCCTGTTATGTGTCAGCAAGATGGATTGGTAGTTTCCATTCAATTCCTGGGTGCTAGATGATTACGTCAGAGCAATCTCCATGGCATTTTGGGTTGGCAGTCTTGTAATTAGCCTTGCTAAAAAGCTAATAATAGAATTTAATGATACTTAACTGTGTTTCATCTTCCAGTCACCAGTCTTTTAGGCAGATGACATGCTTTGGGATGTCAGGGCATGGAAAACCACATTGTAGATGCCTGTGTTTCAGTTTTAAAAAAAGTATTTTTATTTCATTTGATTAAACAAAAAATTCAGCTCCTGGGAGTCTCATGAATTCTCAGCATTAAGTCTAATAATTAACTTTATTAAATAGATGGATTTTTCACTTTTTGGATAGAGTTTTGTTCTGATTTGCCTTGAGCAATCCTCTTGAACTTAGTGTTTTCCCAGGATGGCACTTACTCAGTTGTGCAGAACATGTACATTGCCTTTGCTTGTTCCTTTCATTGAAAGGAGTGGTGAAAGTAAGATTTCTTCACCAAAACAACTTGTATGTTTTCAGTTGTCGTAGGTTTCAGAGATTAGGTTCTCTTCTATTTCATTTGTTTCTTGCTATGACATTTTGGACATGCATGTTCTGTGTAATTTTGTTTCTGTAGATGAAATATAAAAATTAATCATGTAACATAGCCCTATTTTGGTCTGTAAAGTCTACATGCAAGTGTAGGCTAGTGAAGGAAATAGATTTCTGTGAATGCTATTTCACCTTTTTTTTCCCACAATGAGTACTGTCCTTGAACATAGGATATTAAATAATATAATTTATGATTTTTTTAGTCTTTTTTTCCCTGCTTTTTTGGTGTATGGGGTTAATGCTCTTTCTGGAGTTTTGAGGTAGAGCAACAGAATCTTCATCTTGGTGTTCACAGCAACTGAGGTTTTCTTAAGTGATTGGACATGTTTAATTGGAGCCATAGAGAGCTTGCTTCAAGTTAAGTTATCTTAATGTGACTCAATTAATGGCTCCATTGCACTGAGCTTGAATGAAGTTGCTCAAAAATCATAAAAAAAAGAGAGTTTTTCTAATGATTTTCCTTTCTCTATGCCTGCTAGTAGAAAACTAAAAAAGTAAAAGTACCAGTAGCAGGATCTGTCTCGATGAGCATCTCATCAGCAGTGGGTCTCTGGCTGCTGTGAGGCTGTCATGTGGCTGCTCATGCAGAACCCCTGTGCCACATCAGAGGCGCTGCAGCAGCCCTGAGTGTCAGGCCATGGGGTTGAACTGAGTGTCTGCTCACAGGGCAGCCACAGGCATGTGCAGAGACCTAAATAACAGCCTGTGTCATCTGACAGGGACGTGCTGTGAGAGCTGTGTTCATCCTGGAAATTCTCTGGTTAGTCTTTAAAATGCTGCTTCCTGCTCGTATGTTCCTACAGCCCTGGTGCAGCATTGCTGCCAGGCTTTCATTCCTGAGTCAGTCTGCCTCCTCAGCCCATCTGCCCCCATGGCATCCAGGGACAGATGCAGCTGGCTGGCAAGGCACAGGTGCTCAGGAGTGTGATCTGAGAACTGCAGTCCCAGGGCAGCAGCAGAGACTGCTTGCTCTACTGGAATGCTTGACTTTTTAATGGAGTTTTGGCTTTTTTGTTTGGGTTTTTCTCTGTGTTTAGGTTTGTTTGTTTGTTTCCTTGTTTTGTTTTGTTGGGCTTTGTTTGTTTGTTTTGATTTTATTTTTTTGTTGTTGCTCAGGATTTTGTTTTTGGTTTTTTTTGGTTTTGTGATGGCTTTTAAAAAAATTCTCTTTCAGTCAAGTGCTCTTGGGAAAGGGAAACTGACTGAAGGAAAGAAGTTTTGTGCTCTGTACTTGGGACTTACTGGGTTTGTGTATCTATAGTCTTTGGTCAAGTAATTACCATGTATTTACCAAATATTTAGTCAGCTGTGACTTGGTGGGCAGCTGGACTAGATGATTATTGTAGGTCTCTCCCAGCTGAACTATTCTATTCTAAAAATCTCATAGGTTGTGTAGGATCTAGTAAGGAGTCAAAGGAGTCACTCTGGCTGTAACAGATTTATTGTCTGCTAAGATGTCTCTGTTTAAAGCCCCTGCAGCTTCAGAGTTGCCTGGAGAAGCTGTGGCAGCTGCAGGTCAAGGCCAGGCTGGGTGGCCTTTGAGCAGCCTGGCCTATGGAAGGTGTCCCTGCCTGTGGCGGGTGGGCTCGAACTAGATGAGCTTTAAGATCCCCTCTGACCCAAACCATTCATGGGATTCATAGGTATTGCAGCAGCTGTAGGAAACTTGTAGAGGAATCCAGCAACCTTGCTGTAGGATGAGAAGAGCTGCTTTTTTTTTTCCAGCTGCTTTCCTAGCTTTTATGTAGGTTCCATGAAATGAAGACAGATTATAATGTTAGTTTTCTCTGGGTTATCTCTAGAGGGTGTAGGCACTGTTTCTTATCTCCCAAATCAATTTTGAGTGCTTCCACTGGAGAATTTTGAGAGTTCACACAGTTGCTTTTCTTTAGTCTGTTTTTAAAAAAGTGCTGAAAACAACTGCAGCTTAGCATATAATAAAATATATGGTCCCTTCCAGTGTTAGACTTCTATTTGTTGAAGGTTTCCTAGGTTATACTTTTAGGCACCAATAGTGACTTGAATGAGTAGATGTGTTTGCATCAGGAGCATTAGGCACACAAGCAGTAAAATATTTTAAAAATGGTGGAAATTCCAATCATAAGAATGGAAAAGTAGGATATTCTATGAGGGAAGACTGAGACTTGGGCAGAGGCAGTGCCCCTGTGGGCTCCCTTTTTCCCCTTTGTGAATCAGATTTGGAAGAGTAGTACTGGCTTTGTGCTCCTGTTTACTCTCCATAGCACTAATACCCTGAAATCTCTGGTATACTGAGGAATTCTCAATACATGACTTTTTTTTCTTTTATCTTTTTTTAATCTTAAAGTCAAATGTGAAGGTGACAGGAAATAGGTTCTTGATTTGAGTCTATTCAAATATGTAATAAGCATAGAACTGCTAGCTGAGGGCTCAGTGCTATTTAAGCCATTTCCCAATGTGCCAGTTCTTGCTCAGTGGGCTGGTTGCTTTTTTAAACTTGTTATGACAGATGTAGCTTGGGAAATCCACGTCAGTCTAATCCTTTAGCTTCCAGTAGACATGTTTTCTAGAACGGTGAGGCTAGTGTCTCATGTTTTCAGAATCTATAGAGTGATCAGTTCTGCATTGTTTCTTTCTGGTAGATGTTAAGAATTTTGACCTCTTTAAAATACTGTGAAGTGCACTCAAGGATTCTTTTTGTGATTCCACATGCTAATATGGATTATTTAAAATATCAAAACTGTTTAAACAATAAATGGTATAAAATGTGATGTATAAGAGCTAACGTATATGCTGACTGCCATATAAAAACCAGGAGGAGATACTGACATATTTTCATTAACATATGTAAACAGTTCAATTATGCAAATGGTATTTATTTTTATTTCCAAGTAACAAATATATGATTACAGTACATATCCATAAAATATACACTTCTATTTGTTTAGGTGAGTTCATAGCATATTTGTATTTTCTCTGCAAACCAATGAAAGACTAATTGTTTTAGGATAATACTTTTAATGTCATCAATGAAAAATATTTGTAATTTAGACATGAAGTATTGCATTCTCTCTTCTTTTTTTATTTTTAAAGTGGACTGGAGGATCTCTAGATCTGGCGCATCCCAGACAAGGGATGGATGTCAAAAATGAGACATTCCGCCTTGAGCTTAGCTTTAGTCAGTAACTTTTTCCTTTGAGGAGGAAATTTTGAATCCTGGCAGAAGAAAGACTGTAAAGTGAAAGATGCAATATAATTTTTCTTGTATCAAATTTACTGTACCCTAATACTTAAGAAAAAACAAGATCATTCTGTGAAAATTGAAAAAGAGAAGCTGCCTTTTGAAGTATCTGCACAGTTTTCCTAAGTCTGCTTTCTTCTTCGCTGTCTTGCTATCTTAATAGCTCCAGGTCTGAGTAGCTCAAGAGCAGTTGAAGAATATGCAGAGACCTGAAGGAGATGCACCACTTGATTCCAGCACATAGATCTAAGTGATGTGACTGGACACCTCCCATCTCAGTCTTCCTTTCTGAACCTGCTAGTACCTATTTTCTTCTGACAACTGTGATTCTATGTGCTGTGGCATCAGGGACTGATCAAATTTTATCAGGCTGAGTTCTCAAAATGCTCCTGGCAGAGAAGGTTTTAGTTAACCTGCAGTTCACTGAAACTATTCTACTAGTGTGTAACTTAGTGCCATACATGAAACAGGGCTCTGGATTGTGATAGCTGGGACATCAAAATACTCAGTTGTCTGTTATAATGTGAGGAAAAGCATAATCTATAATTAAACTCCTGAAAATATTTTCTGTAAATTTGCTGTGCCTCATGCCTGAGCTTTCTTCATTCCTCATCTTAGTCAGAAAAAGCCACTAACTTCACAAATGTTCCTTCAATCTACTTTAGGCTGATTATTTTTCTACTTCATGGTTGGTACCAAATCACTTTGGCTTCTATGGACACCTTGATAGTATTGGAAAAAAAACTAAAGCATAGGGCTGTTCCACTTTTGTGAGACCCCACTGCAGCCCTGCATCCAGCTCTAGGGCTCACAGCATAAGAATAACGTGGACCTGCTGGAGGGAGTCCAGAGAAGGATCACAGAGGAGATCAAGGGGCTGGAGCATGTCTCCTATGAACACAGCGTGGGAGAGCTGAGGTTGTTCAGCTTGGAGAAGAGGAGGCTTTGAAAGGACCTTAGAACACCTTCCATTGCATGAAGGGGGCCTACAGGAAAGCTGCAGAGAGACTTTTTACGAGGGTTCATAGTCGTAGGACGAGGGTTTAAAGTGAAAGGGCGTGGATTTAGAATAGATGTTAGGAAGAAATTCTTCACTTTGAGGGTGGTCTGACACTGGAGCAGGTTGCCCAGGAAAACTGGATTCCCCATCCCTGAAATTGTTCAAGGCCAGGTTGGACTGGGACTTTGAGCAACCTGGTTGAAGAATTGGGAGACAGATGATCTTTAAGGGTTCCTTCCAACTGAGGCCATCCTATGATGCTCAGAATTGAACAGACTTTTCTCCTGGTCTGCTACTTAAAGAAGTAGTGACCTCTGTGAATCCTGAAGGAGATTAGAGTGTTTTGTCATTTCTTCCACAAAATAATCAAGGAAGCTTGATAAATAATGCAAGGATGAACAGTTGCCAGCAGCTGTGTTGCAGGGCAAAAAATCCCAAGGGTATGTAGGAAGGTATTCAAGTTTTCAGTTTTATGTACAACTTACTGAAAAAGTTAAGGAATTGCCCAGCAAGGTATGCAGTCTATTCTAAAGCTCTTTTTCTGGGAACAGTGAACTTTTATTATGATATTTGAACAGCTCACGGTGCTGTTTTTGATAAGACGGTGATAGAGCAACAGAAGATTAAAGTTTTACATCCTGACTCATATGAATTGGGTAGACTAAGCAGCCTCTGAAATCAAATGGAAATGGTTTTGAGAAACTAATTAGCTAATCAAAGAAAATAATTCCAGGATTATTGATATAGGTTATATATTAAAAAGCTAAAGCTTTTTAGTTTTATGTGCCTTTCTCTTGCTGGCACATTTTTCAGCTGTTAAAACTTTACATGATTAAGGAATTTCCAGTAAACTTTGTTTACTCTGTGATCACATTGTTCTTGCAGGGCTCATTTGGTCCCTGTCATGATAGTCCTGTTTTAACCTGTGTGCCCAACTGCAATTTCTTTCCATGATAGGTTTCTTCTTCCATTCCCACGTGATTGTAGGAAAGTTATAAAACCTGTTGCCTTTTTTTGTTTGTTTGTTTTTTGAAATATGCAAGTGCTGAGGACTTCAGAAAGCCACTTTTTTGGGAGGTGGAATGCCCTTGTCTGGAATGCAGGAGAAGTTTAAAGCTAAGGGACAGTTTATTTCATGCTCTTCCTTTGTGAATGGATAATTGCTTTGCAACTCTACTTAAGAATAAAAAAATAAATCACGCTGTTAGGTCTGCAGTAACTTCGTGTACCAGATGTCAGTATTGGCCTGTTGGGACACATAGCAAGACAAATACATGATTTGATAGTCTGATGCTGGTTTTATCTCAGCATTAAACCACTAATCCAACAGAGCTATAACCTGGAGAAACAATTAAAAATTCAGAACCACTGTGTGTTTTCTTGGGAATTCTTCTTTATCTGCCTGTCTTCCTGTTGTGCTGTGATGGCTTACATGAATGGTGCCTGCAGAAGTTATGTTTGTACTTGCAGCGGAATGCATTTCTGCTGTGCTTAGTATGCATGTGATTTACAAACACCAACAATATCGAGGCCATATGCTTCATCCTTTGATGGGTTCTCTGGAAGTAAAGTGGCAAGCAGATGTGAACAAGGCAGGCAGGCTTCTGTTTGCAACAGCTGAATGCCTGCTTGTCCTACAAATGATGCACTTAAACATAAGTGAGAAATTGTTAATCCAACTAATCCTGAGCGATTAAGGCGTTTGTATCATTGTTTATATTCTAAAATAGTAGGCTTGAAGTAATAATCAGTTTTTCAGCTAAACAATTCTTGCTCATTGTACATCATGCAGGATTGAGGAGATGGGTGTCCATATGATACATAATAAATGACAGCCAAAGTGGAATTATAAGTAGCTTTAGCTGTGTTTTTCAGCCTTAAAAGCATAGTGATGTTTAAAAAGCTTTATATGTGCTTGTAGCATCTCTCAGATACACTGAAGTGCATGATGGCCCAGCTTTCAACATGCATGGTTTTTTATTTTGCAGAGATGTGGTAACCTCACAGATTGCAAGTAAAAAGTCCAGCTGAAGTGGATATACCATATCTCTGTCACTCAAGAAGTTGTACATGAGACATGCTGCTTTAAGGTGGAATATCTGTTGAAAACAAAGGCCTTTGTATTTGCACATAGTACAGTGACCATGGTGTTGGACAGTGGCTAGGAAAGCAGTTGTAGCACTTGCTATCTCTGATGGGCAAACTGCCTTTACTAAGAGCACTTCTATTTACCTGTGGATCAGAATATATTTATTTTCTAGGTAAAATGCCAATAAACCTGCAATAGAAAAATTACTGTATGTATTGAGGCTTTTTAGAATCTGTTAGTGTAAAAAATTGTTCAGTACTGATTCAAAACTAACTCTCAATTCTGGATACCACTTCCTGGGGTATGAGGCACCATAAAAACTTTCCTGGTTATACAATATGAAAACTCAAGTTGTGGATTCCACTTCTCGTTGCCAGTCTGGACAACTTATTGTCTATAGTTCTGTGTGAATTGTGTAAATGTATCATAAATATCCACTGCCTGATTAATATATGTTGTATATTTATATGAAAATTTCATTTACCATATGCACTTGCTAATGTACAGCCAATTATAAATGTAGTATAGCTATGTTTTAAAAATATTATTTTTCTTTCTCTGCTGTTATTTCTTCTTGCCTCTCATCCATGTCAGGTTAAAGAGTATGTATGAAGGCATTCAGAGTTTTTAGTTTTCTAAATAATAATTAAGAAAAAAGCAGCTACCAAGAACAGAAGTCCACCTAACAGTATTCTGCTATCCAGATTTTTTTTTTCCTTTGTCTGTACAGCGTATTGAAACATCTGTTGTTTTAGGTTGGTAGGTTTCATGCTGTCTCTAAAAAGAATTAGTCATGCATTTTATTTTTTATTGTTCAAATTTTGAGTAATATTTTGGGGATTTCTTCAATCAATGTATAGTTTGCCTCTTTATAAATCAAGTATTGAATATTAGAATCAGTTAGTGGAACTCAGCTTCCCAGTATAGTTATTTTGGCTAGTAATAGGGATTTCTGTGACCTGTCTGTAGCAATTTAGGGCTCAGACATGACTGAATTAATTCTGCTTAAAGATTTCTTAATCACGGGCCAGCTGAACTGCAGTAGCCAGTGACATGAACTTGCAGCCTGTGGGGAGCATGAGGTGAAGTATTTGAGCTTGACCTGCTTTATTCAAGACTTAGCCCAGGATGTGTTCATTTTTTGGGTTTTACAGAGTGTGTGCACAGGCTGTCCATGACAGGGCTGTGCTGAACAAGGGGAGCCTCACAGAGTATGTTGGCTCGTGGTTGAGCCTGACCACAAGGGCAGGTCTGTGCCGGAGTTCTGTGACAGTGGTCACAAGGGTTCTTGATTGAAGGAAGAGACGAGAATGTTGACTCTATGTTTAGAAGGCTTGATTTATTATTTTATGATATATATATATATATATTACATTACAACTATACTAAAAAGAAATAGCAGGAAAGGTTTCCAGAAGGCTAAGTCAAGAATAGAAAAGAAAGTATGATAACAAAGGCAGCTGGCTCCGACAGAGAGCAAGAGCCAGCTCTGCTGTGAGTGGTCACCGGATCTAAACATCTACAGGAGACCAGTCATGGATCTACCTGTTGCATTCTACAGCAGCAGATAATTATTGTTTACATCTTGTTGCTGAAACTTCTCAGCTTCAGCAGGGAAAATCCTAAGAAAGGAGTTTTCATAAAAAGGATGTCTGCGACAGAGTTCAGATCTGTGCAGAGCCATGTGTGGACATGCCCAAGCTTTGGCACATATTAATAGTACTTTGATCATACTTTATGTGAGCTGGGTGTCCAGAACCTCTCCACTGCTCAGGTTCTGCTTTTCCTGTTCCTGTGAGGAAAGTCCTTGGCCTTGTTGGGTGTATCAAGGCTCTGCCATGAGGCCAGGCTGCTGCCATCATGAATTCAGAGTGCACAGACATGAGTCTGAGCATCTGAGGGCTCAGGGGAGCACTGGGCAGCTTGCATTAGGCTGTAGGCCATAAGCATGTTCCATGTGGGTGGTGTGGGGACATTCCAGCTGTTGGGATGGGCCCCTTTGCCAAGTGCTCACGCTTGACTGAAGTCAGCGCTTCAGTCGGTCACAGGGACTCTTTCCAGAGCATTTAGCAAAGGCAGATGAGATTTGTAGGCGGATTGACCTTGGGCCATGTGAGTGGTTTGGGGACATCTGCAGCTGGCAGAATGAATGTACAGAGCTGGGCTGTGAGCTCTGTCAGGCTTTGCCGTGGTAAAGGGATCTGACCACTCAAGCAGGATGGACACGTAGCCACTAATGCCTCGCTATCAAATGGTAGTTGTGAAATTAGGCTTCTCTGTAAAGCACTAGGAGATTTTGCATGAACAGTTATACCAGAGCTAGATTGTTAATTTGTTATCTTGGTATTGTTAATGAATTATCTTGATATTGATGGAGTTTAAACACATGCTTCAGTGCTATTTGAAATCACAAGGCTTCCCTGAGATGGAGTGCTGTGTGTGAATGAGTTTGGTGCTGATAGAATCTGTTTCCAGAACCGTGTTCATTTTAGTAGTCAGTACTGCAGCTTTACTCAGTCTTTCTTTTGTTTCTGAATTGTGATTATTGTGTGATTAGGAGTAGATGGAAATCATAGAGCAGAGACTATTTCTTTAAAAAACTAAGTATGTCTACATATGCAAGTGTGTATGCACAATATGTTGCCAGAAAAAGTCATGTTTACATGATTGACTTGTATCCATAGTTTAGTTCCCATGTACTTTTAACCTTGAATGCCTCAAAGAATTTATTCATTTACACCAGAATACTTAAATTGTTATCACTGAACGTGTGCAAGCACCTTTCAGCATACTTTCAACTTCTCTTTGTAGTAATTTAAATTGCTCCAATAATGATTGCGTCCAAGACTGGCTAAAAAAGCATGTGTTTGTACATTTACATAACAGTATGTATTTTATGTAATGTCCTTTATTTTCTTCACAGAAAAGACCAAAAACCTGCTATTATAAAGTCTGCCTTGAAGACAGTCAGTGTCAGAGCTTCACAAGATCTAAAAATTTTAAATAGACTCATTCATCCTTAAAACACTTCTCTCACCACTTGAGCTTTTTTCAAGATACTTGATAAAGCCAACAGCATAGTCAGTATTATTTTACAGATCTCTGCAAAGGAGATGATCCTTGTTGGGGTAAACCATTATGCACTATTTCATGAGTGGAAAGAGATACAGTCACATATTGAAGAAGAGTAGCTGGGTTTACTTCAGGCAATAGACTTTGCAATTAGTTTTGAGAATAGCATTGTATGCCTTAAAGAGCTGTTTTTATGCTCTGCTGTCTTCACAGCAAAGTATACAATCTCCCCTCTGTCTTGTAGGCATTTCCTGTACTAGGAAATTTTTGCTGAAATTTCCCACTCTTGCTACTCCTGTTTCAGCTCATTGGCTGCTGTGCCAATGAGGGCACTTGGGACTTCCTCTTAATTCAAGCACTGCATTGTGTAAACTTCTAAACAGGGTCAGACAACATAGTGTTGCCAGCTGCACATCTGCAGCCATCTGGATTTGTGGCAGGAGCAGTAAAATAGACATTGTGTAGCAGAGTTGAAAGAGTGACAAAAGTGGTGCGAATCATATTTGCAGAAAACCCACCATAGAGAAACCCACCATAAAGAAAATCCACCATATTTGATCTACAGAATATACAGTATCATTATTGAAAAGGTCCTTCTACTTGTGTATTTATCAGATAAAGATAAATGGGATATGCTACTGCTGTGCAATGTTTTGTGAGAAAGCTTGCTGGCTAATTCATTCCCATTGCATTGTTGAGCAGAGGTAAGTAATTATTAAAGCTTCTGGTGCTCATAAACAGGCCTCTACCCCCACTTGTATGACATCATTAAGATTCTGTTTCTTATAAACATCACTTCAGTATCTTAATTTATTATAATAGCATTCTTAAGGAGAAATAATTGCACACTGAAATTACAGCTTTCAGTTCTGTGGGAGAAGATGCAGGGGGAATGGTCACCAATTGTTTTGTATATGGGCTTGCTAGTTGGTTGAGGTGAGGCTAGAAGAGGCACTTCTGACCCCTTTTGGGTCCTTTCTCCCTGACCAGCATCTCTAGTGACTGTTCTGGGAATATCATGAGTTTGCCTGGTCAATGAAGCTTGAAAAGTTAACTTCTGTATTCTCTTTGACTGTGTTACTCAAGTGTCAGTGCAAGGTGCTGTCTCTACTTTTCTCTATTTGAAAGCCTCTATTTGGTCACTTGTTTCCTGGCTCTCAGAAGCACTAGAAGTGTGGATTAATACTGTCAGGGTTTGTTACTGAGTAATTTTACTGCTGGTTTTATGCTGAATGCACATATTATGTACAAGTAACCCTAATGTGAGACAGCTCAGAATAAGTTTTAGTTTTAGACCAAGTGATTCTATGCATGGGCTTTTAAAGTATTTTAAATTTATTTTTAATGACACCTGGATTCTTTGCAGTAATGCTTACAATGTAAAGACATAAAGTATATTAGAAGAATGACTTATAAGTTAATAAGTTCAGGAGTGGGCATTGTATTTTTTGACTTATCTTTCTGATTTATCTGACCTGTTAAACCTCTTCCTCAAATATTTGGTACTGCTTCTCTGTAAAATTGGATTGTCTTCTTAGTTTTATTATTCTCTTGGGACAGTATTCATATCGAAGATCTATTTCCAGACTTTGGATGAGGTGTTGCTCTTAACCTACAGTGCCATGGTTTTCTTAACTAATCCAGCTCCTGTTGAAGTTAGTGAGCTTACTACCTTGGATTTCAACTAAAAAAGGTTCATCACCTTAATGTATTTCATTTGTTGGCAATTATACTGTAGCCTAAGGTAATGGTAAAGGAAGAGGTGCTTATATAGAGACCATTATTAGTCGGAGTGGAGCTACTTGTGTAATTACAAAGAGAGCTGTTTTATTTTGAAGGTAATTTTTAATAAAAAGCTTAGAATTATTTTATTAAGCTGTCTACCTAAATGTATCATTATGAATCAAATATTAGTTGATAATAATAAACATAAGTAATAAACTAGTTGTGTGTATGTTTTGTAGGCATACACATTTTGCCACAAAAATCCAGAAAACAATTTTTGTGGAATCCTATGGGTATTAATCTTACGTACAGCATGTTTTTCTCATAGCTGTATTGAAACACAGGGTACTTGCACTGTTCCAGTGTTTGGTCCTCCATTTTCCATTGTTTGATGGCAATGGCAATTCAGTGAAAGTGGCTTTCCTTGAACTGATCTCTGGAATAATATATCTGCAAAACATTGCTGGCCTTGGATAGAAGTGAGCTAGAAGTAAGACAGTGGGAAAAGCGAGAAATACCAGTATTCTCCTTCTTCTGAGCCTCTGAGAACAGTTGGCTACAGTGATATACTGACTGTAAAACCACTACTTTGTGACTGGAATCTTTAAGAGATGCCTTTTATGTAATCAGATTTTATTCAAACAGGGATGAAAGGCTGTTTATGCTGAATTTTGCAATTGAATGTTCATCCTGGGTAGAAAAGCGCAGTTGCATCGATCACCTAAGGCTTAAAATTCAGAGAAACATTTCTGTTGGAAATGATCACTGGTATGGATGTCAGATGCATTGGTATTGTGTTTATCAAGGAATCATGTTTTCGATATGCACAGAAGGGTTAGGACACCAGTGTGCCTCAGCAGACAGAACCATGTACAGTTTTCTTGGCCAGTGAAGAAAAAAAGGGGATCACCAAGGTCAGGTCATAAAGAGCCACAGTGTTCTCCACATGTGTCACTCGAAGTCCAGTGGAAGACTTCTTGATACAGCTGAGGGCAAAGATGAACATATATGAAGTTCATCTTCTAATAGAGAAGATAAATTATAGACCTTTGAACGTTTCATTTTTCCTTCACAGATGCCACAGTATTTTAAATGTTGAAGTCCTTGAGAAAAATGAAAACTTTTGATGTAGAATTATTTTTTAAACTACTTAATGAAATAATTATATTTAACAACAACCTTTTTCATGTATCCATCAGCAATCAGGAGGCTAAAATCAGTTGATATCTGAATGATACCTGGTCATATTACACCTCATTTCCCTAAGGAGGTGTGTTTGTGAAGTGTGGAGTTCAGAAACTTTACATAATGGCATCCTTGGTTTTTGTAAAAAGAAAATGAGAAAAATTGAAAAACTGTAAGAATTTCCTATGATAACCTTATCTCTGGAGTATTAGAGCCTAAAGTAACTTAACGGTTTGAGATATGAATTTATGCCTTTAGAAGGCAGTTTTGAATTAATTTTTCTCTCTTCCCCTCACCATTTACTAGGGTTTTTTTTAGATCTAGAGATTTTCTCTAGATTAACATTTTTTCTCTGGTTTTTTGATGTTATTTTTTAAAATTAGAAAAGCTTGATTGATTGGCAAAAATTCTCATGAATGTCTCTTGTCTACTAGCTATTGCAATGTGTTCAGCAAGAATACTTATGTCAGTATTGTAAAGCTGCCAGCATTTGGATAGTTTTAAAGCCAGGTGCCAGACGCTTGCTTGGCCCCCAGACTGCCACACTGGCGTTCCTGAGCGTGTTCCTCACATCCTGGCCATTTCTAGTCGCCTGGAGAGCTGCAGTGCAGAGCAGCTGCATGTTCTTCATCTCACAGTGGTATGAAAGGTTCGGCAGCCGTGAGCAGGAGCTGCAACGGCAAACACGGCAGGTGGAGAGGGCAGAATGCAAAGCTCGGTGTGGAGGGCAGCGCAGCAGGGCAGGCAGGAGCTGCAGTGGCAAACACATCGGGTGGAGAGGGCTGAATGCTGTGCTCAGTGTGCAGGGCAGCCCAGCAGGGCAGGCACGCTGCCTGGGCTGTGTGCTCAGTGCTCAATCCCGGAGCATCGAGTGCCATGCAAGGCCCTGCTCTCATGTGCCACCAGTTGCCCTCTGGTGCTGGCACAAGGCTTTCTTGTAGTTACTCTGGGAACTGCAGGACCTGGTAACTCTTTCTCTAAATGACCTTTTACACGACCAACCTTTGCTCTGGCATTGTGCAATTTCAGCCCTGGTGCTGCTCTGCAGGGGCTTTGCCCATCAGACACCACAGGTGGGCTCCAGAGGAGATGCCATTGGCACACATGATCATTTGCTTGGTTAAGGAAAAAAGGAAGCTCTTAAGTGACTCTGTACTTCAAAATATTTCATTTTTTTTTTCCTCTCATGTGGTAATGCATGAAGGTAATTCAGTGAATTATGAAGTTGTCCATGTCTCTGTGATTATGTTCTCATGTGGTTCATTTCTGGATTCTTGCTTATAAATGCTTGGCTACCGTGTGCCTCTTGCTTTCAAATACCAGTAAAGTCGTTGTGTAGAGAGCAGCCTTTACCCTTGTGACATACTGAGTATGTCTACAATGTATTAAAAAGGGAAATAAAGAATATTTGTTCCTATCAAAAGCAACATTACTTTTTAGTACCATATAGCCTTACTCCACACTACAGAGAACTAAGTAATGCAGATAATATTTCACTATTAGATATGTAATCTTTTACTGTTGTTTTTCTTTTGTAAGTGGACATGACCAAATATATTGAATTTTAGTATTTTTCTCAAAAAAATATGGGGAGTATATATTTAAAACAAAATTTACAGGTTGAAAAAGGCTGAGTATTTCAAAATCTTTCTTTAGAAAAGCAGTTTTCTTCTTTACATTTTTTCTGTTGACTTTCAGAAGCTGCTATGCAGTAGGGTCCTATATCCTCATGTTAAATGCAAGAGAGGATATTTTCTATTTAATCAATACCACACAGATTTATCTAGGATTTATTTTTTTCATTTTCTGCAGAACTACTGGTCATTTGTTACTATAGAAAATGTACTTCTCTGAAAATTGACCAGGGCATTTGCTGTCAGTTTAAGCAAGCAAGAAGCAATGAGAACAAGAAAAACACAAAGAAAATGGCCTCAAGGGGAAGCTCTGCATAATGAGCTTGAAATTGCTACTGCTGGAAATACTGTTGCTGCTTTTCCTGCCAGGGCTGTCACCTCACTCAACAATTTTAGCTTCAAGTGGAGAGCAGAGCTTTACTTTGAGCATCACTAAAGGCCAAGGTTTATGCTGCTGGATTTCCCAAACTGAGGCCACTGTGCTCATTGGTACATGGATGGCATTTTTAAAGAGAAAATAGGCCAGGAATAGCCCATGGTCTCAAAAGTTAAAAAGACAAGGTAAAGAGCAGGAATAACAAAGCATATAGAAGCCATATTTTTAGAAGAGATCTGCACCACACTAAGTGGGAACTCATAAGTTAAATGGATAGGGAGGCCATGCAATTTAATTGATAACAATTTTCCTAGAGATATATAAATCATTCCCAAGATTTTTAGCTCCATTTCCTTCTTGCCTGATAAGGAAGAACAAGGAAATTGATTCTAGAGAGAAGAGCAGAGCTATGGACTGCCTGAGATGCTCATTCCCCCAAGGTTGTTTCTTGAAGATGGTCTCATAGAAGCCTTTGTTACTGTTCAAGTCAGGCCTAAATGGGAGAAACACAATGAATGAAATGAAGTCAGAAGAGAAACTACAATGTACAGTATTGTAAAATGTTCTTAACTTGATGAGTTGAGCACATGGATGAATATTTAGTGGCCTTTTTAATGCAGTAACCACTTTTCAGTGTTACTCATCTATCTAAGTGGTTGCTGTAGTTACAGCATAACCCTGAGAATTGGCAGAGAGGGAATCGTGTATTCTGTGATAGTCCCTAGACTGTGTGAAATATTTCTTGAACATCTGTGTAGCCTAAAGTAGGTGCTGGAAAGGTCTATGACTGTATATACAGAAATTTAATCCCAACTAGAGATTATCAATCTTACATTTCAAGATTTATCTCGTTTAAACATATTCATGTACCTTCAGATATCTTGTAATGCAAGTGAATATTTAAGTCTCACTTAAGTCCTGGGACTTTATAGGGAGTTATGTGAAATATATGAAAATGTAGGTCACAAAGTAAACCTTATTATTATTTTAAGAAGTGCAGATTTATGGTCATTTATTAATATAGGTCCTGGCTGTTGTAAAGCATAGGAGACACTAGGGGAGGTTTGTTTATGGAGTCAGTTTACTGGAAAATCAACAATGTCAGAGCTGCTCTAGCTCTAATATTTGGAATGAGTCAGGCTTGACATTTCAAGTTGAAAAGAACGCAGAATTTAGAACCAAGTTAAGAATATACTGGATGGAAGGACAAATTAGATTTTTAAATTGACATGCAGTGCTAAAACTAGGCACTGCTTGCCTGTATTCAGAAAAATGACTAATACAGAGAAAACCTGGACTTGGGAGGAGGGAATCAGTGTACAGAATGTGTGCAAAATGCTATAAGAATCCTGAGAAGAAAACAAGGAAAGGCACAATCAGGTAATATATTAATATAGAGTTAAAGAGGTGAAACAAGAAGAAATATTAATTTTAGATCACATCCCTCTCAGATTCTGTTCCTGGCTGTCAAATGGATTATCACATCACAGACAGGATATGATTGCCATGGAGATGGTTTCAAGAATTTCTGTAATTTAATTTTTGCTGGGTTAATATTTTTATATGCTTTATATTTTTATATGCTTCCATAAGAGTAAATGATCATCCTTGTCTTGCTCCATGTTGCAACACTTATGTACACTGTTTTTAGTTTATATATGCGTCCTTCAGAATACTGGAGAGCCTGCACTTTGTACTGTTAGATTTCAGACGAAAATTGTTCTTTTCCTTATAATTTACATGCTGTAGCTGTATATCAAAATGGAAGGATGGCCTTAGGGAAGGATGGCCTCCCCTGCTTTTAAAAATTGTTAAAATATCTGTGAGCTAAGAATTTTAATACATACCTTTGGGAAATTTGTACAGTGATCTGAAGTAGTATGACCTTGGTAGAATAAGGTAAAATATGCTTCTAATATCCTCTCTTTTTCATTGCAATTGTATTTCTGTACCTGAACTTGTGTAGTTTTGTCCAGACGTTTATGTTGTCAGAATATTCAGATTCTCCATTGCAATTTTTCACTGCCAGTTTTGGAATATTCCGAAAACTTTTTGCCCCAAGACTTAGAGAAGTAGTATGCAAATAATTCTGTTAAATAAAATGTCATTTGTTGGCTGGTTACAACTGGCATATGCAGTGGAAGGGGTAATGGTGGCTCCTGTGCCAGCAGGGATACAGAAATTGCTCTTTCCAGGAATATACCAGGCATGCAAATTGCTGTAAAGTGCAGGGGGGATATTGCTTTCCTTTTCCTCTGCCCTGTAGAGCTGATTATTGCCAGTGATGCTGGAGAGAAGAAGGGGAAGGAATTGCACTGGGAAGAATTTCTCCTGGGATTTATTGAGATTGAAAAGGATTTTTCTTCCATTTCTGAAACATCAATAGGCTGATTATTGAGATGAGCAGTGCTTGTGCTGAAGGATGGAGGAAGGAGAACAGCTTTAGCTGAGCTGCCAGTACAGAAAAATAAAGAAGTTGTATTTATTGCCAAATTCTAGAAGGGTTCTCGAAGCAAATCCATGGAAGCATAGAGATGAATGCCTTGTGTGCTCAATGACTCTTAATGCTACTGACAGCAGAGCACTGGGCCTTCTGTCGCAGAAGTTTTGTCTTTAGCCAAACTCCACATCCTTCTGACCCTTGAACCTACGTGCCCACCTTTAGAGTATGCTTGTTCAGCTAAGAACTTGAATGCTGCTATTCTTGGAACAGAGGGTTTTCTTCATACAGGTCACCATCAAAGACGGGAAATGCTACAGGGAAAATCTCTTGGCAGCAGCCAAGGTCTAGATGCAGCTGATGAAGACATAGCTGGAAGTGAGAATCTCCTTTCCTATAACTGAACATGCAGTTCTCTCTTCAGTAAACGCCAGCTTCCCTACCAGGCAAGAAGACAACCTTTATTCTTAGATCAGCAGATTCCGTCTCTGCTCAGAGCTGGAGAGTTGAGCTTGCTGGCACTCTGAGTGCTCTTGCAAAAGGTTGAGTACTGTATCTCACAGATGCTTCCTTTGTGCTGAATTCTGCTGTTTCCTGGAGTTTCAAAATCTGCGAAAATTTTACTGAAATCTTTTGAGTTTGGTAGAAAGAACTAAAAGCAGAATCTGACTCTATTCAGGTTGCCTAGTCCTTGAGAGGAAAGAAAAGCATTCCGTGACTCACAGTAAAAGTATTAGTGTTTCTGTTCTCACCTTTATGAATCACATTAAAACTGATATTTTTGGTATGGTTTTTTCATGAGAGCTATAGGGATCACTGGGTTGAATTCTCCTCATAATTTGGATTATCTTGAATTCAAGGTTGAATTATTTTTCATGTATACTGATCATTTACTAATTATAGTTGAAGAAATTCTACTTCACTGGGCTGGAAATTTGCTTGCATCACAACAGAGAGAGGGTATTTGTTAGTTCAGGTATTGAAATTTCTGTTTTATCTAAAAATTCCACTAGGATCTGAAGCCAGTCTAAAGTAATAGATAATGACTGTTTTGGTGACAAATTAAATTTTGCTTTTTACATACTTGCCTCCAGACTTACTTTTGTTACTTGGTCCACATTATTTATAAGTAGCACTTTCCTCCACAATTTAGCCCAACGGTATCTGCAGAATCTACAAACAGCTAAGGAATGTCATTAATTGCATCATTCCTGTTGACAACAAAATGTGTACGTGAGCCAGTACCCACAGATTTTTTTATTTAATTTTTAGAACTATTCAGACCTATTGTGATACATGAAAATATTTATATTTTCCTGTTCGGGCAAAGATTTAGAAAAACCTCAGCAATTAATCGGATTGATGGCATTATTGGTTGTATTTGTGGAGTATTAAGATTTCACTTTGGTAGCCTTCATTCTGGTTGATCAAAGTGTGATCTACCTGTCAATAAGCTTTAAGTTTTTCATGTAGAGGAGTGGAAGGGCCTTGCCTGTGAGTCCCACAGTGAATCAGGGTTAGAATCCGGTGGTCATTGTTTGACCCTTCTGCTGTGCTTTTAAATTATTCCTGCCATAAAGCTTCATATCATATATCTGCTTAAAGTCTTGGCTTTGGCTATCAAGTCTCAATCCATAATTGTAGTGAATAAATCAAAGGTCATGCTTTGTTGTACAGGTAAATACATAACCTAGAGAAGATATTTTACATTCAAAATACATTTTCTCTCATTTGGTGATTTTTATGGTTTTTTGCTAACCACAATGTGAATGATATATAGACATGAGAACTTTATTTATTTTGGTGGAGTGTGTATCAAACTGGCCATTCTTAATGTTATAACATCAGTGGTCACGCTTTGTCCTTCATTGAGGAACAGAGCTAAAGCCAGACTTGATAAATTTAGCTAGCAAAATGTGAATTGAACCCTGTTAAGTACCTCCTGGCAAACCAAACCTCTGATGTGAACAGGAGTTCTGTTATGATTTTTTCCCCCTTTCTCTCTATCATACTCCAAAATTTAAAGCTCAACCCTGCAAAGTGCTGGGTGTAAGTGAATGCCATGTGGGAACTGAAATGTTCAGCATCTTGCAGGATTAGGCCTTTACTGTGGTCCAGATCTTGTGCATTATGTGATCTGTTGTTCTTGAACTAATAGATCTTTCTCTTTCCCCTCATCCTGAAAACTAGGTTATGTTATGTTGACTACAAATCCTGGTTGTAATAATTTATTCTCTTTTAATGCAAATAAAGTAAAGCAAGCCATAAGGCATATTGCCCTCATAAGAAGATTAATGTACAGAACTTGATTCACTTATGCCATCTTTCATGCTGGTTTGGACTTGTTTCTTTCAGATGAGATGTCTGTCTCTGTAATATTAGTGTATTTTACTTGCTGTAATCTGATGCACCATTTCTCTCCCCTTTTTTCTCCTCCCCTAAGATTATCGTTGGAGAAACTGCAGTCTTTTGTCTACAGTTAGCTACAAAGGATTTTGAAAACCAAGAGAAAACAATATTAACTGGAGACTGTTGTTACATAAATCCACTGGTGCGCAGGACCATCCGATTCCTTGGTATGAGCAAAATTACTGCTTTCATTTTCTGAATGATGAGAGTGATCAATTATGTGTTAATTTTGACCTGGAGAAAATATTCAGATAACCATATAAAATTTCATGTGTAATCTTAACTCAGGTGCAGTTTTCCTTTTAGGTAGCAAATGAAGCTTTTTGGAAGTTTGGATTAGAAAACAACTGCAGAAACAGCAGCAAAAGTAGAAAGAACTGGGACCACTAGGGGGGAAAAACAACCAGCAGGCCTGAAGTGGGATGAAGTAGAGAAAGGTGGTATCCTTGTGCTATATCTATAGCTCATAGTAAACACACACACACACACCCCCCAAAGTTGAGGACATTGGGATATAAATGTGTGTTTGAAGCCAAGCCAATTTAGCTGCTTTCTTAGCCTGGATATTGTATTATAGTCTCTAGCAGAAAACTGTGCAAAATCCATGCTACATTGGTTTTAGCTGAAACTCCCCCATTGACTTTAGTAGCTATGAGATGTCATCTTTTCTATTTAGTTCATTCTAAATATGTTTGGAGGGAGAAGTCCCACCATTCAAAATGTATATTGGACATTTCCAGATGCTGCTCTTTAATACATGTAGGGATGCCATAGCAGGGCTCAACTCTGCTGTTTGCTTCTCTCTCATGACTGCATCTGAAGGAAACAGCTGGAGGAATGAAGCCTTGGGGCAGTTAATCCTGCTGTGTGCCCCAGTCTCAGGGGGAGGGAGGGCATGTGCAGCTGTGTCTGTGTTTGCAGTGTTTGTGTAACAACTGTGCCTGCCTTCCCAGAGTGTGATTGCTCCCTGTAAAGAGGCTGTCTTATAGAGGTCTGGAGGAGGTGCAGAGTGAAGATGGGGAGCTCCTCCCACTCCACTTCCTCTCTGTGTAATCAGTGCCTGAGTTTTCTTCCCACTAAGTGGTCCCTTCTTTCGTCACAGAAGCAAAAAAAAAATTTGGTAGGGGTGGCAAGAGTGGACAAAAACTCTCTGCTGTTCCAGCACATGAAGCATTGCTGCCCATTATGCTCCCCCAGAGTGATGTGTCCAGCTGTGTTGTGCAGTGCACGCCCTCAGGACTGGCTGAAAGGCCCTTCTGTGAAGTGACATGGCCAGGCACAATATGCTGCTCACCAGAGTCTAGCATCTTGGAGGAAATAGCATTAGTGTGACATTGCTGACCAGCCAGGATCCCAGAAATCAGCCTTGGTCCTCTAGCTTTGCTAAGAAGAATCCTGACCTTTATAACTCTATGTTTCTGTGGAATTGTCTGCTGAGATGTTGATTCTTTAAAGTCCTCATAGTGCACCATGAAACTGGGATTTTCCAGAGCTCACCCTATATTCCCAGTGAATTGGAGTATGGCAAAGGTAAGGTGATTTGCCCATAGAAATACAGGGGGAAATCTATAGCTCAGGTGGAATTGGAACAAGCATCCACTGGCTTTGCCTGCCGGTCAGGCTGCTGTGTTTGCATGTTCTTCCAGAGCTCATTTTCTATTTACAAAAGGATAGAGAGGGACCTCAGAATGGCAGAAATCTGTTTTCTTTTAAGTAATCAGATACATGCATTTACATTCTAATGAATGAGTACATGTACTTAATGCTTTGCTGATATGTCTGACTAAAAAAACTCTTTAGCATAAGTAGTTCCTCAAATATATAAATCTTTAGCTCGCTGTGTTGATACTGTAATTAATATGCCATGCATAGAGATTTACCCAGTAGCAGGCAGATGAAGACAACTGGTGCATGGCAATATTGAATTATTCAGTACTTTAGATTCTTTACAGCTGCAAGGGGGAAAAAAAAAAGTTTTTCCAGTGTGTGTTATGACTTCACAAGTTACTTCTCCATCAGGATCTGACCTTGGTTTTCAAGCAGATTTATCAGGTGAAGAATTTCCCTCTGTCACTTCTGTTTAGTGAACATGGGCAAAAGTTAGGTACCAGTAAAGCCAGCTACCCCAAACAGGGCATATGCATGGCTGTGGGGCCTAGGAAAGCAGGTTACTTGAACAAGGAGTGAGTGTTCCTATGAAAGATGGGAGAGCCATCAGGTGTGTGGATCCGTTGCCGTGTTGCTGCTGCAGTTTTGTAGGAAAATACCATCTCCATGGTCTTTAGGGTGCAGTACATGGGAGGAGTTTTCATGTTCTTGAATGGAAGAAGCTGGTCTATTGCTGTGATGAATACTGTAAATTGTCAGGAAATTTAACTCTTTGTTTCCCTCTTTAGGAATTTATGCATTTGGACTGTTTGCTACGGACATCTTTGTAAATGCTGGACAAGTAGTAACAGGGAATCTTGCACCCCATTTTCTTGCACTTTGTAAACCCAACTATACAGCACTTGGATGTAAACAGTACACCCAGTTCATCAGTAGCGTACATGCCTGTACTGGAAATCCAGACCTTATCATGAAAGCCAGAAAGACTTTCCCATCCAAAGAAGCAGCACTAAGCATATATGCAGCTATGTATCTGGCTGTAAGTATATTATCTAATATCACTATATTTTTGAGGGCAAATGACTGGCACTGTGAGGGGGAGGAGGGAGGAATGGGCAGAAGGTAAGGCCCAAAACTGGCTGATTTTCTGCATGCAAGCCTTCTGTGAGTTACTGTGAGGATGATTCATTGGGCTTAATTCTGACAAGGTGTAGTGGTTTCTGAACCTTGAAAACCAAGACAATGCTAAGAGAGGACAAGTTGTTCCATAAAGGTTATAATCTATGGATTTAGGATACCCAGTTCCTTGGTTTACTTTTCCCCCATTTCCAGGGTATGTGGGACATTCCTTTGCTGGGTGCTAAGGAGTCAGGGAAGGGATTTCCTCTGACTGGTAGTGTTAGCTCTCTGTGTTTTAACCCAGTGCGGATCAGTAGAATCACACATGGCCCATGTTCTTTGGTGAGGTGAAACAGAAGGGTGAGCTATATGTATGTCTGATCTCTGCATGTTTCTTAATATCCCTGAGTCTCTTTTGGTACCAGAATTGGTATTTTTGGTACCTCATACAAAGTCAGTTTGGCTCTTACTATGCAGTAAAGTGGGCTACAAGGCAATCCATCCTTTTTTCCCCTCACTCCTCTCTTTTACAGGGAGTGATGAGCAGCACTGGGGTAAAACCTGGTGTTGACTGCCTGGATCAGAGCTGTTGTATGGGTTGGGGAGAGGAAGAGTCACTGTTTAGTCTCACTCAAGTAACTCTGGCTTAGTTTGGAGTACATATCATTCTAGTCTTAAGCAGGGGTAAGCACATCTTGTTCCTTTGCTGGGGACAAGTTCTCCCCAGCACATGCCTATGGGAGTGTTTTACCTGACCGGTGCTGGTTATCACAGCCCTCTGCAGCCCTTTGGATGAGCCCAGGGCTGCCTTCACAGGGCCAGTGGGAAACTAGGCAGATGTGTGGAGCTTTGTGGTCATTGCAGGAGTCAGCCCTTGTGTTCCCTCAGTATTTGAGCAGTGGCCTGCCCATAGGTGTGTGTGTGTGTGTGTGTGTATGTATGTATGCACATGTAGATATACATGTGTGTGAGTGTGTATTGCTTTTGAGCACATACCAGTTGAGCCAACTTTTAATTCCTGACTGATCTGGAAGCTGATACTTGACAACATGGCAAAGATCTCAGCCTCAGTATGTGAACTCAGTGCTTCTACACAGGGTTTTAGAACCAGTTGCTTAAAATCTGTAGCACTGATGGTAACATTTACCAGGTTCCTTGTGAGAAATGTCTGTTTAAGAGATGTTGATCATCAGTTAGCACAGGCAAGTGTTTGCAAATACGAGATGAACAATAACATTCTAATTTGAGGCAAATACAAGTCTTCTGCTAGTAATGTCTTTATTTGGGGAGATATCTGAGGATGAAACACTGTAAATTTGATGCAAGCTATTTTAAAAAATACTCAAAATTTTTTGTTTTAATTGCTCCTATATTTCTTATCCATCTGCAAAGTTGAATTTCTGCTGTTGCCAAGACTCAGAGTAACTAGGAAAGCAGGTATTCAGCTGCTGCAAAGCAGAAAGTAAAATAGTATTAATACATTTTTAAAACAAAACGCAGACATCAGTAATGTTTAATACCTAATATAAGTGGCTTTTGACATGAGGGAAGAATACTTTATGCAAACCTTGTCTGTGGTCAATATACAGTTAGCAATATAAAAAATTAAAGCTGCTGAGATCCATTTCATTACTATTTGCTCTTTCAGTAACTATAGAAATTAATATATCCTGTGTCATTACTCTACTCCTGCATGGTGCTTGATACTGCTATCATTTAACTAAAGCACTATTAACTACTCTCAGGACTTCTGAGTTCCTGTAGTAGATCCTTGTTACAGTGTTGTCAGGTTCATTTTTTGGTTTTTTTTCCCTTAAATCCTAAGCATGACTGAAGCGAAAAATACTGTTTATTACACTCCAAGAGAAAAAAAAATTCAATGTTCCAATATTTGGGGTCATGTCCTTACACTGCCATGATGTTTGTCAGGATATTTGGCCCTAAATAACAATTTTCTCATCACTGTTCACTGGAGTAGAAGGTTTATAACAGTAGCCTAGTCTTTCTGTGAGCCATGCCACAACAGTTATTGAGAGCATGGACATAAAGACCTCCATATATTACTCACTTTTTCATTTGCATACAATCTTTGGTACAATATGTGCTTTCTTTTTGGTTAACAGAGATTTTGGAGTGAGGGAGAGATTGTTATGGAATCGTCCCTGGTTATTTCAGCCAGCTGGGCACAAAACAAAACTAACCTAAAGGAAAAAAAAAACACTCAAGAGCTGGCCCAAGGGTCCTTGCTCTCCAAGATGGTGAAGTAAATGCTTTTAGACTTGTGTGATTTCACCATCAACCAATTTAGAAACAAAGCCTATGCTTTATCTAATAATTCCACTATCTCGTTCCATTTAAGTGCAGCCACATCCTTATCACCTAGCATCTGTGCATATTGTCTTGTTAACAATAGCTTCTTTTTTCTAAGTTCTGAGTCTTCCATTTTCCCCCTTTTCCCCCTTTTGAGAGTGGGTGGCTGCTATGGTAACTCAGAATTCCCTTGAAAGTACAGTCGTTTTCAAACAGTTGTTGTGCTAGTATTTTGAGCTTTGTAATGTTTGCCTCCATTACTTCCAGTGTCTATCAAGAGAGATTTAGCAATGGAAATATTGAATGGCAGTGCTGTGGTTAGGTGTTTTCTCTACCCTGCTCCAAACACAGATGCATTGCCTTTCTTCTTCAGACTTCCAGGTTTATTCTTTCCAATGTACGAGTGTTTTCAAAATGAACTACTGTAAATCTGTTCTGAAACTCTAATTAATCAGGCTGGTGCCCTGGTTTTTTCCTTAGGTGTCTGTGCTGGTCTCATTGGAGATCTTTTGTTTGTTTGTTTTTGGTTGAGTTGGGTTAATAAGTTGACTGTGTCTACTTTCATGTCTTACCAGCCTTGCAATTTACCCTTTCTCAGAGGAAACAATATTTGCTACACAGGCAAACACTGCAGCTTTATTAAACAGTATATAATTGTATAAGACACGTTTTGATACACATAAGCTGACATAGCCTGGACAATCAGAGGTAAGTTTTGAAGCAGCCAAGTATGCACATACTTGGGGTGTTTTCCACAATTGAGACAGGAAGTGGAAGTTACGAGTCTTTTTTTTCTTAGGGTTTCAAAGTGATATATGAAGATTTAGTCAGCCTAATCCCATAGATTTAAATTTAAGCTTTGTGACTAGTAGTTATCCTTTGGTAGTGCAGACCTAGGGGATTGGTCATGGCTAGCTGTAGTTTAAGGGAAATTTTAATTCTGTGAAGTTTTGCCCTTTTTTTGTTGTTTTTATTGCATTGCACAGAAGCAGCTGGGTAGGGTAGTGTTTGAACTTTGTGTTACTGCACACATTTCAGGCTTGCTTTGGATTTGTAATGATAGAGGAACAGGCTTCATGTCTTGATAGCTGACACAGCCCTTAAGTCTGTAGGCAGCTTTTGTTACTTTGTGCTCTGAACCCTTGGCCTCAACTATGACTTCAGACAGGCCTAGCAGATTGTAAAGCCTACCAATAATTTTTTTCTTCTCTGCAGAGCTTTTAGTTGGCCCATGATCATGTTTTCTGCAAGACTCTTGCTCCTGGCGTTTTGCTGCATTGATTTTGCTGTTCAGTGTATTTATAAGTCACTGGGAAAAGACAAGACAGTCTGGGTAACAGTGCTGGCAGCATGGTGACATTCTCTTCAGTGTCGCTCCTTGATCCAGTTGTAGGTGTAGTCTCCCCTGTCCTTTGTCTTAAAGTGCCTGTTAGATTCCAGCTAAATGGGCAGCAGGTGAAGGCATGATAGGCTTCTCAGACAGACTGAAGGGAGTGTTCAGGAGGAAAAGGACTAGCAGAGCCACCTCACTGAATTGACTTTGTTGTCCATTTCTTGCTAGAAAATGAAAAGGTTCTTCTGGCTGCCTTTCAGGAACGCTGCTAGGAATGTGGAATTTCTTTTCAGTATCTGGTGCAGCAAGTATCCCTTAATACTGATAATAACACATATGTCATGAGCTTCACAAATTGAGTGCATTGGTTTCTTTCAGACCAAATAATGAAATAATATTACCATTTGATACAGGAATTTGTCTAAAGACCTGTATAAATTTCATGTCAGTCAGCTCTTCATTACAATTCAGATCCTCAAGAAAACAGCCTTTGTAATAGGTGTCTTATGGTCTTGGTACAGAGAAAGATGCCTCTTACCTTCTCCAGTTGTTTTGCAGTTACAGTTGTGGGGAGCTTATAGTGGGAAAATTAATAGTAAGGTCCAGAATTCTGGAGCTTTCTTTCCCTTTTGCCAAGCCAGCCCCTGACTTTGAAAGCTAATTTTGGTCTAACATCATAAATAATTAGATCAAAACATATAGAGAAAGCTGGAGGAGGCTTCAGAAACACTACTAGAAACCTTCAGTGGACAGTTGCAGAAGGACCCAGATGATTTGAGAATATGACTTTGGTTTGCACTAGAAATAGTTTGACCCATTAGTTATTACCAAAGGAAGCTTAAAAGATTTTGGATTTTCAAACTGAATTCTAACTAAACACTGAGCCTGTTTATATACTACAACAGCCCACTATTTCTTCAGCTTTTAGATGAGAGTGTCTCTTTTCTTGTAGGTCTGATGAATATTGAAAATTCATTGGGTGGAACATTTATAACATTACTTATATTACTTAAATAGTTCAAAATATTTTCTTTAATTCTAGCCCATTGTAAAAGCAAACAAAAACATGAGATAATTTATGTTTGAAGTGCTGCCTGGGATGGATGGATGCCTGTGCAATGGTTTCTGCCTCATTCTTCTTGTTGCCTTTAGTCATTATTCAGTGCGCACTGATGGACTGGTCTTTGTCAGTCTCCCAGGCCATCTAAATCAGGGAGAAACAAATAGCAGACGCAGAAGGGATCTTCTTACCTGCTTCCCCTGGCCCCAGGCTGATGAGATCAGCAAGGAAAATTATCTTCCCTCCTGACTGGAGCACCCAGCCTGATGTGTGGCTCCAATGTAACTAAAATGGGATTCTGAGACCTGTTGTACCTGTGTTTGTGTGCATAGGTGTTGGTGTGGGTGGGCCTGAAGATAGCTGGAAGATGCCTAGAAAGAGCTTGCAGCCTAGCCCAGGAATCCACTTTGTCCTGCACTTTACATACAGCTCCTGTTCTTTTCTTAACATGTTTCGGAATTATTTTATTCGTGCTAGATTTAGGACAAACTTCACATGAGGCTTGCAGCCTGACACTTTTGAAGTACTTTCCCAGTACAAGCTAAATGCCAAGACTGTGATTGTTCCTTTCACTGTGACCTGAGCCAGTCACATCAAAACTTCACAGGTCGCTTGCTTTGTCTTTGGTGGTGATGGTGATAATTTCTTTCAAATTCATATTTTCAAACCTGCTTCAGTTAAAGGTTTTATTTCAATTTATGAGGTTCTCTTACAGCTTCACTTCCAGCATCTTGAAGACTGAAGGTCAAATGTTTGTGTTTCTCTGAAAATATAGTAAGTGTTGTTATATTGTGCAATCGGGTAACAATCCACCTCCTTACATGACTCTCTGCCTGTGTCTGCTTACTGGTGACAGCTCTATATCTTTTAATACTAAAATCTTATTTCAGGAAAAAGGAACAGCGATAACGGAAGTTCTTTGAGAGAAGATTCACTACAGTTCTGATGTTGCAGGAGAATGTGCAGCCTGCTGTATAAATTCTAACTTCTGATCAATCCTTGACCTTACATACAAAATCTCTGCTGCTGGTCTTGCTATTGACTAATGTAAAAGTTTTCTTTCATTAGAAAATTCCTTCCCCAGTTTTTGTTCTTAAAAGGAATGGAGATGAAGTTGTTCAGTTAACATCTTTATCCCTGTAAAAAGTTACACTGTCATTCTTTCCTACTAATGTTTTAAATCACTGAGCTATTTTCCTTTGTTGATACTGCATTTAATATTTATTAAAAAGTGGGTGAAACATCCTGTCATCTTTTCAGGTTGTTTATTCTTTGTCAATTACTGAGTGTGCTGGTTTATAGTTTTTCCAGCAGAATCAAGAAGAAAACAGCTGCTTAATTGTCTTTTATTCTTAGTGTAAATCAGGTAGTTGACTGTTAATATATTATACTAGAGCTTCAAGGGGCCAAGTTTAAAAATGGGTATCTATGAATCCTGCCTTGGAGGAGGCTATATTGGCTATATAGAGTTTTGCAAATACAGACTTTTTGTCTCATTCTTTCAGGAAAGTTTGGCCTGCTTTTATTGATTCTGTTATATTGTAATATAATGCTGTTCCTTGCGTGAGTAGTACCTGTTCTTTAAAGAAAACATAGATATGATACCTATGCTGGCAGAACCCTCCCATTATTTGGGATAATGAGCTGGGCATGGCAAACAGGACTGCTCATAGAAGGAGGGGACTTGGCAAATGGAGGTCTCTGCTCATGTGAGGCACAGCATGAATCTGTGGTTGTTTTTCCTCAGTGCTTTCAGTCGGGATTTGAAGGACATGCTTGGTTGTAAGAACATTCAGAGAATTTTATGCAGAACATTTTTTGGGTTCAGCTTTGTATTAAAAATGTTGAAATTTGATTGAAATATTGCAGAATCAAGTGTTTGTGCTATAATGTGTTTTGTCTTATTAAAAATTGAGATAATCTTCTTGGGCAATGACCACTTGTTATAGATAACTGAAATATGTCATCATGACCTGCCTTAAGCAAATTTTTCCTTCTCAGTAGTCATTCCAATTTAATATAACACAATACAGAATTAAATGCAGGGTAGCTTCCTGCTAACTCCCCTGTGTCAACTTCACCCAAGCTGTATTTAAAATTCGATTTTCTTATTGTGTATTAAAAATAATCCAGTGTTTTTCCTAGCACCGGCTGTCCTGACATGTAGTGTGAATGTGGATAATGGTGGTAGTATCCAGTAGAACATTGAGACTCATTAAAATAGATGGTTGCTGAATTAATTCAGTGTGCAGTACTCTGTCTATAGCTTAGAGAAAATCAGTGGGGCTAAAAAGCTGAATATTAAAGTTGCAGTTCTATTATCACCTTCCTGCATGGTAAGAGTAGCTCACTGAAGACAGCCTGCAAAAGTACAAGGAGCTAAGATAAAAGAATCAGAAAAAACAAACCCAACCTGTTTCTGAAATGGTCTAAGGAAGAAGAGAGGAGAATTCAGACAAACCTTTGCTTTGTCTGAATTAGTGGAAATCTTTCTACTAGTTTCCTGTTCATCATAAAAAGTACACTGAAGGTTTGTGTGTTGCACTTCTCTGATGTTACTTTAAGACCATGCTTTGTTTCATGCTCTAAGCCATGGATCTTTCTCTAGTGTTTTCAACAGATTTACTGTTAGGTGTTACTTGTTTTAGACAAGCACTGTCCACTACTTCTTCGCTTAAGTTATTGTGACTATCAGCACACTTTCTAAACTGCTTCTTGGCTGGATTATTGCAGCACTTTGTAAACTGCTTCCCTGGTAAATTCCACCAAAGTTTCAGACAGTACAAAAAATCCCCAAACAAACCCAAAGGACTGCCCATTTGTTGGCCAGAGAAGTGGTACTGGTTCTTCAATGCAGACTCATCTGTTTTCCTTTGCAGTCCAAAGTGATGGCATTACAAATTTGGAATTTCCAGTGAAACCCCATAGGAAATACTGGCATTCTTCTGTTCAAAAACTTTTAAATCCTGTTTAAAATTTGAAGATTTAGGGTTTCAGTGGTTTTATTACAGAAACATTTTCTGCAGAGTAGAAACTTTTTTGTCAAAAATCTTATTAATTGAAGTATAATTTTTTTTTTTGAGGATGGGGAGGAGGGGTGTTGCAAGTGGTCTTAATGCCAGGATAAGAGAATGGAAAGTCAAATATTTGGTATTAATTTCTTCTATTGGCTCATCAGAGCTTGGGAAGTGCTGCGTTAAACTTGATAGTCACTAATGCACTCTTAGGGCAGAAGAGCTGCTCTGTTATCAGGCACTGCTTTTAATTCAGTAGTATTGCACAGGGAGAATTAAACTGCAGCAGGACAAATGGATTTCTCAGGCTGATGCATAAAACCTGCAGCATTTAGATTGGTTTGTGTGAAGCACGGGGTTGTATTAGTTCAGCACTGGTTGAATATTCACTGGTTGACACTATATTTATGAAAGTAGATGCTGGCATTTAGTTCAATTTTCACTGCTCTTTAACACTTTTTTTACCTTTTCACTCCTTTTTGACAAATCAGTAATTAGTCCTGTAAAGAAGTGGGGTATAAGGAAGAAAGGCTTTTGCTAATAAAAACAAGGTCTTTATGTATTCCCTTTCTTACTCTGCCTGGCAGCTTGTAATAGTACTAGTAGTACTTCAGGGTAAATATTTTTTCTGTTACTGTCAACACTACCCAGTGAAAAATCAGTCTCTTTACTTCTATGCATTAATAAATAAATACATAGACTGAGAGTAATTGGATAGGATTTTCCAATTTGCCTGACTTTCTGTAGGCATTTCAGGTTCATGTAAAATGCAGCTTTGCTGTATGGTCTGATTCTTTTTCTATATCCCTAGGAAAGGGTTGTGATGACTTTATCTACTAGTCTACCTCCTAGTTTCTTTACACCCTCCCCCTCTCCAGAAAAAAGCACCAAATACACATAGTCTATTCAAATAAAATATAAAGCTTTTATTCACCAATTAGTGGGAGACATCCATCAGTCTTACACTTTCTTCCTTTCTAATTTTCAGATGTATATCACCAACACAGTGAAAGCCAGAGGAACAAGGCTTGCAAAACCTGTTCTGTGTTTGGGTTTAATGTGCTTGGCCTTCCTTACTGGAATCAACAGAGTAGCAGAGTATCGAAATCACTGGTCAGATGTAATAGCAGGATTTGTAATTGGAATATCTATAGCAGTATTTTTGGTAAGTGTGTATCTGTGTCACTTCTGTTTGAAAAAAATCAATGTATAAGTTTGTATCTCTAAAAAAGCCTTCAGATAACTAAATAAGAGAAGACATGTTTCTTAGTTTTTTTTAATTAGTCATCTGTTTCCTTAGTAGTATTTACATACACTCAGAAATGTGAAGTCAAAAAAGGACTGATTCAGTTCTCTCTTGACTTCCATATAAATCAGATTGTAGTATTTTAAACAGTAATTTATGCAGCAAGGCCCACATGCAGGAAGCATATATTCCTCAGAATAACACATAGTTATGATTTCATGGATAAAGTATTAAATTCGATATAGTGGTACCCACACTGATCAGAGAATAGGTAGCATTTGTTTTTCTGGCTTTACAATAACTCTAATGAATTTATTTCATAGTGTTAGTGCTTCATAGAGTCAGGTTTATGTTGTAATTTCATATTATTCTGTTTCAGAAAATCTTTGTTTAGCCTTTTCCTTTTCTGGAACTGTGTTCCAAAACCAGATAGTTAATTGCAGTTGCCAGTGACTACTGTCTGTGTCAGAAAACTATTTCTAATCTATTAATCACCTTTGCTAATATCTGCAGTGCAAGACTGTAGAATAGAACAGTCACTGCTGTGTAATGCCTGTAGGTTTGCCTGCCTGGCAGCTTGCAATAGTACTAAATACACCTTTGATGTTTTTCCCTATGAAAACTCTTTTGAGCTTGACTCTTGGATCACAGGGTCTTGGTCTCAAGATCTTGGATCTGAAAGCATGGCTTGGCTGAGAACCCTCCCAGGGATGGCTGGGGTGGGTATTTTCACTCCTCTAGACATGCAAGGGTACTGCAAGTTTCCTTTAAAATACATCTGCTTGCATTTCCAAATGTTCCCTTCCACACAAGGTGTCCACTAGCATGAAATCACATTTAGTTGTGTTTTGTAGAAAATGCAGTTGGCAAACACTACTGCTCAGCTGAGTGCTGTAATTAGTAGAAGCACAAACTGTTACACAGCACGTTATGAGTCCCTGTGTGGGAATGTGCTGCCCTGAGCAGATTTGAAGTTACATTCAGACTTGGGCATGGTCCTTGCCTTCTTATTCCCTTTCTTACTCTTCATTTGAGAAAGTCTTTGCTGGTCAAAACTGGCCTTCCCAGGAGTTAAAGGTTAATGCCACGTGATGCTCCAAGACATCTCTTCATGAGATTGATAATAATTGGTGTTCTATTGTGCAGCTTCAGTAATGAATTTTCTTCTAGATAAGAGGTTTCTTTGGTTCTCAAATGATGCATGTACCAATTAATCGCTTGAAAGTCGTTTTTCTTGAAATATTAATTAAGAATTTTCTGTAAAACATGAACTTCACATTTCAGCGTTTCTGCTGTAAAGCTGTGACTAAAGCTGGTGTCATTTCTGCCTAATGATAATTGTCAGGATCAAAGCTTGAAAAAATGAGTTGTTCCTTAGGTATTCTGTTTATCTTCAAATCCCTTCTAGGTTGTTTGTGTGGTAAATAACTTCAGAGGACGTCAGCCAGAACATGAACATTCTCATCTGGATAATCTGACCCAGATGCCCATGATCAGCATACCCAGAGTAGAAAGCCCTTTAGAAAAGGTAATGTCTGACTTTTTAAAAACCAGTTAAATAAAACACTGCTTTCCTGAAAGGATGATCATAAACTATCCTGACAAGAGTGCCAAGGCAATTGGATTTAAAATGATGTCAGTGTTTCTTAACAGTGAAAGAGAAAGAAGGAAAGACTTAAATTCAGTGACACCCCTTGGGAGACTCTTCATGTTGTCATTTCAGTGCCATAGCTGCTGCTAAGCCCATGGAGTCAGGATGAGTAGATCTGAGACCCTCTCCCCTTGTGCTCCTCAAGTAAATGTGATTAATACTTTGCCTGATAGTCCACAGAACATAGAAAGTTCTTAGAATTCTTAGAAAGAAGATCTAACCCCTGGCCCAAGGGGCTTTGTAATTCAGGTACAAGTGGCATTTGTCATGTTTGTGTGTGGCACGTCCTGAGCCTGGTGCAGAGTGTGGGATGCAGTCCCTTCTGGGTCACCTGTGGGGCTCCTGTCATCAGACACGTGCTAGCCCCAGGACAGGGCACCCACTTGGAAGTGAGAGGAGCAATGGGCCATACAATAACTGCACTAACCCCATGATCTCTTGTCAGAGCACATGGGATTTTAGACTAGAACATGCTAGTGAGAGTCTCCTGGGTATGCCAAGACTTTTTGCTTGAGTATCACAATAAAATTTATTTTAGTTTACTGTGATAACCATTTATATTTTTTGAAGATGATGTTGTACTATATGTTAGGTAAAATTGTCTGACTCATTTTTGAGCAAAAAACTACTGAAATAGATACCATAACCAAATACAGAAAATATTTTTAGACAGTTTTACCAAGTGGAAACTTTGAACTAGTAATGCAAACTTTAAAGGAAGGTTAACTTTTTCTATGACTAGAAATTAAAATCTATAGAGTTATTCCCATATTTAAAGATAGTAAACAATTTACACTGGGTAGGGCACCAAAAGTATTTTTCTGTGGTATTATTTTAATTCCAGATTAATTCTGATAATTTTTTTTCTTGTTCAACATAAGAAAGGTTTCCCAATCTGTCTTACTCACTTGAATGTGGAGGAAGTTATTCTTTAGTAAGAATTGCTGCTAGTCCTGGGTTTTTTATTCCTTTCCTTGAAGGGAAAGAAGATTTCTTTTCAGAATGGTCTAACATGCCTTTTTTGAACCAAATATGTCTAAGCTACTTCTGCTGATATCTTGTCATAAGGAGGTCAGAGTCTCATTTGCTTGAACAAGCATTTAGATGATGAATGTGTATCTTCAAAATAATCCATTCAGTAAACTTTCTGTAAAATGTCAAAACAAAACAAGCTGTCAGCTGGCTTGGAACATACCACATTAATAAGAACATGTTTTATTTACATGCTGGGCTCTCATGCAATAGAAGCCATTTCTGTGGCTCAAAAGCCATCATAGTTAATACATATATGTTCTCTGGATATTGACATTTTAAATTTTTTTCCTGGGGATAAAGACTTCATGTTAACTTCATGTTTCTGCCTGGTTTGGGAACCTCTCACTTATGATCGACAGTGTTCTTTTCCTGAGATTTGGCCTAGTTTGAGATGCTGTGGGGAAAGCTGTGGGAGAGTGTGGGAGGATGGTGGCAGGAGTAGTGTTTGCTCTGCTGGAGGATAACCACTGCCATTTGGGAGCTGCCCAGGACTCTATTACATGAATGAGCTTCTTTCCTTCTGAGCCCATATTCTTATGGCAGTAACTGTTGGCTGTCATGCAACTTCTCTCTAGAGATTAGTTTTAATTAAACTGGGGACTGACTGCAAAGTGATACCACTTGCTGAGGTCCCATCTTTGTCTGTGTTGCAAAGTGTTTCTCCTTTTCAGACAGAGAGGATGGGATGCAAGGACAATAAGGTGAAGACTTTGCTAATTGCTTGGAAATGCTTTCTTCTGTTTCCACTTCCAGAAAGTTTAAAATTGAATTAGCAAATAATTGATGAAGAAGTTACTTCCATCTGAGTGCTTTAGGTTTTGAGTTTCTATGGATATTTTTACCTTTTTTTAAATGTAACTTTTTTGTTTAATCTAAAGTTTTAGATAGAAGACTGACCCTGTTAAATAAAAGGAATTAAGAACAGTACTTCAGGGAACTAAGGTCTAAATTAAGTTAGGTATTCTCAATTAACTACCATTGCTACAAGAATTCTTGAATTAGTCTTTGCTTTTTAGGTCCCTTCTTATTTAACATCATTTGTTCTCCTCAGGAGAGAGAGTGATGTTAAATAATTTGTGTGCTATTTGCCTTTTCCTCCTTTAGACACATGACTTACTTTTCACTACATTTCAGTGAGGACTATTCCAGTTAAATATTCTGAATGCTCATAGACTTAGATTTTTCTTATTTTAAAACTTTTTTTCCTTATTTTCAGTTCTACAAGTTTCTGTACCAATATTAAAGATAGGATACTGTCAGAAATTAGCTGCAGGGAGTAGCACAAATCCCAACTGCCTGAAGGTATCAAAGGCTAAGGCAGTGCAACCTGGAAGCAATGCAGCTACGTGACTGGTACTAAAAGCCAGTAACTTTAGGTATCTGGGATCAAGCAATTCAAAAGTCCTGCCTTAAAGAGTGACTTCATTAGAAATGCCAGATAGGACCCTACTTGTTGCTATTTTGTAATAAATTCACCTGTAAATGAGTAAGCAGATGATGCATCATACAGCCCTGGAAGCACATTACTTTGCTATTTCCAGGTCTGCTACTTGCTATTCCAATGCTTTTTCCATGGAGAACAAATGCTCCTGGCATGCGCTCTGTGCTGCTGCTGTCTGAGTTCTGTTGGAGGTCTAGCTACATTTGAAGTGCACTTAAATAGGCATAAGTTCTTGTGATACTCTGAATTGAGCTGCTGCTGCTTGGTGACAAGGTTAGATCACTGTGTGCATGGCACTTCTGTTGCATTGTGGTGCATGCAGATGATTTAGCTGTTCTGCACGGGTGCCCATGCAGTCAAATAAGCTGTAGTTACAGTGTCTCCTTGAGTGATCCTTGCCAGAGCCTGCTCAGCAGTGCAGACAGTGCTTTTACCTTAACTATAATCATCCTCAGAATTAATGAAAAGAATGAAAGCCAAGAAACCTCACCACTCACCCATCTGCTTCGTTTTCTCTTCTGTCTCTGACCTTCTTCTCTCTTACAAGACAGTTGGTGTTTCAGTTAGCTGGCAGTCTCCTGCAGAGAGGAAGCTCTCATCCTAACACAGTCAAGACTAGAGAGTTCTGTTCTTTTTCAGGAATTACTGAGAAATGGGGATATTCTGGGTAGTACCTGAAAGAGTTTGGAGGTTCAGCTTTATCCAAGTGCAGTCACAAATTATGTTTCCTGTTTCAGGAGAGACTGACATTTTTTCATGCAAAAGTCACCTGAAATTGGCCAGGGCTTACAGAGATCTCCTACCCATCATGTAGTAGCTTATGACTCTGCTAGTCTTATTTATTTTTTATAAATATTCTAGCTTTGAAAAGATCAAATTCAAATACAACATGGAGCATTTCAGGACTAATGGAGGCGGTAGATAGAATACTGAGATAGAAGGTTTCAGAAGGAAGCATTGGGTTAGGAGATGCACCATGGTTCATCTCCTGTGAGGATGAGATAATTACTGTGTGTGATTATCAGTGCTTTCTGTAGCTGTTCAGTACTACTTCTTTGCACAGTGGGTTCTTGGCAATGCTGTCTTAGACAGCTAAACTGCATTTATTCCCCAAGGTTCTGCTTGGCATTCCTTCATACTGCTACTTCTGTCAGCGGTGCCCAAACCTTCGCAAACACAGTCGCTGTTCTTTGTTCAATGAAGTTTCTTATACTGCCATGTAGGACTGACTATCCAGCATGACTGAACTCAGAAGAGAGAGATTACATGCTCTCTCCTTCTGCCATTTCCAAATTTTAATGGTCATAAGGACTTGGAATTCCTCTCGCAATATGTGACATTCTTATTTCCCATCAGTTTTTAGTGACTATCAGGGTTAACTGTCTTAAGAAATCTTCTTGAGTTTGACACAGTAATTATTGTTCTATTGTGTATGTGCCAAAGATAATGATGGTGATAAAACATTATAGTAAGTGTAGATGTTGCAATGAATTCTGCTAGTGTTTTTAAGACTGGGCAAGATTTCTTCTTCAGAATTTAAGGATTTAAGGAGTATTTTTTTTATTTACTCCATCTTGATTACTCATGAGACACAGAACAGCTTCTTCACAATGTCAGAAAATTCTAGTTCTCAATGTTACTGCTTTTTTCTCAGTCTTAAGCATGTTGGTACCAAGTCTTCAAATGTTATGTGCCCTGGTGTGCACACAGCACCATGGCTTAGGGAGCCTGGCCTGCTCCCTGCAGCTCTCCAGGGAGATCACCTCTCACTGAACTCACAGCTAAAAGCAAAACACAAAGATGCTTTAGCTCACCATACTATGGGCAGATGTGGGAGAAGGTTGTGTCCATTTCTGCTGCTTCAAAATATTTTAATTGAGAGGTCTCCAAATACTGTAGCACTTCTGTCCAAAAGCATTCATAGGTGTCCGTACTTTTTTCTCCAGGGTGGTTTGATGAGAGCCCATGTGCTTACATCAGCTTATAGGCAGTTGTTGGCGTAATCATTCTCTCTTGATAATACAGTCCATTAAAGGAGATACAATGCAACACTGCTTCACACGCATACCACAAGCGCACACCCAGGACAGTCAGCTCATAAAAAATAATAAGCAGTTTTGTTTTGGTGTCAAAAGATTTGAATTTGTATTCATGTCCTACTCTTCTGCTGAAATCTGCTTCTGGGGGATTATACAAGAATTGTTTCTGATTAAATGCAAACGGTGATCACTACATGTAATGCTCAGATAAACGAATACTTAGACATGGGAAGTGGAACAATATATTCAGTTATGTGACCTCCTCCAACGTGCGTGTTGTAGGTGTTACAGAATCGAGGCATTAGCCACAGCCAAGAAGATGCTTTGCAAGGAGCCTCCCTCAAAGCGCGCATCCTTAGGCTGTTCTCGTGGCTGTGGGGGCCGGAGCGTGGCGAGCCCCTTGCTCTAAGGCAATAAGGCAGTAACACCCCTTGCTCTGAGGCAATAAGGCAGTAACACCCCTTGCTCTGAGGCAATAAGGCAGTAACAGCCCTTGCTCTAAGGCAATAAGGCAGTAGCAGCCCTTGCTCTAAAGCAAGAAGGCAATAACGTATGTGTGTGGCGCCGTACTGCCACAGCGCCTGGCATGGCCCTGCCCTGCCTGCCTTCTGTGCAGCGTGTGGGGCACTAACACCTGCTCCGAAACTCACTGCTCCAGTAAAAGCAGATAATGCACTCTGCTGACTCAGACAGCTGCATGATAACATTATTATTATTGCTTGATCAATTATCATTTGCCTAAGGTACTACAGTAGTATTTTTCTATTTAACAAACTCTACTGTGGGAAAAATTACAAACATTTTTACAAAGTCCTGTTTTCAAAAAGGGAAGAATCTTCTTTTTAGGATGATGACTATTTTTGAATGTTTCTAACTGTATTGATAAGAGCAAAGTAAAAAAAAAGCTAAAAATATGTAGTATATATAATGAAAACTGCAAATCACAAGAAGTTTAATGTATTTTTTCAATGCTTTGACCTGATAGCATTGCTTATCAACAGAAATTAATTAAAACTTAACAGAAGCTATACAGTTGTGGATCATTTTCCCCAGAAACCTGCACTCAAGGCTTAGCCCTTGGCTTTATCTTTTTTGTTAGTGGTGTGAGAGTGCAGTTATGATGCATGCTTTGCTCACCAGCCTGGTACTGTCCTCTTAAAATGGATGGTACAAATGCTGGTCTGCCTGCCTGTGAGACTGCTGCCATTGAGCAGACTCTCAGCATTTCTGATTCTTTTGGGAACTTTAGGGAAAAAAATTCCCATGGAATTGGAGAAGCTGAGGTCTCATGCGTGGTTTTTTGCTTGTCTTCCTGCATCTGTGTGAATCTGTTTGCTGAAAGTAGTTAGTATCTCACTCTGACCCTTGTCACAGCAAATCTAACCAGAATTAAAAGAGTTGAAATGTAGTTATTTCAGAGGGATGCTGATTGTTTGGTTTTTTTTCTGCAGAGTGTCAGCAAGGCTTATTTGTAGTTTTGCTTGAGATGGTAGTATGAAAAAGCACGAGTAAGCAGACAGCTGCATGAATCTGTATCAGTGATTCTTGCCATCAGCAAGTGATTAGTTTTGACCTAGTTATGCATCACCCTGCTGAGTCCATTAGAAATGAATTGAGAGGCCTTCAGTAGGTCCAAATCAATAGGTCCACGATCAGCAGCTTCGCAGTTCTCTTTGAGGGTTTATTGAGGAAGGAGGATTTTCTTCTGTGTTATTATATCCCATGCTCTGCATGTCTTCCCAGGATAGTGACCTGCTCATTTTGGAAGTATAGCTGGCAGGAGTGTGAACCACATTTTCCTTTCCCTAAATAATCATTATCCACTCTTGAATTAATGCCACATGAAAGAGCATTTGGTTCTCTGCATCACAGACAAATGTGTGTCACTTAGAGACAGGGATGGCACATAGCAGGACTTGAAAGAATTGATTGAAATAAAGAGAAATTCTTTTTTTCCCTCCAATTCCTCATTTTTAAACCATCTTATGAAAAAAGTGAATAATTTTAGACTGAGAATAGTTTAAGTTGACAGAATGACTTCTGAGGTCTAAATAAAGAAAATAAATGCTATGAAGAAAACGTCATCATAGCCTCACAGCAACTCCAGAGTCATTGAGTTTGCCCACTGTATTGTATATTCAAAACAGAATTTAGCCAGCCAAATAAAATGGAGTTGAGTTTTTTTCTAATTGGCGAAGTCTAATTTTGCATTTCTTCTGCAGAATAAAAATCTGCAACCAATAACACTTGTTACTATTTTTTACTGAAAATGTTTTCATAGAAAGTTGTACTTTTTTTTCCCTAAAAAAGTTTTTTTTTTTGCTTTTTGAAAATCTGGCCATGGTTTAATAATTGTTGTTTATTTAAAATACATAAATTCTGGTTTTGGGAAGAATATACATAAGATGCTTGCTGTTAAGTGTTAAGTAGTATTCTTTTATGAAAGCTGTCATGAAATACAGCAAGAACATTGCTAGAGCTAAAATGCATTTTGTAGGGGAGGTGGAAGAGAGCTTCTCCCCCTGGACGCAGTACAGATATGGCACAGTGAGAGAGGGAGCAGAGCTGCCAGCCTGGCTTGGAGATGAAGGCATAAGGGACAGCTCTCCAATCAAAGCATTTCTAATTTCCTCTCTATAATGTGAAAAAGCAAGGATATATGCCTATCTCCCCCTGCTCAGACTGATAGACAAATATTCAGGCAGTTTAAAGAAGAACTTAGAAATAGAAACTTACATGGTGGACATTGTTTCTCTCCAGCATTTTTATGCTGTGTGATAAGAGATTTTCTGAAAGACTTCCCTTAAGCAAAAACTGGGAGGTCCCACTCTCCCCAGGGTCTCCACATTCCCCTCCTCTTCAGCGCACATCTCCTCTCTTTTGAATTTAATCTGCCCCAGGAGGCAAAGTGATGAAAAAAAATTTGCAGTGCTTTGCTTGGTGTTTTACCCTCTATGCATTTTTGTGATTGGAAACAAACACATGGCTTAACATCAAGGTTCCCTTTACTAATTTCACCATTTGATGTTTTGTGAAAAATGGTGGCAGTCAAGGGTGCAGTGTGCCCAAAGGGAAACACACTTCCTCTGGATCCTGCACTTCACTCTGTGGTTGCTTTCCCCTTCAGGTGTTTGCAGAGTCACTTGCTTAGGTTTGAGTATGAAAAAGTTGCCAAGCTCTTTGGAATGCTGCACATGGATTGATTGTGTTCCAATACGCATCTCAGTGTTCCTAAGAATTGTCCCACTGAAGGAAAGAGGAGAATGTTCTTAGATTGCAACTGGACACTGGTGATTCTGAAAAAAAAATTTTTATATGAGTTCTTAACTGCCAAATGCCACTTGATTTCAAGCATTTTGCGACTTGATTCAGTGCCATTGAGCTCATGGGGAGAATTTAATCTTTACAATTTTAATATTAATTTTTTATTTACACTGAAATAGAGTGTTATAATCTGTCAGAAACTGTCATTTTAATTTCTAGGAATTTTGTTTTCGATTATGAATAACATAGCAATAAAAGTACAGCTAACTCAATTATTCACATGTAGTTTAAAATTAAACTTAATTTAAAACAAACAAAAGCCATCTGAAATTAAAATATAATAGAACCATCACATATAATTACTTTGTTCAGCATACTTCCCTATCCAGTCTTTCAGCAGTTAAGAATTGCTATGGGAGTGAGTGAGAGCACTGCAGTGAAAATCTGTTTTATTTACATCATCCTTCAATAGTCTCCAAGTACAAGGCTGCCCTTCAAACACAGGAGGCAAAAGTTTTGACAATGGTGACTGCTGTCTGTCTGTGTGGTTTTGTGGTTTTTATCTGTTTGTTTTTCCTTTAACTTGTAGAACCACATCACGGCCTTTGCAGAAGTCACATGATGTTGATGCTGATGTATATTCACTCCACTGGACTTCATCTCTTTTCACAGCCCACACATGATATTTGCAGTGTATCAAAAATAAGAAATTTTTAGAAGTCCTATTTCTGACTTGATTTTTACATCACTAAAATGATACCAACATTTTGAAGAATTCTTAAATATTAGAATGTCACTTTACTTTCTAGCGAAAATATTAACTGTTTACTTTTATGATGGAATGGGACAAACTGAGCACTAATTATCTGACATTACCCTCTATTTTGGCTTCTCATTGTTTTCAATGGTTCATGTACCTATTCCAACAGTACTTTGTATTTTGATTTAACTTTGATTTTTAAAATCTACATTTTTAATTCAGCATGAACTTGTTTCCATTTGAGGCAATTTCAGTGCATAAAAACTAGACAAATATTATGTTCTGTATGAAAATGCTGTTTGCACATTGTATTACGCTGTATTCCATGTAAGATATCATTCAAACAGTATGTTATATGTAAGACTGGTGCTTCTGCTTTTGAAGAGAAAAAAATGCCAATTTTTACTGTAATAAGTATTGTATCATAATTAAAAGTTTATTTATTTGGATATTTTCCTGACATAATTGTAGTTGAATTGTTGTTTTGTAGTTCTTGAATGTCTTGGATGACATATATGTATCTAGGTTAAAAGAAGTGAAAATAATTTAGAGAGTTTGATCTTTGATATATTCTTTATTACTAATGATACCCCATGAAAGGTTAAGGGCTCTGTTCTTAGCTTAGCATATCTGGTGGGAAGCCGTCCTATTCATAAATCATTTAAACAAATTACTCAAGGCAGCCTGCGTCTTGTCATGATTGTTGTACTCCCTGATACTATGCTGGGAGAATGGGCGCTAAGATAAGAAGAGGATCACCAGCTTAGTGAGGAAAGTTCATCTGAGTTTCTACTCTCCATTTTCATGGAAGACTCATGGAAAAACCAAAATGGCTCAATTAATTTTTTTTCAGCCTAAGTGACCAGGACAAGCAGAATTTCTCTCTACAAAGCTTTTTATCTCTGTGTTTGAGGCTCATATTCTTAAAAAAAAGAAGAAAAAAAAAATCCTCTGCCAGCCTGCATGGTGTTGACAAATTGATTTTTCTTCAACATCAGCCAATGTTACCATATCTCTGTTATTGCTGTGAATATTCAGATTAAGTTCCCCCTTTGGAACAGTCTTGCTGAGTATTCATAGTGAAGTTGTCCTATAAAAATTGAGCACCAAATGCATCTGAATATTGTAAATACTGAAGATGTTCTTAACATGTGCCAGACAGTGTCCCTCTGGCAAGAGCTGATAAAATGCTATCACTATAGAAACATTGAGAATACAATTGGTCATTGCAGGCTGTTGAGCATTTTAGGCCTTAAATTTTCCAGAGTTCAGTGTATTTCCTGTGCATTAATCATTGTTAGAGTATGTTTGAAACACAAGGATGTAGAATCAGGTATATTTTTTCTATGATGAATTTTAATGCAGTCTCACATAGTCATCAGGTAATGCCTGCTTTTACTTTATGTTTTAACCTCTGCTTTCACTAAAATACAACTACCTAAAGAGTGCTTGGCAAACAGGGCAAGGCCAAGTTGTCTCTGAGTGCAATACAGCATACGCCATGAAGTCATTGTGCTAAGCTGAGAATTAAGAGATTGAAGAAATATATCTGTGGGGAGAAAAGACCTAGAATAGAGTCCTTAGCTACAGCTAGGTTATTTAGGTGATTGCAAATCCACCTTTATTAGACTATCAACTGTGTTTACAAAATTGTAGTAGATCCAAAGTTTGTATCACCGTGTTAAACTCACCCTGCTCTTAGTCTAGCTAGTTAGGTTCCAAGGTACTAATGATTTCTCTGTGTGCAGATTTAAATGAAATGTTCACTCATTTTTGCATGGTAGCAAATCTGCGTTTTTTATATCTGATTTATAAGATTACCAAGAGATTCTTTTATGTTAAAAGAGATGACTCTTTTTCAGTGTACTGTATATCATCAGCTCGTAACTGGTCTCTTTCTCAGGATCTTTCCCAGTCAAATATTTGGGTTAAAATTATCATACTATCTCTGTGAACCAGCAGTGAGAAAACAAAAAGAGAGACACTCTGCTGTATAATGTATTTTTAAATAAAATAATTTTTCATTCATATGTAGTGTATTTTTTTAGGTGTCTGCTTTACATATATTTTGGTTGATGATGTGCATATAATGAAATTGTGATTTTATGTGAATTGCATTTGATGACATATTCTCACTCACAATTAACCAGGAATCCCCACAGTTAAGGGCCTACCCTTAGAAGTAGTTCTGGTGAACTTGAAAAGCATGAGAGGAAGAGCTGTGTTGCAGAGTCTGCAGCCTGTTGGGAAAGGACTCTCCCCAGAATGTGGACCAGCCAAGCTCCAGACACTGCTTTGACTGATTTTCAGAAGTTGCCCTCCCACATCTGTAGCTCTCCACTGCCCTGAAGTTTGGGCCTTAGCTCTTCCATTCTGGACTCAAAAAGGCTGTGAGTAGGAACAGTTTGCCAAAACAAAAGTAAGTTGGCACTTTTGTACTAAAATGGCTTTTTGGTGATTGCTTTCAAAAACATCCCAGTGATGAGCAAGCATCATTCCTCATTCAAGGAATATTCTGGTACAGAGTGGTTCCTACTGGAAACAGTGTGGTTGAACCGTTTCAGTGGTTTTGAATGCAACTGATTTTATTATTCTTGTGGACCTTTTCTGTGTGTACTTCAGTGAAACAGCTCTGCTCCATTTATAAATGAGATGTTTGAGAAGCATCCCTAATGTTATATGCTGCTGTGTTCCTAAAAATGGAATTTCTAAGGCAGATGGGGACACCAGCTGGGCTCCTATCCATACCATTTTAGATTCTCTTGTATGGATTCTGCTGTTGGTGTATAATCAGGAACTGCGTAAGACATATGGTGATAGCATCCGGGCTCACATTTCTTCAGCTTTTAAAAACGTTCATTTTAACAATATGTATTAAAAAATGATAATGTTGGTATTTTTTTAGCTGCAATTTTCTCTGCTGTTTGCTGTGGCCTTCTAATTTTGTTGCTGTCCAAGATCACAGTAAGTGCAACAGTCCATTTGCACATTATGTTAGCGGGGAGCTTTTTATATTCTTCTGAAGTCTAATTTTGGTGTTTCTGAGGCTTGCCATCAGAAAGGAGAGTGCATTACATTTTAAGAGCAGATAAAGTGATTTTGTTTTGATCAAACACATCCCTGTCCATCTGCATAGCCTCAGCCTTGGGGACACTCAGGAGCATTTGCAGACAGAAGGGTGAGCAGACCTCCAGACCTCTCAGCCCTGCAGCACCTCCCTCCAGGCACATCAGGAGCATTTTTACCCAGCTCTGCCTCTGACAGCTGCCTCAACCCCAGCATACCGGATTTTCCTGCTGTACACCAGCATGAACAGTTTTTTTCTCCCCTCAAGCACCTCTGAGAGACTGGACAGATCATGAAGTGCCCTACAAGCATGACTGCAGCTGGAGCCAGCAGCTGCCTGGTTCTCACTTGGACAAGTGGAAAGCTAAAGGAGAACTTAGTATGGCTTCAGCTTTTGGCCTTCTCCTCCACTTTCTCTAGGGCTTTTGTTTTTCAGGGATTTCCTCGAAGGAAAGCAAAGCAAGTATTTACAGTCTCTCTGCCACTTGAACTACTGCTGCATGCCTAGGGTTGTGAAAGCTTTACACCTTACACCAATAGTGTTACTGGCCACTAGGGACTTTCCAGTATTAGTGTTGCCTTTTTGTCATCCTCTCCTGTGTGAAAATGGCTGATAAAGCTTCTTAGAGTTTCTAGGTTTGACCTGATGTTTGGGGAAGAAGACACTGTGAACACCCCAGAAAGACCCTGCCAGGGTGGGCATTGAAGCCCTGGTGTGACTGTGATAAGCCTGGTTTTTGCTGAGCACTTGCCAAGTTGCCAGACCAAGGTATGACTCCAACAGGTTTGTTGCTCATAGTAAGGTGCCTGTATTTGCCTTATCATGAAGCTTCAGTCCCCTTCCAAAACAGAGGATTAGGTTCTTGGTTCCATGGTCAGTACTGGAGCTTGTTCTTTCTCTGTAGAGAGTCCTAGGAACTACAGCATATCCTGCATGAAACTTGTCCCCTGTGTCTGCTGATGCTCTCCTAGTCAAGCTGGAGGTAAGTGGGGTAACATTAAACCTTCTAAGGGGCTTAGCTTCCACTAGGCTGTAACTGTAGGCACACAGTTTGTGGTAATTGGGAGTGGGGCTGTGGCTGAGCCTCATCCCCAATGGGCTGCAGCTGTGAGGAGCAGGTGAGCAGCATTGACAGCGATGAGCCATCGAGTGCCCGGGGGCGCTGACCAACCACCAAAGGGAGCAGAGGGCACACAGGTGCAGTGCATCAACACGAGGGGATAAAAGGCTGGGCTGAAGAACAAGAAGGGCAGAGCTTGCTGTCTCCTGAAGTGATCTGATGTTACTCTGTGTGGGCAGATGCCTGAAGCCTTCTGATGAGGTAAGGTGTTACTCTGTTTGGGGTGAAGCTTTCTGAAATTTTTTGATGTTACTCTGTGTTTTGGCTGTCTGAACTGTGGCATAGGCTGTGGTGTGTGCACACAACATAACCATCCTGTGCTGCAGGCAGTTGGTGATTGCTGGAGCTGCCAGCACTGTAACTGGCCTGTGCCTGGGCTCCAGCTGCATGTTTTCTGAGAACTGACAGCCAGTTCTCTGCCTGTTGTGTCCTTGAACTCAGTTTCTTCTGTTCCAGTTGTCAGCTCTTGATGCTGTGTTCTGCTGTGAGATGTGATATTCATGAGGCAGAAGGGGAGCATGGCTGTGTGCATCAGGAGAAGGTTTCAGATACTCTTTCAGGCCTTCTACCCTGGTCTGTTGTTGCTGGCTGTGTAAAACATTTGGAAGGTTAATCTAGTTTAAGTAGGATAGTTTAATTCTGAACAAAAGTTTGCACCCAGAGGTTTTATTTGATTCTAACTAATCCACAGCAAATCTCTAGCTAATTCAGATAAACTGTCCTGAATTGTTTCTTGTGTGGATAAGTCCCAAGCCTTTCACATTTTTTCCCCAGAGTAGGTCTGCTGTCTTAATATCTTCCCCTAGTGACTACAGCCAGAACAGTGTGCAGCAGACAGCTTCCTAAAGAGTTACTGAATCCATGCTCTAAAATGGGGGTGTAGAAGCCCCAGTAAGAGCTTGGGTTCCCAAAACCAAAATCTTGGCACCAGTGTTCTTATCTGACAATGTTCACAGCAAAATAAATAAACAAAAATAAGAAACCAAATACTTTTTCTGACAAATTTCTTACTAAATACCAAAATTAAACCTAAATACATTCATTCTGCAGGTACAGGGAACTTGTAGTCTTGGTAGCAAACTTTAATGCTACCTAGCTGTGACTAACCTTAAGCTGTGAATTCCTAGGATTGCTCTGAATTAGGCAAATAATCCTAAAAAAAGGGAGTGAACATGTCTACAACATGTAGAAAGAAAAACTAGAGGGATCATATTTCTATGTTTTTAAAATATATTTTCTTCACAATAGAAGAAAAATGCTACTTTTAGTCTGCTGTTTCTGCTAAGAAATCATCTGCTGTTTCATATTCTTTTGCTACTGTTGCTTAAGGAAATGCAGCTACTGTTCCTTCCTTAGCAACCTCTATTTATAAAATAGCAACTGACTAAGATATTCAAATATTCTAAAAATAAGTCTGATGTGATGAGAATAAAGTGTTTATTTAGCAAAACAAGAGAAAATGCCCATTCATTCTCTTTAAAGACAGGGGACTGGAAGCTAATCTTAGTAGAAAACACAAGGAAGAAGATAAAGACCCTTGTCTTTTAGCAACAGTTTACAATGTTATTAAGACAAGGTGATAGATCTTCTTTGATTAATACTTTTTTTTTTGTCACCTGAGAATTTAGAGAAAACATTTTAAGGATATTGGCTTGAATCATATATCTTTCAAAGACAAACAGAATGCCATTGGTTTTGTATTACGTGTATTTTGTGGAGTCCCTTCAAAGCCAGTGAACACCAGCCCAGTAGAGGAGGAACAGAAAGACTAAACAAACGACTTCTTGTCAGTTGGAGGGTGAGAGATTTCCCACGCTGTGTCTTTTCAGGAAAGAAACCAAATGAGTAGGGAGACTTGCTATCAGCTGATTATGTGACAGAATTCTGTCATCCTGGGTCTCCTGTGGGAATGCTGCCTGCTTATAGTGTGTATGTTTCATTCAATTAACATTTTGCTTACAGGAACAGATAATTGTGAGACGTTTGAAACCTTAGTCCTTTGTCAGATTACGAGAAGTTGATATTTCCATGGCATTGGATGCTATGCTACTGCCTTTTATTTTCTGCCTGGTGACCTGGCTTCCCTCCATATTGAGGGTGAAAAGCTGTATACTGCATTTTAATAAAATGAATAAAATGGACTTTTTCTTCAGGAATCTGGTTACCTGTATATAGAGCTTAAGAAAATCTCTCTCATGAATGTAATTTCTTTTGAAATTTGGGATTGTAAACTCACTTCTACTTGTATGTTGCTATAGATGTGACAGTAAAAGCTTTTTATAGTTGAGAGGAAGAGTCACCTCTGTGGGCTCAGTGGAAGAGCTACAGATCTTAGGCAGTGTGGTGGAAGATATCACAGGAGTTTGCTCACCTGGGAGTCTCTTTCTGGCTCTCTTGATCACACGTGTTTTGATTTTCAGATGTCCTACTCACTGCACTGTGGTTGTGGTTTCAATTTCAAGGAAGGTTGTTGAGAAGCATACACATCAACACAAAAGAGAGCAGTACTATGGCTTTCTTCTTCATTAGCTTTTAACATACCTGCATTACTGCCTTTTGCCACATGGCTCTGTGTCCAGCGTTCACTTCCAGAATCTGCTTCTGGCATTTTTATTTCTCAGTAGATGTCACACACTGCTGTGTCACATTGTGTAATAACCAGCAAGTGTATTAGACTTAGGCCTTTGCCAACATAAAATTGCTTTTTCAGATGCAGGTATGAATATAAAAATAGAAAAATGTGGTGTGATACCGATTATTTTAATGGGAGTAGAGCAACAGCAGAAAATGAGATGGTTTCAGAAGAAAAATGAAGGGTGGTGATGAAAATTTGATAATAAATGTGAGATAATTTCAGCTGAAGAGAACTCTGAATACAAGTGAGATTTCAAAGGATACAACTTGCAGTGACTTTATAGACAGTGAATAA